>NC_074697.1:12369046-12469046 GCF_029448725.1 Salvelinus fontinalis | reverse complement strand
TAATTGTAGGGTACAGTAACGAACAGTAACCTTTAGTTGGAAGTTGTCTACTGGAAGTTGATGCTGTTGCTATGCAACCTCTTGCTGGCTAGTTAGCACAACAAAATACTAGCTAGACATTTTACGACTTTAGGTGTGTTATTAAATTCAATCTGGAGTGCCAGAGTGCTCTCTGGGCATTTGTAATTTCAGAAGGTTGTCAGATTGTCAATGTGTAAATTCAGAGTGTTTCGCTCTCTGAGCGTTCAGAGAGCGAACGGCGGTCAAGCACCCAAGCTAACTGGCTAACGTTGACTAACTTGCTATCTACTTCCAGACACATAATAAGAGAAAACCTCACTCTGACCATTATACTCACCCTAGCAGAGCTGGTTAGGCTGTGTTCATGTTATCTAGAGAGTTGTTGACTGTAACTGTGCTGCTGGCAACAATTGAATTACGCTTTTTTGGCTGAAGTTTACTGACACCGGCCGTATTCAACGGGTGTTCAGCATTTGTAAATTAATCAGTCATTCTGCTCTCTGGTACACTCAGACAAGAGTGCTGTGAAATTGGAGCAGAGAGCCAGAGCGATTTTACAAAACGCACAACAACTATACCACTGAGCTAAACTATGAATCACATGAATAATCAAGTCAATAAACGTTGGGTAGTTAGGTAGCTAGCTAACATACCGGTCCATACTGCTGTAATGATATGCTATGTGGTTCATAAGGACAGTGTAGCTAACATACCGGTCCATACTGCTGTAATGATATGCTATGTGGTTCATAAGGACAGCGTAGCTAGCTAATATACCGGTACATACTGCTGTAATGATATGCTATGTGGTTCATAAGGACAGTGTAGCTAACATACCGGTCCATACTGCTGTAATGATATGCTATGTGGTTCATAAGGACAGTGTAGCTAACATACCGGTCCATACTGCTGTAATGATATGCTATGTGGTTCATAAGGACAGTGTAGCTAGCTAACATACCGGTCCATACTGCTGTAATGATATGCTATGTGGTTCATAAGGACAGTGTAGCTAACTAACATACCGGTCCATACTGCTGTAATGATATGCTATGTGGTTCATAAGGACAGTGTAGCTAGCTAACATACCGGTCCATACTGCTGTAATGATATGCTATGTGGTTCATAAGGACAGTGTAGCTAGCTAACATACCGGTCCATACTGCTGTAATGATATGCTATGTGGTTCATAAGGACAGTGTAGCTAGCTAACATACCGGTCCATACTGCTGTAATGATATGCTATGTGGTTCATAAGGACAGTGTAGCTAACATACCGGTCCATACTGCTGTAATGATATGCTATGTGGTTCATAAGGACAGTGTAGCTAGCTAACATACCGGTCCATACTGCTGTAATGATATGCTATGTGGTTCATAAGGACAGTGTAGCTAACATACCGGTCCATACTGCTGTAATGATATGCTATGTGGTTCATAAGGACAGTGTAGCTAACATACCGGTCCATACTGCTGTAATGATATGCTATGTGGTTCATAAGGACAGTGTAGCTAGCTAACATACCGGTCCATACTGCTGTAATGATATGCTATGTGGTTCATAAGGACAGTGTAGCTAACTAACATACCGGTCCATACTGCTGTAATGATATGCTATGTGGTTCATAAGGACAGTGTAGCTAACATACCGGTCCATACTGCTGTAATGATATGCTATGTGGTTCATAAGGACAGTGTAGCTAACATACCGGTCCATACTGCTGTAATGATATGCTATGTGGTTCATAAGGACAGTGTAGCTAACATACCGGTACATACTGCTGTAATGATATGCTATGTGGTTCATAAGGACAGTGTAGCTAACATACCGGTCCATACTGCTGTAATGATATGCTATGTGGTTCATAAGGACAGTGTAGCTAACATACCGGTCCATACTGCTGTAATGATATGCTATGTGGTTCATAAGGACAGTGTAGCTAGCTAACATACCGGTCCATACTGCTGTAATGATATGATATGTGGTTCATAAGGACAGTGTAGCTAACATACCGGTCCATACTGCTGTAATGATATGCTATGTGGTTCATAAGGACAGTGTAGCTAACATACCGGTCCATACTGCTGTAATGATATGCTATGTGGTTCATAAGGACAGTGTAGCTAACATACCGGTACATACTGCTGTAATGATATGCTATGTGGTTCATAAGGACAGTTTAGCTAACATACCGGTCTATACTGCTGTAATGATATGTTTTGTGGTTCATAAGGACAGTGTAGCTAACATACCGGTCCATACTGCTGTAATGATATGCTATGTGGTTCATAAGGACAGTGTAGCTAGCTAACATACCGGTCCATACTGCTGTAATGATATGCTATGTGGTTCATAAGGACAGTGTAGCTAACATACCGGTCCATACTGCTGTAATGATATGCTATGTGGTTCATAAGGACAGTGTAGCTAGCTAACATACCGGTCCATACTGCTGTAATGATATGCTATGTGGTTCATAAGGACAGTGTAGCTAGCTAACATACCGGTCCATACTGCTGTAATGATATGCTATGTGGTTCATAAGGACAGTGTAGCTAACATACCGGTACATACTGCTGTAATGATATGCTATGTGGTTCATAAGGACAGTGTAGCTAGCTAACATACCGGTCCATACTGCTGTAATGATATGCTATGTGGTTCATAAGGACAGTGTAGCTAACATACCGGTACATACTGCTGTAATGATATGCTATGTGGTTCATAAGGACAGTGTAGCTAACATACCGGTCCATACTGCTGTAATGATATGCTATGTGGTTCATAAGGACAGTGTAGCTAACATACCGGTACATACTGCTGTAATGATATGCTATGTGGTTCATAAGGACAGTGTAGTTAACATACCGGTCCATACTGCTGTAATGATATGCTATGTGGTTCATAAGGACAGAGTAGCTAACATACCGGTCCATACTGCTGTAATGATATGCTATGTGGTTCATAAGGACAGTGTAGCTAGCTAACATACCGGTCCATACTGCTGTAATGATATGCTATGTGGTTCATAAGGACAGTGTAGCTAACATACCGGTCCATACTGCTGTAATGATATGCTATGTGGTTCATAAGGACAGTGTAGCTAACATACCGGTCCATACTGCTGTAATGATATGCTATGTGGTTCATAAGGACAGTGTAGCTAGCTAACATACCGGTACATACTGCTGTAATGATATGCTATGTGGTTCATAAGGACAGTGTAGCTAACATACCGGTACATACTGCTGTAATGATATGATATGTGGTTCGTAAGGGTAGTTACATTACTTTGTTACATTGATCAAAATTTTCTTAATATTTGGCTGCATATTTTTCTGAAGAATTGCATTGTGGGCCCTAAAAGCACGGAAAGAGTGTCCACTGTTTGTATACTTCATATTTTGGCAAATGTAGTACGACATTCGGCATTTTTTTGGCATACTAACTATATCCATATTATGACTAAGAAGCATACAATATACTCATTTTACTCCACAAATAGCTAGTGTCTCCTCCCACTCCTCCCTCTGCTCCAGTCTGCAGCCAGACAGGGTCTCATCCAACTCCTCCCTCTGCTTCAGTCTGCAGCCAGACAGGGTCTCATCCAACTCCTCCCTCTGCTCCAGTCTGCAGCCAGACAGGGTCTCATCCAACTCCTCCCTCTGCTCCAGTCTGCAGCCAGACAGGGTCTCATCCAACTCCTCCCTCTGCTCCAGTCTGCAGCCAGACAGGGTCTCATCCAACTCCTCCCTCTGCTCCAGTCTGCAGCCAGACAGGGTCTCATCCAACTCCTCCCTCTCCTCCAGTCTGCAGCCAGTCCAGGCACCAGCCCAATTAAAGGGCCTCATTTGGTTCTGTTGGTATAGGGAGCTGAGGTGATCAGGTGCTCTCAGCTGGGGTGGTAAATCATAAATCTGTCTAAAAGCTGCAGTCTGCTGGTCTCCTCATGTCTCTAATCTCTGTCCTGTAGCCTGCTGGTCTCCTCATGTCTCTAATCTCTGTCCTGTAGCCTGCTGGTCTCCTCACGTCTCTAATCTCTGTCCTGTAGCCTGCTGGTCTCCTCATGTCTCTAATCTCTGTCCTGTAGTCTGCTGGTCTCCTCATGTCTCTAATCTCTGTCCTGTAGCCTGCTGGTCTCCTCACGTCTCTAATCTCTGTCCTGTAGCCTGCTGGTCTCCTCACGTCTCTAATCTCTGTCCTGTAGCCTGCTGGTCTCCTCATGTCTCTAATCTCTGTCCTGTAGCATGCTTGTCTCCTCATGTCTCTAATCTCTGTCCTGTAGCCTGCTGGTCTCCTCAAGTCTCTAATCTCTGTCCTGTAGCCTGCTGGTCTCCTCATGTCTCTAATCTCTGTCCAGTAGCCTGCTGGTCTCCTCATGTCTCTAATCTCTGTCCTGTAGCCTGCTGGTCTCCTCATGTCTCTAATCTCTATCCTGTAGCCTGCTGGTCTTCTCATGTCTCTAATCTCTGTCCTGCAGTCTGCTGGTCTCCTCATGTCTCTAATCTCTCTCCTCTGTTGCCAAGCTAATGTTCATTTTGTGGGCCTCTCTGTTTAGAGAACACACTATCTCTCTCTCTGTCGCTCACATTCTTCTCCTTCCTCCTTTCATCCTCCTCTCCTCCCTCCCTTCCTGTCCTCCCTCCCTCCTTCCCCTCTCCATCCCTCCCCTCCCCCATCTCCTTCCTCCTCTCCTTCCTCCCTTTTCTCCTTCCTCCCCCCTCTTCTCCTTCCTCCCTTTTCTACTTCCTCCCCCCTCTTCTCCTTCCTCCCTTTTCTACTTCCTCCCCCCTCTTCTCCTTCCTCCCTTTTCTCCTTCCTCCCTTAATTCCTTCTGGTCCCCTCTTCTCCCCCCCTCTTCTCCTTCCTCCCCCTCCTCTCCTTCCTCCTCCCCTCCCCCCATCCCCCCTCTCCTCTCCTCTTGTCTCCTGTCCTCCCTCTCCCCCGCTTCCTTTTGTCTCCCTCCCTCCCCCCTCATCTCACTTCCTCCTCTCCTCCCTCCTCTCTTTCCTCCTCTTTCCTCCCTCCCCTCCTTCCCCTCCCCTCCTTCCTCTCCTTCCTCCCACCTCTCCTTCCTTCCTCCTTCCTTTCTCCTCCCTTCCTCCCTCTTCTCCGAACACCACTGCTACCAAGGTGGTTTCCATCATAGACAAATAGTTATAGCTGGAACAGGGAGTAACTGTTCCAGCCCAGTTCTCTCCACTCTTCTCCCTTCAGGCTCAGACCTGAATCTGCTGAGCCCAGTGTGTTTGTGCACATGCTGAGGCCATCATTCAGTCTCTGTGTTTCTATGTGTATTATCCATCATTCAGTCTCTGTGTTTCTATGTGTATTATCCACCATTCAGTCTCTGTGTTTCTATGTGTATTATCCATTATTTAGTCTCTGTGTTTCTATGTGTATTATCCATCATTCAGTCTCTGTGTATTATCCATCATTCAGTCTCTGTGTTTCTCTGTGTATTATCCATCATTCAGTCTCTGTGTTTCTATGTGTATTATCCACCATTCAGTCTCTGTGTTTCTATGTGTATTATCCATCATTCAGTCTCTGTGTTTCTATGTGTATTATCCATCATTCAGTCTCTGTGTATTATCCATCATTCAGTCTCTGTGTTTCTCTGTGTATTATCCATCATTCAGTCTCTGTGTTTCTATGTGTATTATCCATCATTCAGTCTCTGTGTTTCTATGTGTATTATCCATCATTCAGTCTCTGTGTTTCTATGTGTTTCATCCATCATTCAGTCTCTGTGTTTCTATGTGTATTATCCATCATTCAGTCTCTGTGTATTATCCATCATTCAGTCTCTGTGTTTCTATGTGTATTATCCATCATTCAGTCTCTGTGTATTATCCATCATTCAGTCTCTGTGTTTCTATGTGTATTATCCATCATTCAGTCTCTGTGTTTCTATGTGTATTATCCATCATTCAGTCTCTGTGTATTATCCATCATTCAGTCTCTGTGTTTCTATGTGTATTATCCATCATTCAGTCTCTGTGTTTCTATGTGTATTATCCATCATTCGGTCTCTGTGGTTTTATTTGGCCGCTGCTCTGTTGCCTATGATCAGAGTTGACCTGAATTGGCTTTTTGTTTCTAATGTGAAGGTCAGGACTGTTACTAATGATCCTGTAAAGGTCAGGACTGTTACTAATGATCCTGTAAAGGTCAGGACTGTTACTAATGATCCTGTAAAGGTCAGGACTGTTACTAATGATCCTGTAAAGGTCAGGACTGTTACTAATGATCCTGTAAAGGTCAGGACTGTTACTAATGATCCTGTAAAGGTCAAGCCTGTTACTAATGATCCTGTAAAGGTCAGGACTGTTACTAATGATCCTGTAAAGGTCAGGACTGTTACTAATGATCCTGTAAAGGTCAGGACTGTTACTAATGATCCGGTAAAGGTCAGGACTGTTACTAATGATCCTGTAAAGGTCAGGACTGTTACTAATGATCCTGTAAAGGTCAGGACTGTTACTAATGATCCTGTAAAGGTCAGGACTGTTACTAATGATCCTGTAAAGGTCAGGACTGTTACTAATGATCCTGTAAAGGTCAGGACTGTTACTAATGATCCTGTAAAGGTCAGGACTGTTACTAATGATCCTGTAAAGGTCAGGACTGTTACTAATGATCCTGTAAAGGTCAGGACTGTTACTAATGATCCTGTAAAGGTCAGGACTGTTACTAATGATCCTGTAAAGGTCAGGACTGTTACTAATGATCCTGTAAAGGTCAGGACTGTTACTAATGCTCCTGTAAAGGTCAGGACTGTTACTAATGCTCCTGTAAAGGTCAGGACTGTTACTAATGATCCTGTAAAGGTCAGGACTGTTACTAATGATCCTGTAAAGGTCAGGACTGTTACTAATGATCCTGTAAAGGTCAGGACTGTTACTAATGATCCTGTAAAGGTCAGGACTGTTACTAATGATCCTGTAAAGGTCAGGACTGTTACTAATGATCCTGTAAAGGTCAGGACTGTTACTAATGATCCTGTAAAGGTCAGGACTGTTACTAATGATCCTGTAAAGGTCAGGACTGTTACTAATGATCCTGTAAAGGTCAGGACTGTTACTAATGATCCTGTAAAGGTCAGGACTGTTACTAATGATCCAGAGAACACCTTGACATTGGTATTTGGCCCTTATAGAGTGATGGCTGGCTCACTGGGGCTATGTCCTAATGGCACCTTATTCCCTACATAGTGCACTACTTTAGACCAGGGCCCATAGTGCACTACTTTAGACCAGAGGCCCATCAGAATAGGGTGCCATTTGGGTGTCTTTCAGCTGGGTTTAAACAGATGAGAGGTAACTCAGTTTGGTGTCTTTCTGCTGGGTTTAAACAGATGAGAGCTAACTCAGTTTGGTGTCTTTCAGCTGGGTTTAAACAGAGGAGAGCTAACTCAGTTGTCTTTCTGCTGGGTTTAAACAGATGAGAGCTAACTCAGTTTATTGTCTCTCTGCTGGGTTTAAACAGAGCAGATCTAACTCAGTGACTTCTATTGTAGCAGACGTCAGTCAGGCTCATGGCCTCCTGAATCAGTGTCATCCAACAATGTCCTCTTGGTCTAACAGTCAAGGCGTTGGTTTCGTCAGTGGGATTTTGACACATTTTGTTGCGTTACAGCCTGAATTTAAAATGGATTACATAGAGATGTTGTGTCACTGGTCTACACACACTACCGCATATTGTCAAAGTGGAATTATGTTTTTAGACATTTTAACAAATTAATAAAAAATGAAAAGCTTCAATGTCTTGAGGCCTAAATAAGTTCAGGAGTAAAAACGTGCTTATCAAGTCACGTAATAAGTTGCATGGATTCACTCCGTGTGCAAAAATAGTGTTTAACATGATTTTTTACAATATCTGTAAGGTCCCTCAGTCGAGCAGTGAATTTCAAACACAGATGCCTCGCAAAGAACGGCACCTATTGATGGGTAAAAAAAAAGAAGAAGCAGACATTGAATACCCCTTTGAGCATGGTGAAGTTATTAATTACACTTTGGATGGTGTATCAATACACCCAGTCACTACAAAGATACCTTGCTAACTCAGTTGCCAGAGAGGAAGGAAACCTTTCAGGGAATTCACCATGAGGCCAATGGTGACTTTGAAATTACATAGTCAGAGTTACATTACAGAATTTAATGGCTGTGATGTGAGGATGGATCAATAACATTGTAGTTACTCCACAATACTAACCTAATTTACAGAGTGAAAAGAAGGAAGCCTGTACAGAATGAAACATATTCCAAAAACACGCATTCTGTTTGCAATTAGTCAGTAAAGTAAAACATGCAGAAATGGTCCTGAATACAAAGTGTTATGTTTGGGGCAAATCCAACACAACATTACTGAGTACCACTCTTCATATTTTCAAGCATGGTGGTGGCTGCATCATGTTATGGGTATGCTTGTCATCGGCATACCTATAACTAGGGAGTTTTTCAGGTTAAAAAGAAACGGAATAGAGCTAAGCACAAGAAAATCTTAGAGGAAAACCTTCCAACAGACACTGGGAGAGAACTTCCTTTCAGCAGGACAATAACCTAAAACACAAGGCCAAATATACACTGGAGTTGCTTACCAAGATGACATTGAATGTTCCTGAGTAGCCTAGTTACAGTTTTGACTGAAATCGGCATGACAATCAATGGGAAGACTTAAAAATGGATGTCTAGCAATGATCAACAACCAACTTGACAGAGCTTGAAGAATTTGTTTAAAAATATATATATATATAGTACAATCCAGGTGCAGTGGTGTAAAGTACTTATGTAAAAACACTTTAAAGTACTACTTAAGTAGTTTTTATGTGTATCTGTACTTTACTATTTATATTTTGACAACTTTTACTTCACCACATTCCTAAAGAAAATAATGTCCTTTTTACTCCATACGTTTACACCCAAAAGGACTTGGTCCATTTTACAGGACAGGAAAATAGTTAAGATTACACACTTATGAAGAGAACATGCCTGGTCATGCCTCTAATCGGGCTCACTACACACAAATGGTTCATTTGTAAATTATGTCTCAGTGTTGGAGAGTGCCCCTGTCTATCTGTAAATGGAGTGTTGGAGAGTGCCCCTGTCTATCTGTAAATGGGGTGTTGGAGAGTGCCCCTGTCTATCTGTAAATGGGGTGTTGGAGAGTGCCCCTGTCTATCTGTAAATGGGGTGTTGGAGAGTGCCCCTGTCTATCTGTAAATGGGGTGTTGGAGAGTGCCCCTGTCTATCTGTAAATGGGGTGTTGGAGAGTGCCCCTGTCTATCTGTAAATGGAGTGTTGGAGAGTGCCCCTGTCTATCTGTAAATGGAGTGTTGGAGAGTGTCCCTGTCTATCTGTAAATGGGGTGTTGGAGAGTGTCCCTGTCTATCTGTAAATGGGGTGTTGGAGAGTGCCCCTGTCTATCTGTAAATGGGGTGTTGGAGAGTGCCCCTGTCTATCTGTAAATGGGGTGTTGGAGAGTGCCCCTGTCTATCTGTAAATGGGGTGTTGGAGAGTGCCCCTGTCTATCTGTAAATGGGGTGTTGGAGAGTGCCCCTGTCTATCTGTAAATGGAGTGTTGGAGAGTGCCCCTGTCTATCTGTAAATGGGGTGTTGGAGAGTGCCCCTGTCTATCTGTAAATGGAGTGTTTCAGAGTGCACCTGTCTATCTGTAAATGGAGTGTTGGAGAGTGTCCCTGTCTATCTGTAAATGGGGTGTTGGAGAGTGTCCCTGTCTATCTGTAAATGGGGTGTTGGAGAGTGCCCCTGTCTATCTGTAAATGGGGTGTTGGAGAGTGCCCCTGTCTATCTGTAAATGGGGTGTTGGAGAGTGCCCCTGTCTATCTGTAAATGGAGTGTTGGAGAGTGTCCCTGTCTATCTGTAAATGGGGTGTTGGAGAGTGCCCCTGTCTATCTGTCTATCTGTAAATGGAGTGTTGGAGAGTGCCCCTGTCTATCTGTAAATGGGGTGTTGTAGAGTGCCCCTGTCTATCTGTAAATGGAGTGTTGGAGAGTGCCCCTGTCTATCTGTAAATGGGGTGTTGTAGAGTGCCCCTGTATCTGTAAATGGAGTGTTGGAGAGTGCCCCTGGCTATCTGTAAATGGGGTGTTGGAGAGTGCCCCTGTCTATCTGTAAATGGAGTGTTGGAGAGTGCCCCTGTCTGTCTGTAAATGGGGTGTTGGAGAGTGCCCCTGTCTATCTGTAAATGGGATGTTGGAGAGTGCCCCTGTCTATCTGTAAATGGAGTGTTGGAGAGTGTCCCTGTCTATCTGTAAATGGGGTGTTGGAGAGTGCCCCTGTCTATCTGTCTATCTGTAAATGGAGTGTTGGAGAGTGCCCCTGTCTATCTGTAAATGGGGTGTTGTAGAGTGCCCCTGTCTATCTGTAAATGGAGTGTTGGAGAGTGCCCCTGTCTATCTGTAAATGGGGTGTTGTAGAGTGCCCCTGTATCTGTAAATGGAGTGTTGGAGAGTGCCCCTGTCAATCTGTAAATGGGGTGTTGGAGAGTGCCCCTGTCTATCTGTAAATGGAGTGTTGGAGAGTGCCCCTGTCTGTCTGTAAATGGGGTGTTGGAGAGTGCCCCTGTCTATCTGTAAATGGGATGTTGGAGAGTGCCCCTGTCTATCTGTAAATGGGGTGTTGGAGAGTGCCCCTGTCTATCTGTAAATGGAGTGTTGGAGAGTGCCCCTGTCTATCTGTAAATGGGGTGTTGGAGAGTGCCCCTGTCTATCTGTAAATGGGGTGTTGGTGAGTGCCCCTGTCTATCTGTAAATGGAGTGTTGGAGAGTGCCCCTGTCTATCTGTAAATGGAGTGTTGGAGAGTGTCCCTGTCTATCTGTAAATGGGGTGTTGGAGTGTGCCCCTGTCTATCTGTCTATCTGTAAATGGAGTGTTGGAGAGTGCCCCTGTCTATCTGTAAATGGAGTGTTGGAGAGTGCCCCTGTCTATCTGTAAATGGGGTGTTGGAGAGTGCCCCTGTCTCTCTGTAAATGGGGTGTTGGAGAGTGCCCCTGTCTATCTGTAAATGGGGTGTTGGAGAGTGCCCCTGTCTATCTGTAAATGGGGTGTTGGAGAGTGCCCCTGTCTATCTGTAAATGGGGTGTTGGAGAGTGCCCCTGTCTATCTGTAAATGGGGTGTTGGAGAGTGCCCCTGGTTATCTGTAAATGGGGTGTTGGAGAGTGCCCCTGTCTATCTGTAAATGGAGTGTTGGAGAGTGCCCCTGTCTATCTGTAAATGGGGTGTTGGCGAGTGCCCCTGTCTATCTGTAATGGAGTGTTGGAGAGTGCCCCTGTCTATCTATAAAGGGAGTGTTGGAGAGTGCCCCTGTCTATCTGTAAATGGGGTGTTGGAGAGTGCCCCTGTCTATCTGTAAATGGGGTGTTGGAGAGTGCCCCTGTCTATCTGTAAATGGGGTGTTGGAGAGTGCCCCTGTCTATCTGTAAATGGGGTGTTGGAGAGTGCCCCTGTCTATCTGTCTATCTGTAAATGGGGTGTTGGAGAGTGCCCCTGTCTATCTGTAAATGGGGTGTTGGAGAGTGCCCCTGTCTATCTGTAAATGGAGTGTTGGAGAGTTGCTCTGTCTATCTGTAAATGGGGTGTTGGAGAGTGCCCCTGTCTATCTGTAAATGGGGTGTTGGAGAGTGCCCCTGGCTATCTGTAAATGGGGTGTTGGAGAGTGCCCCTGTCTATCTGTAAATGGAGTGTTGGAGAGTGTCCCTGTCTATCTGTAAATGGGGTGTTGGAGAGTGCCCCTGTCTATCTGTCTATCTGTAAATGGAGTGTTGGAGAGTGCCCCTGTCTATCTGTAAATGGGGTGTTGGAGAGTGCCCCTGTCTATCTGTAAATGGAGTGTTGGAGAGTGCCCCTGTCTATCTGTAAATGGAGTGTTGGAGAGTGTCCCTGTCTATCTGTAAATGGGGTGTTGGAGAGTGCCCCTGTCTATCTGTCTATCTGTAAATGGAGTGTTGGAGAGTGCCCCTGTCTATCTGTAAATGGGGTGTTGTAGAGTGCCCCTGTCTATCTGTAAATGGAGTGTTGGAGAGTGCCCCTGTCTATCTGTAAATGGGGTGTTGTAGAGTGCCCCTGTATCTGTAAATGGAGTGTTGGAGAGTGCCCCTGGCTATCTGTAAATGGGGTGTTGGAGAGTGCCCCTGTCTATCTGTAAATGGAGTGTTGGAGAGTGCCCCTGTCTGTCTGTAAATGGGGTGTTGGAGAGTGCCCCTGTCTATCTGTAAATGGGGTGTTGGAGAGTGCCCCTGTCTATCTGTAAATGGGGTGTTGGAGAGTGCCCCTGTCTATCTGTAAATGGAGTGTTGGAGAGTGCCCCTGTCTATCTGTAAATGGGGTGTTGGAGAGTGCCCCTGTCTATCTGTAAATGGGGTGTTGGAGAGTGCCCCTGTCTATCTGTAAATGGAGTGTTGGAGAGTGCCCCTGGCTATCTGTAAATGGGGTGTTGGAGAGTGCCCCTGTCTATCTGTAAATGGAGTGTTGGAGAGTGCCCCTGTCTGTCTGTAAATGGGGTGTTGGAGAGTGCCCCTGTCTATCTGTAAATGGGATGTTGGAGAGTGCCCCTGTCTATCTGTAAATGGAGTGTTGGAGAGTGTCCCTGTCTATCTGTAAATGGGGTGTTGGAGAGTGCCCCTGTCTATCTGTCTATCTGTAAATGGAGTGTTGGAGAGTGCCCCTGTCTATCTGTAAATGGGGTGTTGTAGAGTGCCCCTGTCTATCTGTAAATGGAGTGTTGGAGAGTGCCCCTGTCTATCTGTAAATGGGGTGTTGTAGAGTGCCCCTGTATCTGTAAATGGAGTGTTGGAGAGTGCCCCTGTCAATCTGTAAATGGGGTGTTGGAGAGTGCCCCTGTCTATCTGTAAATGGAGTGTTGGAGAGTGCCCCTGTCTGTCTGTAAATGGGGTGTTGGAGAGTGCCCCTGTCTATCTGTAAATGGGATGTTGGAGAGTGCCCCTGTCTATCTGTAAATGGGGTGTTGGAGAGTGCCCCTGTCTATCTGTAAATGGAGTGTTGGAGAGTGCCCCTGTCTATCTGTAAATGGGGTGTTGGAGAGTGCCCCTGTCTATCTGTAAATGGGGTGTTGGTGAGTGCCCCTGTCTATCTGTAAATGGAGTGTTGGAGAGTGCCCCTGTCTATCTGTAAATGGAGTGTTGGAGAGTGCCCCTGTCTATCTGTAAATGGGGTGTTGGAGAGTGCCCCTGTCTATCTGTAAATGGGGTGTTGGTGAGTGCCCCTGTCTATCTGTAAATGGAGTGTTGGAGAGTGCCCCTGTCTATCTGTAAATGGAGTGTTGGAGAGTGTCCCTGTCTATCTGTAAATGGGGTGTTGGAGTGTGCCCCTGTCTATCTGTCTATCTGTAAATGGAGTGTTGGAGAGTGCCCCTGTCTATCTGTAAATGGAGTGTTGGAGAGTGCCCCTGTCTATCTGTAAATGGGGTGTTGGAGAGTGCCCCTGTCTCTCTGTAAATGGGGTGTTGGAGAGTGCCCCTGTCTATCTGTAAATGGGGTGTTGGAGAGTGCCCCTGTCTATCTGTAAATGGGGTGTTTGAGAGTGCCCCTGTCTATCTGTAAATGGGGTGTTGGAGAGTGCCCCTGGTTATCTGTAAATGGGGTGTTGGAGAGTGCCCCTGTCTATCTGTAAATGGAGTGTTGGAGAGTGCCCCTGTCTATCTGTAAATGGGGTGTTGGCGAGTGCCCCTGTCTATCTGTAATGGAGTGTTGGAGAGTGCCCCTGTCTATCTATAAAGGGAGTGTTGGAGAGTGCCCCTGTCTATCTGTAAATGGGGTGTTAGAGAGTGCCCCTGTCTATCTGTAAATGGGGTGTTGGAGAGTGCCCCTGTCTATCTGTAAATGGGGTGTTGGAGAGTGCCCCTGTCTATCTGTAAATGGGGTGTTGGAGAGTGCCCCTGTCTATCTGTCTATCTGTAAATGGGGTGTTGGAGAGTGCCCCTGTCTATCTGTAAATGGGGTGTTGGAGAGTGCCCCTGTCTATCTGTAAATGGAGTGTTGGAGAGTTGCTCTGTCTATCTGTAAATGGGGTGTTGGAGAGTGCCCCTGTCTATCTGTAAATGGGGTGTTGGAGAGTGCCCCTGGCTATCTGTAAATGGGGTGTTGGAGAGTGCCCCTGTCTATCTGTAAATGGAGTGTTGGAGAGTGTCCCTGTCTATCTGTAAATGGGGTGTTGGAGAGTGCCCCTGTCTATCTGTCTATCTGTAAATGGAGTGTTGGAGAGTGCCCCTGTCTATCTGTAAATGGGGTGTTGGAGAGTGCCCCTGTCTATCTGTAAATGGAGTGTTGGAGAGTGCCCCTGTCTATCTGTAAATGGAGTGTTGGAGAGTGTCCCTGTCTATCTGTAAATGGGGTGTTGGAGAGTGCCCCTGTCTATCTGTCTATCTGTAAATGGAGTGTTGGAGAGTGCCCCTGTCTATCTGTAAATGGGGTGTTGTAGAGTGCCCCTGTCTATCTGTAAATGGAGTGTTGGAGAGTGCCCCTGTCTATCTGTAAATGGGGTGTTGTAGAGTGCCCCTGTATCTGTAAATGGAGTGTTGGAGAGTGCCCCTGGCTATCTGTAAATGGGGTGTTGGAGAGTGCCCCTGTCTATCTGTAAATGGAGTGTTGGAGAGTGCCCCTGTCTGTCTGTAAATGGGGTGTTGGAGAGTGCCCCTGTCTATCTGTAAATGGGGTGTTGGAGAGTGCCCCTGTCTATCTGTAAATGGGGTGTTGGAGAGTGCCCCTGTCTATCTGTAAATGGAGTGTTGGAGAGTGCCCCTGTCTATCTGTAAATGGGGTGTTGGAGAGTGCCCCTGTCTATCTGTAAATGGGGTGTTGGAGAGTGCCCCTGTCTATCTGTAAATGGAGTGTTGGAGAGTGCCCCTGGCTATCTGTAAATGGGGTGTTGGAGAGTGCCCCTGTCTATCTGTAAATGGAGTGTTGGAGAGTGCCCCTGTCTGTCTGTAAATGGGGTGTTGGAGAGTGCCCCTGTCTATCTGTAAATGGGATGTTGGAGAGTGCCCCTGTCTATCTGTAAATGGAGTGTTGGAGAGTGTCCCTGTCTATCTGTAAATGGGGTGTTGGAGAGTGCCCCTGTCTATCTGTCTATCTGTAAATGGAGTGTTGGAGAGTGCCCCTGTCTATCTGTAAATGGGGTGTTGTAGAGTGCCCCTGTCTATCTGTAAATGGAGTGTTGGAGAGTGCCCCTGTCTATCTGTAAATGGGGTGTTGTAGAGTGCCCCTGTATCTGTAAATGGAGTGTTGGAGAGTGCCCCTGTCAATCTGTAAATGGGGTGTTGGAGAGTGCCCCTGTCTATCTGTAAATGGAGTGTTGGAGAGTGCCCCTGTCTGTCTGTAAATGGGGTGTTGGAGAGTGCCCCTGTCTATCTGTAAATGGGATGTTGGAGAGTGCCCCTGTCTATCTGTAAATGGGGTGTTGGAGAGTGCCCCTGTCTATCTGTA
Source organism: Salvelinus fontinalis (assembly GCF_029448725.1). Classification (NCBI taxonomy): domain Eukaryota; kingdom Metazoa; phylum Chordata; class Actinopteri; order Salmoniformes; family Salmonidae; genus Salvelinus; species Salvelinus fontinalis. The sequence continues at coordinate 12,453,559 of NC_074697.1, read as the reverse complement.
AATGGAGTGTTGGAGAGTGCCCCTGTCTATCTGTAAATGGGGTGTTGGAGAGTGCCCCTGTCTATCTGTAAATGGGGTGTTGGTGAGTGCCCCTGTCTATCTGTAAATGGAGTGTTGGAGAGTGCCCCTGTCTATCTGTAAATGGAGTGTTGGAGAGTGTCCCTGTCTATCTGTAAATGGGGTGTTGGAGTGTGCCCCTGTCTATCTGTCTATCTGTAAATGGAGTGTTGGAGAGTGCCCCTGTCTATCTGTAAATGGAGTGTTGGAGAGTGCCCCTGTCTATCTGTAAATGGGGTGTTGGAGAGTGCCCCTGTCTCTCTGTAAATGGGGTGTTGGAGAGTGCCCCTGTCTATCTGTAAATGGGGTGTTGGAGAGTGCCCCTGTCTATCTGTAAATGGGGTGTTGGAGAGTGCCCCTGTCTATCTGTAAATGGGGTGTTGGAGAGTGCCCCTGTCTATCTGTAAATGGGGTGTTGGAGAGTGCCCCTGGTTATCTGTAAATGGGGTGTTGGAGAGTGCCCCTGTCTATCTGTAAATGGAGTGTTGGAGAGTGCCCCTGTCTATCTGTAAATGGGGTGTTGGCGAGTGCCCCTGTCTATCTGTAATGGAGTGTTGGAGAGTGCCCCTGTCTATCTATAAAGGGAGTGTTGGAGAGTGCCCCTGTCTATCTGTAAATGGGGTGTTGGAGAGTGCCCCTGTCTATCTGTAAATGGGGTGTTGGAGAGTGCCCCTGTCTATCTGTAAATGGGGTGTTGGAGAGTGCCCCTGTCTATCTGTAAATGGGGTGTTGGAGAGTGCCCCTGTCTATCTGTCTATCTGTAAATGGAGTGTTGACGAGTGCCCCTGGCTATCTGTAAATGGAGTGTTGGAGAGTTGCTCTGTCTATCTGTAAATGGGGTGTTGGAGAGTGCCCCTGTCTATCTGTAAATGGGGTGTTGGAGAGTGCCCCTGTCTATCTGTAAATGGAGTGTTGGAGAGTTGCTCTGTCTATCTGTAAATGGGGTGTTGGAGAGTGCCCCTGTCTATCTGTAAATGGGGTGTTGGAGAGTGCCCCTGGTTATCTGTAAATGGGGTGTTGGAGAGTGCCCCTGTCTATCTGTAAATGGAGTGTTGGAGAGTGTCCCTGTCTATCTGTTAATGGGGTGTTGGAGAGTGCCCCTGTCTATCTGTCTATCTGTAAATGGAGTGTTGGAGAGTGCCCCTGTCTATCTGTAAATGGGGTGTTGGAGAGTGCCCCTGTCTATCTGTAAATGGAGTGTTGGAGAGTGCCCCTGTCTATCTGTAAATGGAGTGTTGGAGAGTGTCCCTGTCTATCTGTTAATGGGGTGTTGGAGAGTGCCCCTGTCTATCTGTCTATCTGTAAATGGAGTGTTGGAGAGTGCCCCTGTCTATCTGTAAATGGGGTGTTGTAGAGTGCCCCTGTCTATCTGTAAATGGAGTGTTGGAGAGTGCCCCTGTCTATCTGTAAATGGGGTGTTGTAGAGTGCCCCTGTATCTGTAAATGGAGTGTTGGAGAGTGCCCCTGGCTATCTGTAAATGGGGTGTTGGAGAGTGCCCCTGTCTATCTGTAAATGGAGTGTTGGAGAGTGCCCCTGTCTGTCTGTAAATGGGGTGTTGGAGAGTGCCCCTGTCTATCTGTAAATGGGGTGTTGGAGAGTGCCCCTGTCTATCTGTAAATGGGGTGTTGGAGAGTGCCCCTGTCTATCTGTAAATGGAGTGTTGGAGAGTGCCCCTGTCTATCTGTTAATGGGGTGTTGGAGAGTGCCCCTGTCTATCTGTAAATGGGGTGTTGGAGAGTGCCCCTGTCTATCTGTAAATGGAGTGTTGGAGAGTGCCCCTGTCTATCTGTAAATGGAGTGTTGGAGAGTGTCCCTGTCTATCTGTAAATGGGGTGTTGGAGTGTGCCCCTGTCTATCTGTCTATCTGTAAATGGAGAGTGCCCCTGTCTATCTGTAAATGGGGTGTTGGAGAGTGCCCCTGTCTATCTGTAAATGTGGTGTTGGAGAGTGCCCCTGTCTATCTGTAAATGGGGTGTTGGAGAGTGCCCCTGTCTATCTGTAAATGGGGTGTTGGAGAGTGCCCCTGACTATCTGTAAATGGGGTGTTGGAGAGTGCCCCTGTCTATCTGTAAATGGGGTGTTGGGGAGTGCCCCTGTCTATCTGTAAATGGAGTGTTGGAGAGTGCCCCTGTCTATCTGTAAATGTGGTGTTGGAGAGTGGCCCTGTCTATCTGTAAATGGGGTGTTGGAGAGTGCCCCTGACTATCTGTAAATGGAGTGTTGGAGAGTGCCCCTGTCTATCTGTAAATGGAGAGTGCCCCTGTCTATCTGTAAATGGGGTGTTGGAGAGTGCCCCTGTCTATCTGTAAATGGGGTGTTGGAGAGTGCCCCTGGCTATCTGTAAATGGAGTGTTGGAGAGTTGCTCTGTCTATCTGTAAATGGGGTGTTGGAGAGTGCCCCTGTCTATCTGTAAATGGGGTGTTGGAGAGTGCCCCTGTCTATCTGTAAATGGAGTGTTGGAGAGTTGCTCTGTCTATCTGTAAATGGGGTGTTGGAGAGTGCCCCTGTCTATCTGTAAATGGGGTGTTGGAGAGTTCCCCTGGCTATCTGTAAATGGGGTGTTGGAGAGTGCCCCTGTCTATCTGTAAATGGAGTGTTGGAGAGTGTCCCTGTCTATCTGTAAATGGGGTGTTGGAGAGTGCCCCTGTCTATCTGTCTATCTGTAAATGGAGTGTTGGAGAGTGCCCCTGTCTATCTGTAAATGGGGTGTTGGAGAGTGCCCCTGGCTATCTGTAAATGGGGTGTTGGAGAGTGCCCCTGTCTATCTGTAAATGGAGTGTTGGAGAGTGTCCCTGTCTATCTGTAAATGGGGTGTTGGAGAGTGCCCCTGTCTATCTGTCTATCTGTAAATGGAGTGTTGGAGAGTGCCCCTGTCTATCTGTAAATGGGGTGTTGGAGAGTGCCCCTGTCTATCTGTAAATGGAGTGTTGGAGAGTGCCCCTGTCTATCTGTAAATGGAGTGTTGGAGAGTGTCCCTGTCTATCTGTAAATGGGGTGTTGGAGAGTGCCCCTGTCTATCTGTCTATCTGTAAATGGAGTGTTGGAGAGTGCCCCTGTCTATCTGTAAATGGGGTGTTGTAGAGTGCCCCTGTCTATCTGTAAATGGAGTGTTGGAGAGTGCCCCTGTCTATCTGTAAATGGGGTGTTGTAGAGTGCCCCTGTATCTGTAAATGGAGTGTTGGAGAGTGCCCCTGGCTATCTGTAAATGGGGTGTTGGAGAGTGCCCCTGTCTATCTGTAAATGGAGTGTTGGAGAGTGCCCCTGGCTATCTGTAAATGGGGTGTTGGAGAGTGCCCCTGTCTGTCTGTAAATGGAGTGTTGGAGAGTGCCCCTGTCTATCTGTAAATGGAGTGTTGGAGAGTGCCGCTGTCTATCTGTAAATGGGGTGTTGGAGAGTGCCCCTGTCTATCTGTAAATGGGGTGTTGGAGAGTGCCCCTGTCTATCTGTAAATGGGGTGTTGGAGAGTGCCCCTGTCTATCTGTAAATGGGGTGTTGGAGAGTGCCCCTGTCTATCTGTAAATGGAGTGTTGGAGAGTGCCCCTGTCTATCTGTAAATGGAGTGTTGGAGAGTGTCCCTGTCTATCTGTAAATGGGGTGTTGGAGAGTGCCCCTGTCTATCTGTCTATCTGTAAATGGAGTGTTGGAGAGTGCCCCTGTCTATCTGTAAATGGGGTGTTGTAGAGTGACCCTGTCTATCTGTAAATGGAGTGTTGGAGAGTGCCCCTGTCTATCTGTAAATGGGGTGTTGTAGAGTGCCCCTGTATCTGTAAATGGAGTGTTGGAGAGTGCCCCTGGCTATCTGTAAATGGGGTGTTGGAGAGTGCCCCTGTCTATCTGTAAATGGAGTGTTGGAGAGTGCCCCTGTCTGTCTGTAAATGGGGTGTTGGAGAGTGCCCCTGTCTATCTGTAAATGGGGTGTTGGAGAGTGCCCCTGTCTATCTGTAAATGGGGTGTTGGAGAGTGCCCCTGTCTATCTGTAAATGGAGTGTTGGAGAGTGCCCCTGTCTATCTGTAAATGGGGTGTTGGAGAGTGCCCCTGTCTATCTGTAAATGGGGTGTTGGAGAGTGCCCCTGTCTATCTGTAAATGGAGTGTTGGAGAGTGCCCCTGTTTATCTGTAAATGGAGTGTTGGAGAGTGTCCCTGTCTATCTGTAAATGGGGTGTTGGAGTGTGCCCCTGTCTATCTGTCTATCTGTAAATGGAGTGTTGGAGAGTGCCCCTGTCTATCTGTAAATGGAGTGTTGGAGAGTGCCCCTGTCTATCTGTAAATGGGGTGTTGGAGAGTGCCCCTGTCTATCTGTAAATGGGGTGTTGGAGAGTGCCCCTGTCTATCTGTAAATGGGGTGTTGGAGAGTGCCCCTGTCTATCTGTAAATGGGGTGTTGGAGAGTGCCCCTGTCTATCTGTAAATGGGGTGTTGGAGAGTGCCCCTGTCTATCTGTAAATGGGGTGTTGGAGAGTGCCCCTGGTTATCTGTAAATGGGGTGTTGGAGAGTGCCCCTGTCTATCTGTAAATGGAGTGTTGGAGAGTGCCCCTGTCTATCTGTAAATGGGGTGTTGGCGAGTGCCCCTGTCTATCTATAAAGGGAGTGTTGGAGAGTGCCCCTGTCTATCTGTAAATGGGGTGTTGGAGAGTGCCCCTGTCTATCTGTAAATGGGGTGTTGGAGAGTGCCCCTGTCTATCTGTAAATGGGGTGTTGGAGAGTGCCCCTGTCTATCTGTAAATGGGGTGTTGGAGAGTGCCCCTGTCTATCTGTAAATGGAGAGTGCCCCTGTCTATCTGTAAATGGGGTGTTGGAGAGTGCCCCTGTCTATCTGTAAATGTGGTGTTGGAGAGTGCCCCTGTCTATCTGTAAATGGGGTGTTGGAGAGTGCCCCTGTCTATCTGTAAATGGGGTGTTGGAGAGTGCCCCTGTCTATCTGTAAATGGGGTGTTGGGGAGTGCCCCTGTCTATCTGTAAATGGAGTGTTGGAGAGTGCCCCTGTCTATCTGTAAATGTGGTGTTGGAGAGTGGCCCTGTCTATCTGTAAATGGGGTGTTGGAGAGTGCCCCTGACTATCTGTAAATGGAGTGTTGGAGAGTACCCCTGTCTATCTGTAAATGGAGTGTTGGAGAGTGCCCCTGTCTATCTGTAAATGGGGTGTTGGAGAGTGCCCCTGTCTATCTGTAAATGGAGTGTTGGAGAGTGCCCCTGTCTATCTGTAAATGGGGTGTTGGAGAGTGCCCCTGTCTATCTGTAAATGGGGTGTTGGAGAGTGCCCCTGTCTATCTGTAAATGGAGTGTTGGAGAGTGCCCCTGTCTATCTGTAAATGGAGTGTTGGAGAGTGTCCCTGTCTATCTGTAAATGGGGTGTTGGAGTGTGCCCCTGTCTATCTGTCTATCTGTAAATGGAGTGTTGGAGAGTGCCCCTGTCTATCTGTAAATGGAGTGTTGGAGAGTGCCCCTGTCTATCTGTAAATGGGGTGTTGGAGAGTGCCCCTGTCTATCTGTAAATGGGGTGTTGGAGAGTGCCCCTGTCTATCTGTAAATGGGGTGTTGGAGAGTGCCCCTGTCTATCTGTAAATGGGGTGTTGGAGAGTGCCCCTGTCTATCTGTAAATGGGGTGTTGGAGAGTGCCCCTGTCTATCTGTAAATGGGGTGTTGGAGAGTGCCCCTGGTTATCTGTAAATGGGGTGTTGGAGAGTGGCCCTGTCTATCTGTAAATGGAGTGTTGGAGAGTGCCCCTGTCTATCTGTAAATGGGGTGTTGGCGAGTGCCCCTGTCTATCTGTAATGGAGTGTTGGAGAGTGCCCCTGTCTATCTATAAAGGGAGTGTTGGAGAGTGCCCCTGTCTATCTGTAAATGGGGTGTTGGAGAGTGCCCCTGTCTATCTGTAAATGGGGTGTTGGAGAGTGCCCCTGTCTATCTGTAAATGGGGTGTTGGAGAGTGCCCCTGTCTATCTGTAAATGGGGTGTTGGAGAGTGCCCCTGTCTATCTGTAAATGGAGAGTGCCCCTGTCTATCTGTAATTGGGGTGTTGGAGAGTGCCCCTGTCTATCTGTAAATGTGGTGTTGGAGAGTGCCCCTGTCTATCTGTAAATGGGGTGTTGGAGAGTGCCCCTGTCTATCTGTAAATGTGGTGTTGGAGAGTGCCCCTGACTATCTGTAAATGGGGTGTTGGAGAGTGCCCCTGTCTATCTGTAAATGGGGTGTTGGGGAGTGCCCCTGTCTATCTGTAAATGGAGTGTTGGAGAGTGCCCCTGTCTATCTGTAAATGTGGTGTTGGAGAGTGGCCCTGTCTATCTGTAAATGGGGTGTTGGAGAGTGCCCCTGACTATCTGTAAATGGAGTGTTGGAGAGTACCCCTGTCTATCTGTAAATGGAGTGTTGGAGAGTGCCCCTGTCTATCTGTAAATGGAGTGTTGGAGAGTGCCCCTGTCTATCTGTAAATGGGGTGTTGGAGAGTGCCCCTGTCTATCTGTAAATGGAGAGTGCCCCTGTCTATCTGTAAATGGGGTGTTGGAGAGTGCCCCTGTCTATCTGTAAATGGGGTGTTGGAGAGTGCCCCTGTCTATCTGTAAATGGAGTGTTGGAGAGTGCCCCTGTCTATCTGTAAATGGAGTGTTGGAGAGTGCCCCTGTCTATCTGTAAATGGGGTGTTGGAGAGTGCCCCTGTCTATCTGTAAATGGGGTGTTGGAGAGTGCCCCTGTCTATCTGTAAATGGGGTGTTGGAGAGTGCCCCTGTCTATCTGTAAATGGGGTGTTGGAGAGTGCCCCTGTCTATCTGTAAATGGAGTGTTGGAGAGTGCCCCTGTCTATCTGTAAATGGGGTGTTGGAGAGTGCCCCTGTCTATCTGTAAATGGGGTGTTGGAGAGTGCCCCTGTCTATCTGTAAATGGGGTGTTGGAGAGTGCCCCTGTCTATCTGTAAATGGAGTGTTGGAGAGTGCCCCTGTCTATCTGTAAATGGGGTGTTGGAGAGTGCCCCTGTCTATCTGTAAATGGAGTGTTGGAGAGTGCCCCTGTCTATCTGTAAATGGAGAGTGCCCCTGTCTATCTGTAAATGGGGTGTTGGAGAGTGGCCCTGTCTATCTGTAAATGGAGTGTTGGAGAGTGCCCCTGTCTATCTGTAAATGGGGTGTTGGAGAGTGCCCCTGTCTATCTGTAAATGGAGTGTTGGAGAGTGCCCCTGTCTATCTGTAAATGGAGTGTTGGAGAGTGCCCCTGTCTATCTGTAAATGGGGTGTTGGAGAGTGCCCCTGTCTATCTGTAAATGGGGTGTTGGAGTGTGCCCCTGTCTATCTGTAAATGGAGTGTTGGAGAGTGCCCCTGTCTATCTGTAAATGGGGTGTTGGAGAGTGCCCCTGTCTATCTGTAAATGGAGTGTTGGAGAGTGCCCCTGTCTATCTGTAAATGGAGTGTTGGAGAGTGCCCCTGTCTATCTGTAAATGGGGTGTTGGAGAGTGCCCCTGTCTATCTGTAAATGGGGTGTTGGAGAGTGCCCCTGTCTATCTGTGTAAATGGGGTGTTGGAGAGTGCCCCTGTCTATCTGTAAATGGGGTGTTGGAGAGTGCCCCTGTCTATCTGTAAATGGAGTGTTGGAGAGTGCCCCTGTCTATCTGTAAATGGAGAGTGCCCCTGTCTATCTGTAAATGGGGTGTTGGAGAGTGCCCCTGTCTATCTGTAAATGGGGTGTTGGAGAGTGCCCCTGTCTATCTGTAAATGGGGTGTTGGAGAGTGCCCCTGTCTATCTGTAAATGGGGTGTTGGAGAGTGCCCCTGTCTATCTGTAAATGGGGTGTTGGAGAGTGCCCCTGTCTATCTGTAAATGGGGTGTTGGAGAGTGCCCCTGACTATCTGTAAATGGGGTGTTGGAGAGTGCCCCTGTCTATCTGTAAATGGGGTGTTGGAGAGTGCCCCTGTCTATCTGTAAATGGGGTGTTGGAGAGTGCCCCTGTCTATCTGTAAATGGGGTGTTGGAGAGTGCCCCTGTCTATCTGTAAATGGGGTGTTGGAGAGTGCCCCTGTCTATCTGTAAATGGGGTGTTGGAGAGTGCCCCTGTCTATCTGTAAATGCAGTGTTGGAGAGTGCCCCTGTCTATCTGTAAATGGAGTGTTGGAGAGTGCCCCTGTCTATCTGTAAATGGAGAGTGCCCCTGTCTATCTGTAAATGGAGAGTGCCCCTGTCTATCTGTAAATGGGGTGTTGGAGAGTGGCCCTGTCTATCTGTAAATGGAGTGTTGGAGAGTGCCCCTGTCTATCTGTAAATGGGGTGTTGGAGAGTGCCACTGTCTATCTGTCTATCTGTAAATGGGGTGTTGGAGAGTGCCCCTGTCTATCTGTAAATGGGGTGTTGGAGAGTACCCCTGTCTATCTGTAAATGGGGTGTTGGAGAGTGCCCCTGTCTATCTGTAAATGGAGTGTTGGAGAGTGCCCCTGTCTATCTGTAAATGGAGTGTTGGAGAGTGCCCCTGGCTATCTGTAAATGGGGTGTTGGAGAGTGCCCCTGTCTATCTGTAAATGGGGTGTTGGAGAGTGCCCCTGTCTATCTGTAAATGGGGTGTTGGAGAGTGCCCCTGTCTATCTGTAAATGGAGTGTTGGAGAGTGCCCCTGTCTATCTGTAAATGGAGTGTTGGAGAGTACCCCTGACTATCTGTAAATGGGGTGTTGGAGAGTGCCCCTGTCTATCTGTAAATGGGGTGTTGGAGAGTGCCCCTGTCTATCTGTAAATGGAGAGTGCCCCTGTCTATCTGTAAATGGGGTGTTGGAGAGTGCCCCTGGCTATCTGTAAATTGGGTGTTGGAGAGTGCCCCTGTCTATCTGTAAATGGGGTGTTGGAGAGTGCCCCTGTCTATCTGTAAATGGGGTGTTGGAGAGTGCCCCTGTCTATCTGTAAATGGGGTGTTGGAGAGTGCCCCTGACTATCTGTAAATGGGGTGTTGGAGAGTGCCCCTGTCTATCTGTAAATGGAGTGTTGGAGAGTGCCCCTGTCTATCTGTAAATGGAGTGTTGGAGAGTGCCCCTGTCTATCTGTAAATGGGGTGTTGGAGAGTGCCCCTGTCTATCTGTAAATGGGGTGTTGGAGAGTGCCCCTGTCTATCTGTAAATGGGGTGTTGGAGAGTGCCCCTGACTATCTGTAAATGGGGTGTTGGAGAGTGCCCCTGTCTATCTGTAAATGGGGTGTTGGAGAGTGCCCCTGTCTATCTGTAAATGGAGTGTTGGAGAGTGCCCCTGTCTATCTGTAAATGGGGTGTTGGAGAGTGCCCCTGTCTATCTGTAAATGGGGTGTTGGAGAGTGCCCCTGACTATCTGTAAATGGAGTGTTGGAGAGTGCCCCTGTCTATCTGTAAATGGGGTGTTGGAGAGTGCCCCTGTCTATCTGTAAATAGAGTGTTGGAGAGTGCCCCTGTCTATCTGTAAATGGAGTGTTGGAGAGTACCCCTGTCTATCTGTAAATGGGGTGTTGGAGAGTGCCCCTGTCTATCTGTAAATGGAGTGTTGGAGATTGCCCCTGTCTATCTGTAAATGGAGAGTGCCCCTGTCTATCTGTAAATGGTGTGTTGGAGAGTGCCCCTGTCTATCTGTAAATGGTGTGTTGGAGAGTGCCCCTGTCTATCTGTAAATGGGGTGTTGGAGAGTGCCCCTGTCTATCTGTAAATGGGGTGTTGGAGAGTGCCCCTGTCTATCTGTAAATGGGGTGTTGGAGAGTGCCCCTGTCTATCTGTAAATGGGGTGTTGGAGAGTGCCCCTGTCTATCTGTAAATGGGGTGTTGGAGAGTGCCCCTGTCTATCTGTAAATGGGGTGTTGGAGAGTGCCCCTGTCTATCTGTAAATGGAGTGTTGGAGAGTGCCCCTGTCTATCTGTAAATGGGGTGTTGGAGAGTGCCCCTGTCTATCTGTAAATGGGGTGTTGGAGAGTGCCCCTGACTATCTGAAAATGGAGTGTTGGAGAGTGCCCCTGTCTATCTGTAAATGGGGTGTTGGAGAGTGCCCCTGTCTATCTGTAAATGGGGTGTTGGAGAGTGCCCCTGTCTATCTGTAAATGGGGTGTTGGAGAGTGCCCCTGTCTATCTGTAAATGGAGTGTTGGAGAGTGCCCCTGTCTATCTGTAAATGGAGAGTGCCCCTGTCTATCTGTAAATGGGGTGTTGGAGAGTGGCCCTGTCTATCTGTAAATGGAGTGTTGGAGAGTGCCCCTGTCTATCTGTAAATGGGGTGTTGGAGAGTGCCCCTGTCTATCTGTAAATGGGGTGTTGGAGAGTGCCCCTGTCTATCTGTAAATGGGGTGTTGGAGAGTGCCCCTGTCTATCTGTAAATGGGGTGTTGGAGAGTGCCCCTGTCTATCTGTAAATGGGGTGTTGGAGAGTGCCCCTGACTATCTGTAAATGGGGTGTTGGAGAGTGCCCCTGTCTATCTGTAAATGGGGTGTTGGAGAGTGCCCCTGTCTATCTGTAAATGGGGTGTTGGAGAGTGCCCCTGTCTATCTGTAAATGGGGTGTTGGAGAGTGCCCCTGTCTATCTGTAAATGGGGTGTTGGAGAGTGCCCCTGTCTATCTGTAAATGGGGTGTTGGAGAGTGCCCCTGTCTATCTGTAAATGCAGTGTTGGAGAGTGCCCCTGTCTATCTGTAAATGGAGTGTTGGAGAGTGCCCCTGTCTATCTGTAAATGGAGAGTGCCCCTGTCTATCTGTAAATGGAGAGTGCCCCTGTCTATCTGTAAATGGGGTGTTGGAGAGTGGCCCTGTCTATCTGTAAATGGAGTGTTGGAGAGTGCCCCTGTCTATCTGTAAATGGGGTGTTGGAGAGTGCCACTGTCTATCTGTCTATCTGTAAATGGGGTGTTGGAGAGTGCCCCTGTCTATCTGTAAATGGGGTGTTGGAGAGTACCCCTGTCTATCTGTAAATGGGGTGTTGGAGAGTGCCCCTGTCTATCTGTAAATGGAGTGTTGGAGAGTGCCCCTGTCTATCTGTAAATGGAGTGTTGGAGAGTGCCCCTGGCTATCTGTAAATGGGGTGTTGGAGAGTGCCCCTGTCTATCTGTAAATGGGGTGTTGGAGAGTGCCCCTGTCTATCTGTAAATGGGGTGTTGGAGAGTGCCCCTGTCTATCTGTAAATGGAGTGTTGGAGAGTGCCCCTGTCTATCTGTAAATGGAGTGTTGGAGAGTACCCCTGACTATCTGTAAATGGGGTGTTGGAGAGTGCCCTTGTCTATCTGTAAATGGGGTGTTGGAGAGTGCCCCTGTCTATCTGTAAATGGAGAGTGCCCCTGTCTATCTGTAAATGGGGTGTTGGAGAGTGCCCCTGGCTATCTGTAAATTGGGTGTTGGAGAGTGCCCCTGTCTATCTGTAAATGGGGTGTTGGAGAGTGCCCCTGTCTATCTGTAAATGGGGTGTTGGAGAGTGCCCCTGTCTATCTGTAAATGGGGTGTTGGAGAGTGCCCCTGACTATCTGTAAATGGGGTGTTGGAGAGTGCCCCTGTCTATCTGTAAATGGGGTGTTGGAGAGTGCCCCTGTCTATCTGTAAATGGGGTGTTGGAGAGTGCCCCTGACTATCTGTAAATGGGGTGTTGGAGAGTGCCCCTGTCTATCTGTAAATGGGGTGTTGGAGAGTGCCCCTGTCTATCTGTAAATGGAGTGTTGGAGAGTGCCCCTGTCTATCTGTAAATGGGGTGTTGGAGAGTGCCCCTGTCTATCTGTAAATGGGGTGTTGGAGAGTGCCCCTGACTATCTGTAAATGGAGTGTTGGAGAGTGCCCCTGTCTATCTGTAAATGGGGTGTTGGAGAGTGCCCCTGTCTATCTGTAAATGGAGTGTTGGAGAGTGCCCCTGTCTATCTGTAAATGGAGTGTTGGAGAGTACCCCTGTCTATCTGTAAATGGGGTGTTGGAGAGTGCCCCTGTCTATCTGTAAATGGAGTGTTGGAGAGTGCCCCTGTCTATCTGTAAATGGAGAGTGCCCCTGTCTATCTGTAAATGGTGTGTTGGAGAGTGCCCCTGTCTATCTGTAAATGGTGTGTTGGAGAGTGCCCCTGTCTATCTGTAAATGGGGTGTTGGAGAGTGCCCCTGTCTATCTGTAAATGGGGTGTTGGAGAGTGCCCCTGTCTATCTGTAAATGGGGTGTTGGAGAGTGCCCCTGTCTATCTGTAAATGGGGTGTTGGAGAGTGCCCCTGTCTATCTGTAAATGGGGTGTTGGAGAGTGCCCCTGTCTATCTGTAAATGGGGTGTTGGAGAGTGCCCCTGTCTATCTGTAAATGGAGTGTTGGAGAGTGCCCCTGTCTATCTGTAAATGGGGTGTTGGAGAGTGCCCCTGTCTATCTGTAAATGGGGTGTTGGAGAGTGCCCCTGACTATCTGAAAATGGAGTGTTGGAGAGTGCCCCTGTCTATCTGTAAATGGGGTGTTGGAGAGTGCCCCTGTCTATCTGTAAATGGGGTGTTGGAGAGTGCCCCTGTCTATCTGTAAATGGGGTGTTGGAGAGTGCCCCTGTCTATCTGTAAATGGAGTGTTGGAGAGTGCCCCTGTCTATCTGTAAATGGAGAGTGCCCCTGTCTATCTGTAAATGGGGTGTTGGAGAGTGGCCCTGTCTATCTGTAAATGGAGTTTTGGAGAGTGCCCCTGTCTATCTGTAAATGGGGTGTTGGAGAGTGCCCCTGACTATCTGTATATGGAGTGTTGAAGAGTGCCCCTGTCTATCTGTAAATGGAGAGTGCCCCTGTCTATCTGTAAATGGAGTGTTGGAGAGTGCCCCTGTCTATCTGTAAATGGAGAGTGCCCCTGTCTATCTGTAAATGGGGTGTTGGAGAGTGGCCCTGTCTATCTGTAAATGGAGTTTTGGAGAGTGCCCCTGTCTATCTGTAAATGGGGTGTTGGAGAGTGCCCCTGTCTATCTGTAAATGGGGTGTTGGAGAGTGCCCCTGTCTATCTGTAAATGGGGTGTTGGAGAGTGCCCCTGTCTATCTGTAAATGGAGTGTTGGAGAGTGCCCCTGTCTATCTGTAAATGGAGTGTTGGAGAGTGCCCCTGTCTATCTGTAAATGGGGTGTTGGAGAGTGCCCCTGTCTATCTGTAAATGGGGTGTTGGAGAGTGCCCCTGTCTATCTGTAAATGGGGTGTTGGAGAGTGCTCCTGTCTATCTGTAAATGGAGTGTTGGAGAGTGCCCCTGTCTATCTGTAAATGGGGTGTTGGAGAGTGCCCCTGACTATCTGTAAATGGGGTGTTGGAGAGTGCCCCTGTCTATCTGTAAATGGGGTGTTGGAGAGTGGCCCTGTCTATCTGTAAATGGAGTGTTGGAGAGTGCCCCTGTCTATCTGTAAATGGGGTGTTGGAGAGTGCCCCTGTCTATCTGTAAATGGGGTGTTAGAGAGTGCCCCTGACTATCTGTAAATGGAGTGTTGGAGAGTGCCCCTGTCTATCTGTAAATGGAGAGTGCCCCTGTCTATCTGTAAATGGAGTGTTGGAGAGTGCCCCTGTCTATCTGTAAATGGGGTGTTGGAGAGTGCCCCTGTCTATCTGTAAATGGGGTGTTGGAGAGTGCCCCTGTCTATCTGTAAATGGAGTGTTGGAGAGTGCCCCTGTCTATCTGTAAATGGAGTGTTGGAGAGTGCCCCTGTCTATCTGTAAATGGAGTGTTGGAGAGTGCCCCTGTCTATCTGTAAATGGAGTGTTGGAGAGTGCCCCTGTCTATCTGTAAATGGGGTGTTGGAGAGTGCCCCTGTCTATCTGTAAATGGAGTGTTGGAGAGTGCCCCTGTCTATCTGTAAATGGGGTGTTGGAGAGTGCCCCTGTCTATCTGTAAATGGGGTGTTGGAGAGTGCCCCTGTCTATCTGTAAATGGGGTGTTGGAGAGTGCCCCTGTCTATCTGTAAATGGGGTGTTGGAGAGTGCCCCTGTCTATCTGTAAATGGAGTGTTGGAGAGTGCCCCTGTCTATCTGTAAATGGAGTGTTGGAGAGTGCCCCTGTCTATCTGTAAATGGAGTGTTGGAGAGTGCCCCTGTCTATCTGTAAATGGAGTGTTGGAGAGTGCCCCTGTCTATCTGTAAATGGAGTGTTGGAGAGTGCCCCTGTCTATCTGTAAATGGAGTGTTGGAGAGTGCCCCTGTCTATCTGTAAATGGAGTGTTGGAGAGTGCCCCTGTCTATCTGTAAATGGGGTGTTGGAGAGTGCCCCTGTCTATCTGTAAATGGAGTGTTGGAGAGTGCCCCTGTCTATCTGTAAATGGAGAGTGCCCCCATCTATCTGTAAATGGGGTGTTGGAGAGTGCCCCTGTCTATCTTTAAATGGAGTGTTGGAGAGTGCCCCTGTCTATCTGTAAATGGGGTGTTGGAGAGTGCCCCTGTCTATCTGTAAATGGGGTGTTGGAGAGTGCCCCTGTCTATCTGTAAATGGGGTGTTGGAGAGTGCCCCTGTCTATCTGTAAATGGAGTGTTGGAGAGTGCCCCTGTCTATCTGTAAATGGAGTGTTGGAGAGTGCCCCTGTCTATCTGTAAATGGGGTGTTGGAGAGTGCCCCTGTCTATCTGTAAATGGGGTGTTGGGGAGTGCCCCTGACTATCTGTAAATGTAGTGTTGGAGAGTGCCCCTGTCTATCTGTAAATGGGGTGTTGGAGAGTGCCCCTGTCTATCTGTAAATGGGGTGTTGGAGAGTGCCCCTGTCTATCTGTAAATGGGGTGTTGGAGAGTGCCCCTGTCTATCTGTAAATGGAGTGTTGGAGAGTGCCCCTGTCTATCTGTAAATGGAAAATGCCCCTGTCTATCTGTAAATGGGGTGTTGGAGAGTGGCCCTGTCTATCTGTAAATGGAGTGTTGGAGAGTGCCCCTGTGTATCTGTAAATGGGGTGTTGGAGAGTGCCCCTGACTATCTGTAAATGGAGTGTTGGAGAGTGCCCCTGTCTATCTGTAAATGGAGAGTGCCCCTGTCTATCTGTAAATGGAGTGTTGGAGAGTGCCCCTGTCTATCTGTAAATGGGGTGTTGGAGAGTGCCCCTGTCTATCTGTAAATGGGGTGTTGGAGAGTGCCCCTGTCTATCTGTACATGGGGTGTTGGAGAGTGCCCCTGTCTATCTGTAAATGGAGTGTTGGAGAGTGCCCCTGTCTATCTGTAAATGGAGAGTGCCCCTGTCTATCTGTAAATGGGGTGTTGGAGAGTGGCCCTGTCTATCTGTAAATGGAGTTTTGGAGAGTGCCCCTGTCTATCTGTAAATGGGGTGTTGGAGAGTGCCCCTGACTATCTGTAAATGGAGTGTTGGAGAGTGCCCCTGTCTATCTGTAAATGGAGAGTGCCCCTGTCTATCTGTAAATGGAGAGTGCCCCTGTCTATCTGTAAATGGAGTGTTGGAGAGTGCCCCTGTCTATCTGTAAATGGAGTGTTGGAGAGTGCCCCTGTCTATCTGTAAATGGGGTGTTGGAGAGTGCCCCTGTCTATCTGTAAATGGGGTGTTGGAGAGTGCCCCTGTCTATCTGTAAATGGGGTGTTGGAGAGTGGCCCTGTCTATCTGTAAATGGAGTGTTGGAGAGTGCCCCTGTCTATCTGTAAATGGGGTGTTGGAGAGTGCCCCTGACTATCTGTAAATGGGGTGTTGGAGAGTGCCCCTGTCTATCTGTAAATGGGGTGTTGGAGAGTGCCCCTGTCTATCTGTAAATGGGGTGTTGGAGAGTGCCCCTGTCTATCTGTAAATGGGGTGTTGGAGAGTGCTCCTGTCTATCTGTAAATGGAGTGTTGGAGAGTGCCCCTGTCTATCTGTAAATGGGGTGTTGGAGAGTGCCCCTGACTATCTGTAAATGGGGTGTTGGAGAGTGCCCCTGTCTATCTGTAAATGGGGTGTTGGAGAGTGGCCCTGTCTATCTGTAAATGGAGTGTTGGAGAGTGCCCCTGTCTATCTGTAAATGGGGTGTTGGAGAGTGCCCCTGTCTATCTGTAAATGGGGTGTTGGAGAGTGCCCCTGACTATCTGTAAATGGAGTGTTGGAGAGTGCCCCTGTCTATCTGTAAATGGAGAGTGCCCCTGTCTATCTGTAAATGGAGTGTTGGAGAGTGCCCCTGTCTATCTGTAAATGGGGTGTTGGAGAGTGCCCCTGTCTATCTGTAAATGGGGTGTTGGAGAGTGCCCCTGTCTATCTGTAAATGGAGTGTTGGAGAGTGCCCCTGTCTATCTGTAAATGGAGTGTTGGAGAGTGCCCCTGTCTATCTGTAAATGGAGTGTTGGAGAGTGCCCCTGTCTATCTGTAAATGGAGTGTTGGAGAGTGCCCCTGTCTATCTGTAAATGGGGTGTTGGAGAGTGCCCCTGTCTATCTGTAAATGGAGTGTTGGAGAGTGCCCCTGTCTATCTGTAAATGGGGTGTTGGAGAGTGCCCCTGTCTATCTGTAAATGGGGTGTTGGAGAGTGCCCCTGTCTATCTGTAAATGGGGTGTTGGAGAGTGCCCCTGTCTATCTGTAAATGGGGTGTTGGAGAGTGCCCCTGTCTATCTGTAAATGGAGTGTTGGAGAGTGCCCCTGTCTATCTGTAAATGGAGTGTTGGAGAGTGCCCCTGTCTATCTGTAAATGGAGTGTTGGAGAGTGCCCCTGTCTATCTGTAAATGGAGTGTTGGAGAGTGCCCCTGTCTATCTGTAAATGGAGTGTTGGAGAGTGCCCCTGTCTATCTGTAAATGGGGTGTTGGAGAGTGCCCCTGTCTATCTGTAAATGGGGTGTTGGAGAGTGCCCCTGTCTATCTGTAAATGGGGTGTTGGAGAGTGCCCCTGTCTATCTGTAAATGGAGTGTTGGAGAGTGCCCCTGTCTATCTGTAAATGGAGTGTTGGAGAGTGCCCCTGTCTATCTGTAAATGGAGTGTTGGAGAGTGCCCCTGTCTATCTGTAAATGGAGTGTTGGAGAGTGCCCCTGTCTATCTGTAAATGGAGTGTTGGAGAGTGCCCCTGTCTATCTGTAAATGGAGTGTTGGAGAGTGCCCCTGTCTATCTGTAAATGGGGTGTTGGAGAGTGCCCCTGTCTATCTGTAAATGGAGTGTTGGAGAGTGCCCCTGTCTATCTGTAAATGGAGAGTGCCCCCATCTATCTGTAAATGGGGTGTTGGAGAGTGCCCCTGTCTATCTTTAAATGGAGTGTTGGAGAGTGCCCCTGTCTATCTGTAAATGGGGTGTTGGAGAGTGCCCCTGTCTATCTGTAAATGGGGTGTTGGAGAGTGCCCCTGTCTATCTGTAAATGGGGTGTTGGAGAGTGCCCCTGTCTATCTGTAAATGGAGTGTTGGAGAGTGCCCCTGTCTATCTGTAAATGGAGTGTTGGAGAGTGCCCCTGTCTATCTGTAAATGGGGTGTTGAAGAGTGCCCCTGTCTATCTGTAAATGGGGTGTTGGGGAGTGCCCCTGACTATCTGTAAATGTAGTGTTGGAGAGTGCCCCTGTCTATCTGTAAATGGGGTGTTGGAGAGTGCCCCTGTCTATCTGTAAATGGGGTGTTGGAGAGTGCCCCTGTCTATCTGTAAATGGGGTGTTGGAGAGTGCCCCTGTCTATCTGTAAATGGAGTGTTGGAGAGTGCCCCTGTCTATCTGTAAATGGAAAATGCCCCTGTCTATCTGTAAATGGGGTGTTGGAGAGTGGCCCTGTCTATCTGTAAATGGAGTGTTGGAGAGTGCCCCTGTGTATCTGTAAATGGGGTGTTGGAGAGTGCCCCTGACTATCTGTAAATGGAGTGTTGGAGAGTGCCCCTGTCTATCTGTAAATGGAGAGTGCCCCTGTCTATCTGTAAATGGAGTGTTGGAGAGTGCCCCTGTCTATCTGTAAATGGGGTGTTGGAGAGTGCCCCTGTCTATCTGTAAATGGGGTGTTGGAGAGTGCCCCTGTCTATCTGTAAATGGGGTGTTGGAGAGTGCCCCTGTCTATCTGTAAATGGAGTGTTGGAGAGTGCCCCTGTCTATCTGTAAATGGAGAGTGCCCCTGTCTATCTGTAAATGGGGTGTTGGAGAGTGGCCCTGTCTATCTGTAAATGGAGTTTTGGAGAGTGCCCCTGTCTATCTGTAAATGGGGTGTTGGAGAGTGCCCCTGTCTATCTGTAAATGGAGAGTGCCCCTGTCTATCTGTAAATGGAGTGTTGGAGAGTGCCCCTGTCTATCTGTAAATGGGGTGTTGGAGAGTGCCCCTGTCTATCTGTAAATGGAGTGTTGGAGAGTGCCCCTGTCTATCTGTAAATGGAGTGTTGGAGAGTGCCCCTGTCTATCTGTAAATGGGGTGTTGAAGAGTGCCCCTGTCTATCTGTAAATGGGGTGTTGGGGAGTGCCCCTGACTATCTGTAAATGTAGTGTTGGAGAGTGCCCCTGTCTATCTGTAAATGGGGTGTTGGAGAGTGCCCCTGTCTATCTGTAAATGGGGTGTTGGAGAGTGCCCCTGTCTATCTGTAAATGGGGTGTTGGAGAGTGCCCCTGTCTATCTGTAAATGGAGTGTTGGAGAGTGCCCCTGTCTATCTGTAAATGGAAAATGCCCCTGTCTATCTGTAAATGGGGTGTTGGAGAGTGGCCCTGTCTATCTGTAAATGGAGTGTTGGAGAGTGCCCCTGTGTATCTGTAAATGGGGTGTTGGAGAGTGCCCCTGACTATCTGTAAATGGAGTGTTGGAGAGTGCCCCTGTCTATCTGTAAATGGAGAGTGCCCCTGTCTATCTGTAAATGGAGTGTTGGAGAGTGCCCCTGTCTATCTGTAAATGGGGTGTTGGAGAGTGCCCCTGTCTATCTGTAAATGGGGTGTTGGAGAGTGCCCCTGTCTATCTGTAAATGGGGTGTTGGAGAGTGCCCCTGTCTATCTGTAAATGGAGTGTTGGAGAGTGCCCCTGTCTATCTGTAAATGGAGAGTGCCCCTGTCTATCTGTAAATGGGGTGTTGGAGAGTGGCCCTGTCTATCTGTAAATGGAGTTTTGGAGAGTGCCCCTGTCTATCTGTAAATGGGGTGTTGGAGAGTGCCCCTGTCTATCTGTAAATGGAGAGTGCCCCTGTCTATCTGTAAATGGAGTGTTGGAGAGTGCCCCTGTCTATCTGTAAATGGGGTGTTGGAGAGTGCCCCTGTCTATCTGTAAATGGAGTGTTGGAGAGTGCCCCTGTCTATCTGTAAATGGAGTGTTGGAGAGTGCCCCTGTCTATCTGTAAATGGGGTGTTGAAGAGTGCCCCTGTCTATCTGTAAATGGGGTGTTGGGGAGTGCCCCTGACTATCTGTAAATGTAGTGTTGGAGAGTGCCCCTGTCTATCTGTAAATGGGGTGTTGGAGAGTGCCCCTGTCTATCTGTAAATGGGGTGTTGGAGAGTGCCCCTGTCTATCTGTAAATGGGGTGTTGGAGAGTGCCCCTGTCTATCTGTAAATGGAGTGTTGGAGAGTGCCCCTGTCTATCTGTAAATGGAAAATGCCCCTGTCTATCTGTAAATGGGGTGTTGGAGAGTGGCCCTGTCTATCTGTAAATGGAGTGTTGGATAGTGCCCCTGTGTATCTGTAAATGGGGTGTTGGAGAGTGCCCCTGACTATCTGTAAATGGAGTGTTGGAGAGTGCCCCTGTCTATCTGTAAATGGAGAGTGCCCCTGTCTATCTGTAAATGGAGTGTTGGAGAGTGCCCCTGTCTATCTGTAAATGGGGTGTTGGAGAGTGCCCCTGTCTATCTGTAAATGGGGTGTTGGAGAGTGCCCCTGTCTATCTGTAAATGGGGTGTTGGAGAGTGCCCCTGTCTATCTGTAAATGGAGTGTTGGAGAGTGCCCCTGTCTATCTGTAAATGGAGAGTGCCCCTGTCTATCTGTAAATGGGGTGTTGGAGAGTGGCCCTGTCTATCTGTAAATGGAGTTTTGGAGAGTGCCCCTGTCTATCTGTAAATGGGGTGTTGGAGAGTGCCCCTGTCTATCTGTAAATGGAGAGTGCCCCTGTCTATCTGTAAATGGAGTGTTGGAGAGTGCCCCTGTCTATCTGTAAATGGGGTGTTGGAGAGTGCCCCTGTCTATCTGTAAATGGGGTGTTGGAGAGTGCCCCTGTCTATCTGTAAATGGGGTGTTGGAGAGTGCCCCTGTCTATCTGTAAATGGGGTGTTGGAGAGTGCCCCTGTCTATCTGTAAATGGAGTGTTGGAGAGTGCCCCTGTCTATCTGTAAATGGAGTGTTGGAGAGTGCCCCTGTCTATCTGTAAATGGGGTGTTGGAGAGTGCCCCTGTCTATCTGTAAATGGGGTGTTGGAGAGTGCCCCTGTCTATCTGTAAATGGGGTGTTGGAGAGTGGCCCTGTCTATCTGTAAATGGAGTGTTGGAGAGTGCCCCTGTCTATCTGTAAATGGGGTGTTGGAGAGTGCCCCTGACTATCTGTAAATGGGGTGTTGGAGAGTGCCCCTGTCTATCTGTAAATGGGGTGTTGGAGAGTGCCCCTGTCTATCTGTAAATGGGGTGTTGGAGAGTGCCCCTGTCTATCTGTAAATGGGGTGTTGGAGAGTGCTCCTGTCTATCTGTAAATGGAGTGTTGGAGAGTGCCCCTGTCTATCTGTAAATGGGGTGTTGGAGAGTGCCCCTGACTATCTGTAAATGGGGTGTTGGAGAGTGCCCCTGTCTATCTGTAAATGGGGTGTTGGAGAGTGGCCCTGTCTATCTGTAAATGGAGTGTTGGAGAGTGCCCCTGTCTATCTGTAAATGGGGTGTTGGAGAGTGCCCCTGTCTATCTGTAAATGGGGTGTTGGAGAGTGCCCCTGACTATCTGTAAATGGAGTGTTGGAGAGTGCCCCTGTCTATCTGTAAATGGAGAGTGCCCCTGTCTATCTGT
Organism: Salvelinus fontinalis; assembly: GCF_029448725.1. Lineage (NCBI taxonomy): Eukaryota > Metazoa > Chordata > Actinopteri > Salmoniformes > Salmonidae > Salvelinus > Salvelinus fontinalis. The sequence continues at coordinate 12,432,755 of NC_074697.1, read as the reverse complement.
AAATGGAGTGTTGGAGAGTGCCCCTGTCTATCTGTAAATGGGGTGTTGGAGAGTGCCCCTGTCTATCTGTAAATGGGGTGTTGGAGAGTGCCCCTGTCTATCTGTAAATGGAGTGTTGGAGAGTGCCCCTGTCTATCTGTAAATGGAGTGTTGGAGAGTGCCCCTGTCTATCTGTAAATGGAGTGTTGGAGAGTGCCCCTGTCTATCTGTAAATGGAGTGTTGGAGAGTGCCCCTGTCTATCTGTAAATGGGGTGTTGGAGAGTGCCCCTGTCTATCTGTAAATGGAGTGTTGGAGAGTGCCCCTGTCTATCTGTAAATGGGGTGTTGGAGAGTGCCCCTGTCTATCTGTAAATGGGGTGTTGGAGAGTGCCCCTGTCTATCTGTAAATGGGGTGTTGGAGAGTGCCCCTGTCTATCTGTAAATGGGGTGTTGGAGAGTGCCCCTGTCTATCTGTAAATGGAGTGTTGGAGAGTGCCCCTGTCTATCTGTAAATGGAGTGTTGGAGAGTGCCCCTGTCTATCTGTAAATGGAGTGTTGGAGAGTGCCCCTGTCTATCTGTAAATGGAGTGTTGGAGAGTGCCCCTGTCTATCTGTAAATGGAGTGTTGGAGAGTGCCCCTGTCTATCTGTAAATGGAGTGTTGGAGAGTGCCCCTGTCTATCTGTAAATGGAGTGTTGGAGAGTGCCCCTGTCTATCTGTAAATGGGGTGTTGGAGAGTGCCCCTGTCTATCTGTAAATGGAGTGTTGGAGAGTGCCCCTGTCTATCTGTAAATGGAGAGTGCCCCCATCTATCTGTAAATGGGGTGTTGGAGAGTGCCCCTGTCTATCTGTAAATGGAGTGTTGGAGAGTGCCCCTGTCTATCTGTAAATGGGGTGTTGGAGAGTGCCCCTGTCTATCTGTAAATGGGGTGTTGGAGAGTGCCCCTGTCTATCTGTAAATGGGGTGTTGGAGAGTGCCCCTGTCTATCTGTAAATGGAGTGTTGGAGAGTGCCCCTGTCTATCTGTAAATGGAGTGTTGGAGAGTGCCCCTGTCTATCTGTAAATGGGGTGTTGGAGAGTGCCCCTGTCTATCTGTAAATGGGGTGTTGGGGAGTGCCCCTGACTATCTGTAAATGTAGTGTTGGAGAGTGCCCCTGTCTATCTGTAAATGGGGTGTTGGAGAGTGCCCCTGTCTATCTGTAAATGGGGTGTTGGAGAGTGCCCCTGTCTATCTGTAAATGGGGTGTTGGAGAGTGCCCCTGTCTATCTGTAAATGGAGTGTTGGAGAGTGCCCCTGTCTATCTGTAAATGGAAAATGCCCCTGTCTATCTGTAAATGGGGTGTTGGAGAGTGGCCCTGTCTATCTGTAAATGGAGTGTTGGAGAGTGCCCCTGTGTATCTGTAAATGGGGTGTTGGAGAGTGCCCCTGACTATCTGTAAATGGAGTGTTGGAGAGTGCCCCTGTCTATCTGTAAATGGAGAGTGCCCCTGTCTATCTGTAAATGGAGTGTTGGAGAGTGCCCCTGTCTATCTGTAAATGGGGTGTTGGAGAGTGCCCCTGTCTATCTGTAAATGGGGTGTTGGAGAGTGCCCCTGTCTATCTGTAAATGGGGTGTTGGAGAGTGCCCCTGTCTATCTGTAAATGGAGTGTTGGAGAGTGCCCCTGTCTATCTGTAAATGGAGAGTGCCCCTGTCTATCTGTAAATGGGGTGTTGGAGAGTGGCCCTGTCTATCTGTAAATGGAGTTTTGGAGAGTGCCCCTGTCTATCTGTAAATGGGGTGTTGGAGAGTGCCCCTGACTATCTGTAAATGGAGTGTTGGAGAGTGCCCCTGTCTATCTGTAAATGGAGAGTGCCCCTGTCTATCTGTAAATGGAGTGTTGGAGAGTGCCCCTGTCTATCTGTAAATGGGGTGTTGGAGAGTGCCCCTGTCTATCTGTAAATGGGGTGTTGGAGAGTGCCCCTGTCTATCTGTAAATGGGGTGTTGGAGAGTGCCCCTGTCTATCTGTAAATGGGGTGTTGGAGAGTGCCCCTGTCTATCTGTAAATGGAGTGTTGGAGAGTGCCCCTGTCTATCTGTAAATGGAGTGTTGGAGAGTGCCCCTGTCTATCTGTAAATGGGGTGTTGGAGAGTGCCCCTGTCTATCTGTAAATGGGGTGTTGGAGAGTGCCCCTGTCTATCTGTAAATGGGGTGTTGGAGAGTGCCCCTGTCTATCTGTAAATGGAGTGTTGGAGAGTGCCCCTGTCTATCTGTAAATGGGGTGTTGGAGAGTGCCCCTGACTATCTGTAAATGGGGTGTTGGAGAGTGCCCCTGTCTATCTGTAAATGGGGTGTTGGAGAGTGGCCCTGTCTATCTGTAAATGGAGTGTTGGAGAGTGCCCCTGTCTATCTGTAAATGGAGAGTGCCCCTGTCTATCTGTAAATGGAGTGTTGGAGAGTGCCCCTGTCTATCTGTAAATGGAGAGTGCCCCTGTCTATCTGTAAATGGAGTGTTGGAGAGTGCCCCTGTCTATCTGTAAATGGGGTGTTGGAGAGTGCCCCTGTCTATCTGTAAATGGGGTGTTGGAGAGTGCCCCTGTCTATCTGTAAATGGAGTGTTGGAGAGTGCCCCTGTCTATCTGTAAATGGAGTGTTGGAGAGTGCCCCTGTCTATCTGTAAATGGAGTGTTGGAGAGTGCCCCTGTCTATCTGTAAATGGAGTGTTGGAGAGTGCCCCTGTCTATCTGTAAATGGGGTGTTGGAGAGTGCCCCTGTCTATCTGTAAATGGAGTGTTGGAGAGTGCCCCTGTCTATCTGTAAATGGGGTGTTGGAGAGTGCCCCTGTCTATCTGTAAATGGGGTGTTGGAGAGTGCCCCTGTCTATCTGTAAATGGGGTGTTGGAGAGTGCCCCTGTCTATCTGTAAATGGAGTGTTGGAGAGTGCCCCTGTCTATCTGTAAATGGAGTGTTGGAGAGTGCCCCTGTCTATCTGTAAATGGAGTGTTGGAGAGTGCCCCTGTCTATCTGTAAATGGAGTGTTGGAGAGTGCCCCTGTCTATCTGTAAATGGAGTGTTGGAGAGTGCCCCTGTCTATCTGTAAATGGAGTGTTGGAGAGTGCCCCTGTCTATCTGTAAATGGGGTGTTGGAGAGTGCCCCTGTCTATCTGTAAATGGAGTGTTGGAGAGTGCCCCTGTCTATCTGTAAATGGAGAGTGCCCCCATCTATCTGTAAATGGGGTGTTGGAGAGTGCCCCTGTCTATCTTTAAATGGAGTGTTGGAGAGTGCCCCTGTCTATCTGTAAATGGGGTGTTGGAGAGTGCCCCTGTCTATCTGTAAATGGAGTGTTGGAGAGTGCCCCTGTCTATCTGTAAATGGAGAGTGCCCCTGTCTATCTGTAAATGGGGTGTTGGAGAGTGCCCCTGTCTATCTGTAAATGGGGTGTTGGAAAGTGCACCTGTCTATCTGTAAATGGGGTGTTGGAGAGTGCCCCTGTCTATCTGTAAATGGAGTGTTGGAGAGTGCCCCTGTCTATCTGTAAATGGAGTGTTGGAGAGTGCCCCTGTCTATCTGTAAATGGGGTGTTGGAGAGTGCCCCTGTCTATCTGTAAATGTAGTGTTGGAGAGTGCCCCTGTCTATCTGTAAATGGGGTGTTGGAGAGTGCCCCTGTCTATCTGTAAATGGGGTGTTGGAGAGTGCCCCTGTCTATCTGTAAATGGGGTGTTGGAGAGTGCCCCTGTCTATCTGTAAATGGAGTGTTGGAGAGTGCCCCTGTCTATCTGTAAATGGAAAATGCCCCTGTCTATCTGTAAATGGGGTGTTGGAGAGTGGCCCTGTCTATCTGTAAATGGAGTGTTGGAGAGTGCCCCTGTGTATCTGTAAATGGGGTGTTGGAGAGTGCCCCTGTCTATCTGTAAATGGGGTGTTGGAGAGTGCCCCTGTCTATCTGTAAATGGGGTGTTGGAGAGTGCCCCTGTCTATCTGTAAATGGAGTGTTGGAGAGTGCCCCTGTCTATCTGTAAATGGAGTGTTGGAGAGTGCCCCTGTCTATCTGTAAATGGGGTGTTGGAGAGTGCCCCTGTCTATCTGTAAATGGGGTGTTGGGGAGTGCCCCTGACTATCTGTAAATGTAGTGTTGGAGAGTGCCCCTGTCTATCTGTAAATGGGGTGTTGGAGAGTGCCCCTGTCTATCTGTAAATGGGGTGTTGGAGAGTGCCCCTGTCTATCTGTAAATGGGGTGTTGGAGAGTGCCCCTGTCTATCTGTAAATGGAGTGTTGGAGAGTGCCCCTGTCTATCTGTAAATGGAAAATGCCCCTGTCTATCTGTAAATGGGGTGTTGGAGAGTGGCCCTGTCTATCTGTAAATGGAGTGTTGGAGAGTGCCCCTGTGTATCTGTAAATGGGGTGTTGGAGAGTGCCCCTGACTATCTGTAAATGGAGTGTTGGAGAGTGCCCCTGTCTATCTGTAAATGGAGAGTGCCCCTGTCTATCTGTAAATGGAGTGTTGGAGAGTGCCCCTGTCTATCTGTAAATGGGGTGTTGGAGAGTGCCCCTGTCTATCTGTAAATGGGGTGTTGGAGAGTGCCCCTGTCTATCTGTAAATGGGGTGTTGGAGAGTGCCCCTGTCTATCTGTAAATGGAGTGTTGGAGAGTGCCCCTGTCTATCTGTAAATGGAGAGTGCCCCTGTCTATCTGTAAATGGGGTGTTGGAGAGTGGCCCTGTCTATCTGTAAATGGAGTTTTGGAGAGTGCCCCTGTCTATCTGTAAATGGGGTGTTGGAGAGTGCCCCTGACTATCTGTAAATGGAGTGTTGGAGAGTGCCCCTGTCTATCTGTAAATGGAGAGTGCCCCTGTCTATCTGTAAATGGAGTGTTGGAGAGTGCCCCTGTCTATCTGTAAATGGGGTGTTGGAGAGTGCCCCTGTCTATCTGTAAATGGGGTGTTGGAGAGTGCCCCTGTCTATCTGTAAATGGGGTGTTGGAGAGTGCCCCTGTCTATCTGTAAATGGGGTGTTGGAGAGTGCCCCTGTCTATCTGTAAATGGAGTGTTGGAGAGTGCCCCTGTCTATCTGTAAATGGAGTGTTGGAGAGTGCCCCTGTCTATCTGTAAATGGGGTGTTGGAGAGTGCCCCTGTCTATCTGTAAATGGGGTGTTGGAGAGTGCCCCTGTCTATCTGTAAATGGGGTGTTGGAGAGTGCCCCTGTCTATCTGTAAATGGAGTGTTGGAGAGTGCCCCTGTCTATCTGTAAATGGGGTGTTGGAGAGTGCCCCTGACTATCTGTAAATGGGGTGTTGGAGAGTGCCCCTGTCTATCTGTAAATGGGGTGTTGGAGAGTGGCCCTGTCTATCTGTAAATGGAGTGTTGGAGAGTGCCCCTGTCTATCTGTAAATGGAGAGTGCCCCTGTCTATCTGTAAATGGAGTGTTGGAGAGTGCCCCTGTCTATCTGTAAATGGAGAGTGCCCCTGTCTATCTGTAAATGGAGTGTTGGAGAGTGCCCCTGTCTATCTGTAAATGGGGTGTTGGAGAGTGCCCCTGTCTATCTGTAAATGGGGTGTTGGAGAGTGCCCCTGTCTATCTGTAAATGGAGTGTTGGAGAGTGCCCCTGTCTATCTGTAAATGGAGTGTTGGAGAGTGCCCCTGTCTATCTGTAAATGGAGTGTTGGAGAGTGCCCCTGTCTATCTGTAAATGGAGTGTTGGAGAGTGCCCCTGTCTATCTGTAAATGGGGTGTTGGAGAGTGCCCCTGTCTATCTGTAAATGGAGTGTTGGAGAGTGCCCCTGTCTATCTGTAAATGGGGTGTTGGAGAGTGCCCCTGTCTATCTGTAAATGGGGTGTTGGAGAGTGCCCCTGTCTATCTGTAAATGGGGTGTTGGAGAGTGCCCCTGTCTATCTGTAAATGGAGTGTTGGAGAGTGCCCCTGTCTATCTGTAAATGGAGTGTTGGAGAGTGCCCCTGTCTATCTGTAAATGGAGTGTTGGAGAGTGCCCCTGTCTATCTGTAAATGGAGTGTTGGAGAGTGCCCCTGTCTATCTGTAAATGGAGTGTTGGAGAGTGCCCCTGTCTATCTGTAAATGGAGTGTTGGAGAGTGCCCCTGTCTATCTGTAAATGGAGTGTTGGAGAGTGCCCCTGTCTATCTGTAAATGGGGTGTTGGAGAGTGCCCCTGTCTATCTGTAAATGGAGTGTTGGAGAGTGCCCCTGTCTATCTGTAAATGGAGAGTGCCCCCATCTATCTGTAAATGGGGTGTTGGAGAGTGCCCCTGTCTATCTTTAAATGGAGTGTTGGAGAGTGCCCCTGTCTATCTGTAAATGGGGTGTTGGAGAGTGCCCCTGTCTATCTGTAAATGGAGTGTTGGAGAGTGCCCCTGTCTATCTGTAAATGGAGAGTGCCCCTGTCTATCTGTAAATGGGGTGTTGGAGAGTGCCCCTGTCTATCTGTAAATGGGGTGTTGGAGAGTGCACCTGTCTATCTGTAAATGGGGTGTTGGAGAGTGCCCCTGTCTATCTGTAAATGGAGTGTTGGAGAGTGCCCCTGTCTATCTGTAAATGGAGTGTTGGAGAGTGCCCCTGTCTATCTGTAAATGGGGTGTTGGAGAGTGCCCCTGTCTATCTGTAAATGGGGTGTTGGGGAGTGCCCCTGACTATCTGTAAATGTAGTGTTGGAGAGTGCCCCTGTCTATCTGTAAATGGGGTGTTGGAGAGTGCCCCTGTCTATCTGTAAATGGGGTGTTGGAGAGTGCCCCTGTCTATCTGTAAATGGGGTGTTGGAGAGTGCCCCTGTCTATCTGTAAATGGAGTGTTGGAGAGTGCCCCTGTCTATCTGTAAATGGAAAATGCCCCTGTCTATCTGTAAATGGGGTGTTGGAGAGTGGCCCTGTCTATCTGTAAATGGAGTGTTGGAGAGTGCCCCTGTGTATCTGTAAATGGGGTGTTGGAGAGTGCCCCTGACTATCTGTAAATGGAGTGTTGGAGAGTGCCCCTGTCTATCTGTAAATGGAGAGTGCCCCTGTCTATCTGTAAATGGAGTGTTGGAGAGTGCCCCTGTCTATCTGTAAATGGGGTGTTGGAGAGTGCCCCTGTCTATCTGTAAATGGGGTGTTGGAGAGTGCCCCTGTCTATCTGTAAATGGGGTGTTGGAGAGTGCCCCTGTCTATCTGTAAATGGGTTGTTGGAGAGTGCCCCTGTCTATCTGTAAATGGAGTGTTGGAGAGTGCCCCTGTCTATCTGTAAATGGAGTGTTGGAGAGTGCCCCTGTCTATCTGTAAATGGAGAGTGCCCCTGTCTATCTGTAAATGGGGTGTTGGAGAGTGGCCCTGTCTATCTGTAAATGGAGTTTTGGAGAGTGCCCCTGTCTATCTGTAAATGGGGTGTTGGAGAGTGCCCCTGACTATCTGTAAATGGAGTGTTGGAGAGTGCCCCTGTCTATCTGTAAATGGAGAGTGCCCCTGTCTATCTGTAAATGGAGTGTTGGAGAGTGCCCCTGTCTATCTGTAAATGGGGTGTTGGAGAGTGCCCCTGTCTATCTGTAAATGGGGTGTTGGAGAGTGCCCCTGTCTATCTGTAAATGGGGTGTTGGAGAGTGCCCCTGTCTATCTGTAAATGGGGTGTTGGAGAGTGCCCCTGTCTATCTGTAAATGGAGTGTTGGAGAGTGCCCCTGTCTATCTGTAAATGGAGTGTTGGAGAGTGCCCCTGTCTATCTGTAAATGGGGTGTTGGAGAGTGCCCCTGTCTATCTGTAAATGGGGTGTTGGAGAGTGCCCCTGTCTATCTGTAAATGGGGTGTTGGAGAGTGCCCCTGTCTATCTGTAAATGGAGTGTTGGAGAGTGCCCCTGTCTATCTGTAAATGGGGTGTTGGAGAGTGCCCCTGACTATCTGTAAATGGGGTGTTGGAGAGTGCCCCTGTCTATCTGTAAATGGGGTGTTGGAGAGTGGCCCTGTCTATCTGTAAATGGAGTGTTGGAGAGTGCCCCTGTCTATCTGTAAATGGAGAGTGCCCCTGTCTATCTGTAAATGGAGTGTTGGAGAGTGCCCCTGTCTATCTGTAAATGGAGAGTGCCCCTGTCTATCTGTAAATGGAGTGTTGGAGAGTGCCCCTGTCTATCTGTAAATGGGGTGTTGGAGAGTGCCCCTGTCTATCTGTAAATGGGGTGTTGGAGAGTGCCCCTGTCTATCTGTAAATGGAGTGTTGGAGAGTGCCCCTGTCTATCTGTAAATGGAGTGTTGGAGAGTGCCCCTGTCTATCTGTAAATGGAGTGTTGGAGAGTGCCCCTGTCTATCTGTAAATGGAGTGTTGGAGAGTGCCCCTGTCTATCTGTAAATGGGGTGTTGGAGAGTGCCCCTGTCTATCTGTAAATGGAGTGTTGGAGAGTGCCCCTGTCTATCTGTAAATGGGGTGTTGGAGAGTGCCCCTGTCTATCTGTAAATGGGGTGTTGGAGAGTGCCCCTGTCTATCTGTAAATGGGGTGTTGGAGAGTGCCCCTGTCTATCTGTAAATGGAGTGTTGGAGAGTGCCCCTGTCTATCTGTAAATGGAGTGTTGGAGAGTGCCCCTGTCTATCTGTAAATGGAGTGTTGGAGAGTGCCCCTGTCTATCTGTAAATGGAGTGTTGGAGAGTGCCCCTGTCTATCTGTAAATGGAGTGTTGGAGAGTGCCCCTGTCTATCTGTAAATGGAGTGTTGGAGAGTGCCCCTGTCTATCTGTAAATGGAGTGTTGGAGAGTGCCCCTGTCTATCTGTAAATGGGGTGTTGGAGAGTGCCCCTGTCTATCTGTAAATGGAGTGTTGGAGAGTGCCCCTGTCTATCTGTAAATGGAGAGTGCCCCCATCTATCTGTAAATGGGGTGTTGGAGAGTGCCCCTGTCTATCTTTAAATGGAGTGTTGGAGAGTGCCCCTGTCTATCTGTAAATGGGGTGTTGGAGAGTGCCCCTGTCTATCTGTAAATGGAGTGTTGGAGAGTGCCCCTGTCTATCTGTAAATGGAGAGTGCCCCTGTCTATCTGTAAATGGGGTGTTGGAGAGTGCCCCTGTCTATCTGTAAATGGGGTGTTGGAGAGTGCCCCTGTCTATCTGTAAATGGAGTGTTGGAGAGTGCCCCTGTCTATCTGTAAATGGAGTGTTGGAGAGTGCCCCTGTCTGTCTGTAAATGGGGTGTTGGAGAGTGCCCCTGTCTATCTGTAAATGGGGTGTTGGGGAGTGCCCCTGACTATCTGTAAATGTAGTGTTGGAGAGTGCCCCTGTCTATCTGTAAATGGGGTGTTGGAGAGTGCCCCTGTCTATCTGTAAATGGGGTGTTGGAGAGTGCCCCTGTCTATCTGTAAATGGGGTGTTGGAGAGTGCCCCTGTCTATCTGTAAATGGAGTGTTGGAGAGTGCCCCTGTCTATCTGTAAATGGAAAATGCCCCTGTCTATCTGTAAATGGGGTGTTGGAGAGTGGCCCTGTCTATCTGTAAATGGAGTGTTGGAGAGTGCCCCTGTGTATCTGTAAATGGGGTGTTGGAGAGTGCCCCTGACTATCTGTAAATGGAGTGTTGGAGAGTGCCCCTGTCTATCTGTAAATGGAGAGTGCCCCTGTCTATCTGTAAATGGAGTGTTGGAGAGTGCCCCTGTCTATCTGTAAATGGGGTGTTGGAGAGTGCCCCTGTCTATCTGTAAATGGGGTGTTGGAGAGTGCCCCTGTCTATCTGTAAATGGGGTGTTGGAGAGTGCCCCTGTCTATCTGTAAATGGGTTGTTGGAGAGTGCCCCTGTCTATCTGTAAATGGAGTGTTGGAGAGTGCCCCTGTCTATCTGTAAATGGAGTGTTGGAGAGTGCCCCTGTCTATCTGTAAATGGGGTGTTGGAGAGTGCCCCTGTCTATCTGTAAATGGGGTGTTGGAGAGTGCCCCTGTCTATCTGTAAATGGGGTGTTGGAGAGTGCCCCTGTCTATCTGTAAATGGGGTGTTGGAGAGTGCCCCTGTCTATCTGTAAATGGAGTGTTGGAGAGTGCCCCTGTCTATCTGTAAATGGGGTGTTGGAGAGTGCCCCTGTCTATCTGTAAATGGGGTGTTGGAGAGTGCCCCTGTCTATCTGTAAATGGGGTGTTGGAGAGTGCCCCTGTCTATCTGTAAATGGAGTGTTGGAGAGTGCCCCTGTCTATCTGTAAATGGAGAGTGCCCCTGTCTATCTGTAAATGGGGTGTTGGAGAGTGGCCCTGTCTATCTGTAAATGGAGTGTTGGAGAGTGCCCCTGTCTATCTGTAAATGGGGTGTTGGAGAGTGCCCCTGTCTATCTGTAAATGGGGTGTTGGAGAGTGCCCCTGACTATCTGTAAATGGAGTGTTGGAGAGTGCCCCTGTCTATCTGTAAATGGAGAGTGCCCCTGTCTATCTGTAAATGGAGTGTTGGAGAGTGCCCCTGTCTATCTGTAAATGGGGTGTTGGAGAGTGCCCCTGTCTATCTGTAAATGGGGTGTTGGGGAGTGCCCCTGTCTATCTGTAAATGGAGTGTTGGAGAGTGCCCCTGTCTATCTGTAAATGGAGTGTTGGAGAGTGCCCCTGTCTATCTGTAAATGGAGTGTTGGAGAGTGCCCCTGTCTATCTGTAAATGGAGTGTTGGAGAGTGCCCCTGTCTATCTGTAAATGGGGTGTTGGAGAGTGCCCCTGTCTATCTGTAAATGGAGTGTTGGAGAGTGCCCCTGTCTATCTGTAAATGGGGTGTTGGAGAGTGCCCCTGTCTATCTGTAAATGGGGTGTTGGAGAGTGCCCCTGTCTATCTGTAAATGGGGTGTTGGAGAGTGCCCCTGTCTATCTGTAAATGGAGTGTTGGAGAGTGCCCCTGTCTATCTGTAAATGGAGTGTTGGAGAGTGCCCCTGTCTATCTGTAAATGGAGTGTTGGAGAGTGCCCCTGTCTATCTGTAAATGGAGTGTTGGAGAGTGCCCCTGTCTATCTGTAAATGGAGTGTTGGAGAGTGCCCCTGTCTATCTGTAAATGGAGTGTTGGAGAGTGCCCCTGTCTATCTGTAAATGGAGTGTTGGAGAGTGCCCCTGTCTATCTGTAAATGGAGTGTTGGAGAGTGCCCCTGTCTATCTGTAAATGGAGAGTGCCCCCATCTATCTGTAAATGGGGTGTTGGAGAGTGCCCCTGTCTATCTTTAAATGGAGTGTTGGAGAGTGCCCCTGTCTATCTGTAAATGGGGTGTTGGAGAGTGCCCCTGTCTATCTGTAAATGGAGTGTTGGAGAGTGCCCCTGTCTATCTGTAAATGGAGAGTGCCCCTGTCTATCTGTAAATGGGGTGTTGGAGAGTGCCCCTGTCTATCTGTAAATGGGGTGTTGGAGAGTGCCCCTGTCTATCTGTAAATGGAGTGTTGGAGAGTGCCCCTGTCTATCTGTAAATGGAGTGTTGGAGAGTGCCCCTGTCTGTCTGTAAATGGGGTGTTGGAGAGTGCCCCTGTCTATCTGTAAATGGGGTGTTGGGGAGTGCCCCTGACTATCTGTAAATGTAGTGTTGGAGAGTGCCCCTGTCTATCTGTAAATGGGGTGTTGGAGAGTGCCCCTGTCTATCTGTAAATGGGGTGTTGGAGAGTGCCCCTGTCTATCTGTAAATGGGGTGTTGGAGAGTGCCCCTGTCTATCTGTAAATGGAGTGTTGGAGAGTGCCCCTGTCTATCTGTAAATGGAAAATGCCCCTGTCTATCTGTAAATGGGGTGTTGGAGAGTGGCCCTGTCTATCTGTAAATGGAGTGTTGGAGAGTGCCCCTGTGTATCTGTAAATGGGGTGTTGGAGAGTGCCCCTGACTATCTGTAAATGGAGTGTTGGAGAGTGCCCCTGTCTATCTGTAAATGGAGAGTGCCCCTGTCTATCTGTAAATGGAGTGTTGGAGAGTGCCCCTGTCTATCTGTAAATGGGGTGTTGGAGAGTGCCCCTGTCTATCTGTAAATGGGGTGTTGGAGAGTGCCCCTGTCTATCTGTAAATGGGGTGTTGGAGAGTGCCCCTGTCTATCTGTAAATGGGTTGTTGGAGAGTGCCCCTGTCTATCTGTAAATGGAGTGTTGGAGAGTGCCCCTGTCTATCTGTAAATGGAGTGTTGGAGAGTGCCCCTGTCTATCTGTAAATGGGGTGTTGGAGAGTGCCCCTGTCTATCTGTAAATGGGGTGTTGGAGAGTGCCCCTGTCTATCTGTAAATGGGGTGTTGGAGAGTGCCCCTGTCTATCTGTAAATGGGGTGTTGGAGAGTGCCCCTGTCTATCTGTAAATGGAGTGTTGGAGAGTGCCCCTGTCTATCTGTAAATGGGGTGTAGGAGAGTGCCCCTGTCTATCTGTAAATGGGGTGTTGGAGAGTGCCCCTGTCTATCTGTAAATGGGGTGTTGGAGAGTGCCCCTGTCTATCTGTAAATGGAGTGTTGGAGAGTGCCCCTGTCTATCTGTAAATGGAGAGTGCCCCTGTCTATCTGTAAATGGGGTGTTGGAGAGTGGCCCTGTCTATCTGTAAATGGAGTGTTGGAGAGTGCCCCTGTCTATCTGTAAATGGGGTGTTGGAGAGTGCCCCTGTCTATCTGTAAATGGGGTGTTGGAGAGTGCCCCTGACTATCTGTAAATGGAGTGTTGGAGAGTGCCCCTGTCTATCTGTAAATGGAGAGTGCCCCTGTCTATCTGTAAATGGAGTGTTGGAGAGTGCCCCTGTCTATCTGTAAATGGGGTGTTGGAGAGTGCCCCTGTCTATCTGTAAATGGGGTGTTGGGGAGTGCCCCTGTCTATCTGTAAATGGAGTGTTGGAGAGTGCCCCTGTCTATCTGTAAATGGAGTGTTGGAGAGTGCCCCTGTCTACCTGTAAATGGAGTGTTGGAGAGTGCCCCTGTCTATCTGTAAATGGAGTGTTGGAGAGTGCCCCTGTCTATCTGTAAATGTAGTGTTGGAGAGTGCCCCTGTCTATCTGTAAATGGGGTGTTGGAGAGTGCCCCTGTCTATCTGTAAATGGGGTGTTGGAGAGTGCCCCTGTCTATCTGTAAATGGGGTGTTGGAGAGTGCCCCTGTCTATCTGTAAATGGAGTGTTGGAGAGTGCCCCTGTCTATCTGTAAATGGAAAATGCCCCTGTCTATCTGTAAATGGGGTGTTGGAGAGTGGCCCTGTCTATCTGTAAATGGAGTGTTGGAGAGTGCCCCTGTGTATCTGTAAATGGGGTGTTGGAGAGTGCCCCTGACTATCTGTAAATGGAGTGTTGGAGAGTGCCCCTGTCTATCTGTAAATGGAGAGTGCCCCTGTCTATCTGTAAATGGAGTGTTGGAGAGTGCCCCTGTCTATCTGTAAATGGGGTGTTGGAGAGTGCCCCTGTCTATCTGTAAATGGGGTGTTGGAGAGTGCCCCTGTCTATCTGTAAATGGGGTGTTGGAGAGTGCCCCTGTCTATCTGTAAATGGGGTGTTGGAGAGTGCCCCTGTCTATCTGTAAATGGAGTGTTGGAGAGTGCCCCTGTCTATCTGTAAATGGAGTGTTGGAGAGTGCCCCTGTCTATCTGTAAATGGGGTGTTGGAGAGTGCCCCTGTCTATCTGTAAATGGGGTGTTGGAGAGTGCCCCTGTCTATCTGTAAATGGGGTGTTGGAGAGTGCCCCTGTCTATCTGTAAATGGGGTGTTGGAGAGTGCCCCTGTCTATCTGTAAATGGAGTGTTGGAGAGTGCCCCTGTCTATCTGTAAATGGGGTGTTGGAGAGTGCCCCTGTCTATCTGTAAATGGGGTGTTGGAGAGTGCCCCTGTCTATCTGTAAATGGGGTGTTGGAGAGTGCCCCTGTGTATCTGTAAATGGAGTGTTGGAGAGTGCCCCTGTCTATCTGTAAATGGAGAGTGCCCCTGTCTATCTGTAAATGGGGTGTTGGAGAGTGGCCCTGTCTATCTGTAAATGGAGTGTTGGAGAGTGCCCCTGTCTATCTGTAAATGGGGTGTTGGAGAGTGCCCCTGTCTATCTGTAAATGGGGTGTTGGAGAGTGCCCCTGACTATCTGTAAATGGAGTGTTGGAGAGTGCCCCTGTCTATCTGTAAATGGAGAGTGCCCCTGTCTATCTGTAAATGGAGTGTTGGAGAGTGCCCCTGTCTATCTGTAAATGGGGTGTTGGAGAGTGCCCCTGTCTATCTGTAAATGGGGTGTTGGAGAGTGCCCCTGTCTATCTGTAAATGGAGTGTTGGAGAGTGCCCCTGTCTATCTGTAAATGGAGTGTTGGAGAGTGCCCCTGTCTACCTGTAAATGGAGTGTTGGAGAGTGCCCCTGTCTATCTGTAAATGGAGTGTTGGAGAGTGCCCCTGTCTATCTGTAAATGGGGTGTTGGAGAGTGCCCCTGTCTATCTGTAAATGGAGTGTTGGAGAGTGCCCCTGTCTATCTGTAAATGGGGTGTTGGAGAGTGCCCCTGTCTATCTGTAAATGGAGTGTTGGAGAGTGCCCCTGTCTATCTGTAAATGGGGTGTTGGAGAGTGGCCCTGTCTATCTGTAAATGGAGTGTTGGAGAGTGCCCCTGTCTATCTGTAAATGGGGTGTTGGAGAGTGCCCCTGACTATCTGTAAATGGAGTGTTGGAGAGTGCCCCTGTCTATCTGTAAATGGAGAGTGCCCCTGTCTATCTGTAAATGGGGTGTTGGAGAGTGGCCCTGTCTATCTGTAAATGGGGTGTTGGAGAGTGCCCCTGTCTATCTGTAAATGGGGTGTTGGAGAGTGCCCCTGTTTATCTGTAAATGGGGTGTTGGAGAGTGCCCCTGTCTATCTGTAAATGGAGTGTTGGAGAGTGCCCCTGTCTATCTGTAAATGGAGAGTGCCCCTGTCTATCTGTAAATGCGGTGTTGGAGAGTGGCCCTGTCTATCTGTACATGGAGTGTTGGAGAGTGCCCCTGTCTATCTGTAAATGGGGTGTTGGAGAGTGCCCCTGTCTATCTGTAAAGGGGTTGTTGGAGAGTGCCCCTGACTATCTGTAAATGGAGTGTTGGAGAGTGCCCCTGTCTATCTGTAAATGGAGAGTGCCCCTGTCTATCTGTAAATGGAGGGTTGGAGAGTGCCCCTGTCTATCTGTAAATGGGGTGTTGGAGAGTGCCCCTGTCTATCTGTAAATGGAGTGTTGGAGAGTGCCCCTGTCTATCTGTAAATGGGGTGTTGAAGAGTGGCCCTGTCTATCTGTAAATGGAGTGTTGGAGAGTGCCCCTGTCTATCTGTAAATGGGGTGTTGGAGAGTGCCCCTGACTATCTGTAAATGGAGTGTTGGAGAGTGCCCCTGTCTATCTGTAAATGGAGAGTGCCCCCGTCTATCTGTAAATGGGGTGTTGGAGAGTGCCCCTGTCTATCTGTAAATGGGGTGTTGGAGAGTGCCCCTGTCTATCTGTAAATGGGGTGTTGGAGAGTGCCCCTGTCTATCTGTAAATGGGGTGTTGGAGAGTGCCCCTGTCTATCTGTAAATGGGGTGTTGGAGAGTGCCCCTGTCTATCTGTAAATGGAGTGTTGGAGAGTGCCCCTGTCTATCTGTAAATGGAGTGTTGGAGAGTGCCCCTGTCTATCTGTAAATGGGGTGTTGGAGAGTGCCCCTGTCTATCTGTAAATGGGGTGTTGGAGAGTGCCCCTGTCTATCTGTAAATGGGGTGTTGGAGAGTGCCCCTGTCTATCTGTAAATGGGGTGTTGGAGAGTGCCCCTGTCTATCTGTAAATGGGGTGTTGGAGAGTGCCCCTGGCTATCTGTAAATAAAAATAAACAGAAATCGGTTCCGTCTGATTTGCTAAATAATATAATATAAGGAATTTGAAATTAATTCTACTTTTACTTTTTATACTTACTGTAAGTATATTTTAACAATTACATGTAATTTTGACAGTAAAGTATATTTAAAACCAAATACTTTGAGACTTTTACTCAAGTAGTAATTACTGGGAGACTTTCAAGTGAGTCGTTTTCATTTAAGGTATCTTTACTTTTACATGTATGATAATTGGGTACCACACCACTGTCCAGGTGTGGAAAGCTCTCAGAGACTTACCCAGAATGACTCACAGCTGTAATTGCTGCCACTGACATTAGTATTCGATCACTTGAGTGAGTATGCTTTTAAAAAATAAAAATAAATGTTAGGTCTAATTTAACAATGATAAAGCTTTGTCTAAATGTAATTCAATTATCCTTGTCATTTCTACCTACCAGAATAAATGATGACATTTGAAATTCTTAATAAATAAATGTTTTTAAACTGTTGAATGTTGGTTTTATAACGGTGTGTTGGGATGTATGCCTCCAGGCTGTCCTGACATCTGCATGCTATTTCCTCCACACTTCAATTACAGAGTTTCCACTCGATCGATGCAAAACACAGAAACCTTTTTGTAACAAACTTTCTGTTTGACTACAGTCTTTTGCTGTTGAGAGAAAAGCTATTTACCCATGTGTATTTGCATCATTCTGATTGGTCGAGAGTCAATAGCAATTTATTTAAAAACATTTTTTTTTTATTATTAATATTTTTTTTTTACTCTCTGGATATCCAAAAGAATGTCATTAGATTATTAGTTTTATTAGTCGTATGTACAGGATTCACATGGTATACACCTTCTAATGAAATGCTTATTGGCAGGTCCCTTCTCCTCAATGCAACAACAATAAGAACTAATGAAAGTTAAGAATAAGAAGAAAGTCAAATATAACATTTTAGCATCTGTATGAAACAGCAACATTTATATTACAGTGCCGTCGGAAAACGCCTTTACTTTTTCCACATTTTGGTAGGTTACAGCTTTATTCAAAGATTTATTAAATCATTTTTTCCCCCGTCATCAATTTACACACAATACTTCATAATGACAAAAAAAATGTTTTTTAGACATTTTTGCTAATTTATTTAAAAAAAAAACACTTAAATAACACATTTAAATAAGTATTCAGAACCTTTACTCAGTACTTTGTTGAAGCACCTTTGGCAGCGATTACGGCCTCAAGTTTTCTTGGGTATGACGCTACAAGCTTGGCACACCTGTATTTGGGGAGTTTCTCCCATTCTTCTCTGCAGATCCTCTCAAGCTCTGTCAGGTTTAACCTCTAACGAGCCTCTACCCCGGATCCGGGAGCACCCCCCCCCCCCCCCCCCCCCCCCACACACACTGATTAGCATCGCTAGCATAGCGTCACAATTAAATAGTAGCATCTAAATATCATTAAATCACAAGTCCAAGACACCTAATGAAAGATACAGATCCTGTGAATAAAGCCACCATTTCAGATTTTTAAAATATTTTACAGGGAAGACAAAATATGTAAATCTATTAGCTAACCACGTTAGCAAAAGACACCACTTTTCTAACTCCATCGGTTTCTTACTCCATCAGGTGCTATCACCAATTCGGCTAAACTAAGATATTGATAGCCACTAACCAAGAAAAAAACTCATCAGATGACAGTCTGATAACATATTTATGGTATGGGATAGGTTTTGTTAGAAAAATGTGCATATTTCAGGTAGATTTCATAGTTTACAATTGCACCCACCGTCACAAATGGACTAGAATAAATAAATAGAGCAACGTGTTTACCTAATTACTAATCATCAAACATTTCGTAAAAATACACAGCATACACTAATCGAAAGACACAGATCCTGTGAATACAGACAAAATTTCAGATTTTCTAAGTGTCTTACAGCGAAAACACAATAAATCGTTATATTAGCATACCACATGTTCAAACATTACCAGAGCATAGATTCTAGCCAAAGAGAGCGATAACGTCAACATTGCCAAAATATATACATTTTTTCACTAACCTTCTCAGAATTCTTCCGATGACACCGAAAATGTGCATATTTAGCGGCACAAATCGTGCTTACACAATGGAAATACTGTCCAACTACTCAAGCAATCTGCCCGGCAGCATCATGATAATACAACTATTTTTATCAAACTATTCATAAACTTGACTAAAAAAATACAGGTTGGCCATGAAATGAAAGATGCATTAGTTATTAATGCAACCGCTAAGTTAGATTTTTAAAATTAACGTTACTAGACATACAGTGTGCGTTACAGACAGACTAGTGCCGCAATAACGGCGTCACTATTTACCGTTATTGAGTTTACATTTTTCCACATAAAAATGGAATAACATCATAAATAGCTCTTACTTTTCGACGAGCTTCCATCGGAATCTTGGCCAAGTGGTACTTTTGTCCAAAAGAATCGTTGCTTGGTTGTAAAACGTTGCATTCAACTTCTGATATAGCAGCTAACTATAGCTAACATTAGCTAACGTGTCCAAATCCTCATTACGCAATACTGCGGAAATTCCGAAAAATAGCAATATACTCGCATAATCTGATATAACTCTGTTTCAAATAGCTTCGTTATGATGTTTCTAACACCTATATCAAATTAAATTACAGACTGATATATCTAAAGTTCATTACTGAGCGTTCGAAAATGGCATCCCGGGGTCTCTCTCTGCGTAAAGTTCAACGTCGAAAAGAAGGCGTACCTCACTCCTTGGTGTTTTATAACCTCTGAGAGCTACGCAGGAAGCCCATTCCACTTCTCATTGGTTACTGACATCCAGGGGAAGGCGGGTGCAGTTCGTGTCGTTCCATAGGATATACACACCCCTTTAAACTGAACTGAGATCAGAGCTTCGCTCTCAGACCTTCGCAAAACCTGTCATGGATTTCGCTGTAGAAAGAGTTCTGTTCCACTCAGAGACATAATTCAAACGCCTATAGAAACTAGATAGTGTTTTCTATCCAATAATAACAATAATATGCATATTGTACGATCAAGAATTGAGTAGGAAGCCGTTTCATCTGTAGAGACAATTATGCTAATTTGAAACAGCACCCCCTATAGTCGCAAGAGGGGAGCATCACTGCACAGCTATTTTCAGGTCTCTCCAGAGATGTTTGATCGGGTTCAAGTCCGGGCTCTGGCTGGTCCACTCAAAGACATTCAGAGACTTGTCCCGAAGCCACTCTAGTGTTGTCTTGGCTGTGTGCTTAGGGTCGTTGTCCTGTAGGTAGGTGAACCTTCGCCCCATTCTGAGGTCCTGAGCGCTCTGGTGCAGGTTTTCATCAAGGATCTCCCTGTACTTTGCTCTGTTCATCTTTGCCTCGATCCTGACTAGTCTCCCAGTCCCTGCCGCTGAAAAAACATCCCCGCAGCATGATGCTGCCGCCACCATGCTTCACCATAGGGATGGTGCCAGGTTTCTTCCAGACGTGACGCTTGGCATTCAGGCCAAAGATTTCAATCTTGGTTTCATCAAACCAGAGAATCTTGTTTCTCATGGTCTGAGATTCTTTAGGTGCCTTTTGGCAAACTCCAAGCGGGCTGCCATTTACTGAGGAGTGGCTGCCGTCTGGCCACTCTACCATAAAGGCCTGATTGGTGGAGTGCTGCAGAGATGGTTGTCCTTCTGGAAGGTTCTCCCATCTCCACAGAGGAACTCTGGGGCTCTGTCAGAGTGACCGCTGGGTTCTTGGTCACCTCACTGACCAAGGCCCTTCTCCCCTGATTGCTCAATTAGGCCGGTGGCCAGCTCTAGGAAGAGTCTTGGTGGTTCCAAACTTCTTTCATTTAAGAATGATGGAGGCCACTGTGTTCTTGGGGACCTTCAATGCTGCAGACATTTTTTGGTATCCTTCCCCAGATATTTGCCTCGATACAATCCTGTATTGGAGCTCTATGGACAATTGTTGGAGCAAATCATTAAGGAGAGCTGAGCATTAAATACAAATAGGTTTAGTTGCCAGGCTGAAGTAGCAAGGACATGCACATTAAGAGAAGATGACACCCAGGCCAGATGACACCCAGGCCAGATGACACCCAGGCCATATGACACCCAGGCTATACTCTATTTTTGAAAGAGTACATTAACCCCAAGACCATACGTACATTTATGACAGCTGGACGTATTATGGTCAGCAGGATACAAGAAGAAAGATGGAAGCAAGATAACTGATGACTAACACGTAAAACATAAGCAATGCATAGATTATTTTAGGACGTGAAGAGGGTTCTGTCATCGTTACCAAAAAGCAGATATGAGCGTTAGTGGGCGTGAACAAGCAAGCTCTGAGATGAAAAGATAATCATAGAGAAAAGTCAAGGGAAGCTATTTTCATATAGAGGGAGGGGACTCTATATGTTATGCAAAGACAGAATCCTATAAAGGCAGGACTCTGGAATATGAGAATTTAGTCTCTTTCCATGGAGGGGCTTGGTGCTGTTACTTTGTATTAAAGTCTATATTGATTCCACAAGTTCTTGTAAGAGTGTTATATTTTCTGAGATGATTCTCCACAATTCCTTCAACCTCATGACTTGGTTTTTGATCTGACATGCACTGTCAACTGTGGAACCTTATATAGACAGGTGTGTGCCTTTCCAAATCATGTCCAATCAATAGAATTTAGCGCAGGTGGACTTCAATCAAGTTGTAGAAACATCTCAAGGATGATCAATGGAAACAGGATGCACAAGAGCTCAATTGCAAGTCTCAAAGCAAAGGGTCTAAGTACTTATGTAAATTAGGTATTTCTGTATATGTACATTTTATAAAAACTCTAAAAATTCTCTGAACTTACTGTATGTTTCTTTGGCAATTTCATCTTGACCACCTTGACAATCCTTCCCATCATCTGCTGATCACCAGCTACAGATTAGTACTCCAGATATGTGATTTAACCAAAGATTTATGGTTTCCATTACTGACAAACAATGTTCCCAATAAGCTGCGCGTGGACACGCAGCTCCCACGGGGCTGCCGCAAAGAAGGTATATCATCCTGCGCAGAGAAGCACAAGATTGAACTTCTCTCAACTTTCTAGAGTTTTCCCCCTTAGTTAACACTGTCGATGTTTCCCTTTACTGTGGGAATAGTGATCGAATCAACATAATATTAGCCATTTTCAATGCAACATACCAAAACAAAACAAATTATGCAAGACTAACTATGCAAGAGATTTTGTTTTAGGCAGAACGCATCGTAGTAGATTTGATTGCATTGAAACGCCGTCAGCCGTACTCTACACAGACCGTTGTGGCATAACCAATCAGAGCTGCAGTAGGGCTATAGGCAAATAGACCATTGCCATATATGGATCTGTGCTGTTGACTTTGAACTGGACTGTTTTTACAGCATGAGCGGTCGTGAGTAGATGAGCTTATTTTGAAATCAAAGCCAGAGCTGCATGTAGCCATGTGTTCACATTTTTTCATATCCTTTGCTAGTGCGTGAGTTATTAGCCCAGTTATAGATACTTTTTAGTGAGCAATAGTGGAGTGATTGCTTCCTAAAAGAGCACAAAACATGTACATTTCTAAACATCTCTGAAAAGCTAGTCTGGTAAACAGCTTTTTTTTTTTCTCTTAAAGGGGCAGTGTTTTATTTTGAGACAGGCTTGGTAAGCTAAGTAACCAATAGGCAGAGGGTAGCATAAAATGTATAATTCTCTGTAATAATGGTATGGGAATAATAATGAATTTTATTTTGTAAAGTGGTTTCTTGCATCAAACAACAGAACAACATTTTCAGTCTCCTCCTTGTCTGAAGGACAAGTAGATAAACAGGTTAATGTCAAGCCCTGCGTGTTATTTTTTTAAAGTCATGAAATGTAGGCCTACATTGATGACCACATTGTAGGCTGAACGGTAGAACAGCTATTTCTATGTTAAAATGTTATGGGAAGCAGAAGCCTACTGTCTGAAACTGTAACTTATAGCGGGTACAGCTTCGGTGCTCACAGTAAAACTGTAACTTATAGCGGGTACAGCTTCGGTGTTCACAGTAAAACTGTAACTTAAAGCGGGTACAGCCTCAGTGTTCACAGTAAAACTGTAACTTAAAGCGGGTACAGCCTCAGTGTTCACAGTAAAACTGTAACTTATAGCGGGTACAGCCTCAGTGTTCACAGTAAAACTGTAACTTAAAGCGGGTACAGCCTTCAGTGTTCACAGTAAAACTGTAACTTATAGCGGGTACAGCCTCAGTGTTCACAGTAAAACTGTAACTTAAAGCGGGTACAGCCTCAGTGTTCACAGTAAAACTGTAACTTATAGCGGGTACAGCCTCAGTGTTCACAGTAAAACTCTAACTTATAGCGGGTACAGCCTCAGTGTTCACAGTAAAACTGTAACTTATAGCGGGTACAGCCTCAGTGTTCACAGTAAAACTCTAACTTATAGCGGGTACAGCCTTCAGTGTTCACAGTAAAACTGTAACTTATAGCGGGTACAGCCTCAGTGTTCACAGTAAAACTGTAACTTATAGCGGGTACAGCCTCAGTGTTCACAGTAAAACTCTAACTTATAGCGGGTACAGCCTCGGTGTTCACAGTAAACGCACGCTGGAAGTTGCACTCAGCAGACCTGAAATTTGCTCACTGCCGAAAAAAATGAGAGGGAACATTGGTTACAGGATAGGTACAGTTTGGTGTAGCACAGAGAATTTTATGATAATAAAACAATGAAAGCCAAATGACTTGATCTAAAGTGCAGAGGTATGGCCCTCCCAAGTGGCGCAGCGCTTTAAGGCATTGAATCGCTGAGGTGTCGCTACATCCTTGGGTTTGATCCTGGGTGTGTCAAATACCCATGAGGCAGCACACTATTGGCCCAGCTTCGTCCGGGTTAGGGGAGGGTTTGCCGGCCGGGATTTTCCTTGTCTCAGCATGCTCTAGCGACTCCTTGTGGTGGGCCAGGCACCTGCAAGCTGACTTCCGGTCGTAAGTTGGCTGGTGTTTCCTCTGACACATTGGTGCGGCTGGTTTCCGGGTTAAGTGAGCAGTGTGTCAAGAAGCAGTGCGGCTTGGCAGGGTTGTGTTTCGGAGCTCTCGACCTTCCCCTCTCACAAGTCCATAGGACAGTTGCAGAGAAGACTGAAACTCCAAATGGATATCAATAAAAGGGGCAAATGTAAAACATTTAATAAAAAACAAAAGTGCAGAAGAAGAATATTGTTATAATAGAAATAAAGGAGGATTTTATGAAACGTAATCTCAAGATGATGATTTTGATCCGTTTCGGTGGCAGAGGCGAAGGAAAACCCTGTCTAATAGTAGCTATGCTAACACACTGCAAAATGAAGATTGCCTTTCAACAGAGAACTGAGAACATCCTCTTCTCTATTAATGAACAATTTCTCCATGAAATAGTGGAGAGACGACGTGCCCCAACTTTCAAAAAATGCTCCGAGCTGAGAAGCAGAATATTAGTCGAGTGGTCGATAAATTGTATGTAATCAATCAATCAAATCAAATCAATCAAATCAATCAAATATTTGAGGACTCGAAGATAACAACGTGGCTGTGAGGGACCTCCTGATGAGGTGGTCCCCGATACACATTTGTGAGGGATAGTTACCTCCTGATGAGGTGGTCCCCGATACACATTTGTGAGGGATAGTTACCTCCTGATGAGGTGGTCCCCGATACACATTTGTGAGGGATAGTTACCTCCTGATGAGGTGGTCCCCGATACACATTTGTGAGGGATAGTTACCTCCTGATGAGGTGGTCCCCGATACACATCTGTGAGGGATAGTTACCTCCTGATGAGGTGGTCCCCGATACACATCTGTGAGGGATAGTTACCTCCTGATGAGGTGGTCCCCGATACACATCTGTGAGGGATAGTTACCTCCTGATGAGGTGGTCCCCGATACACATTTGTGAGGGATAGTTACCTCCTGATGAGGTGGTCCCCGATACACATTTGTGAGGGATAGTTACCTCCTGATGAGGTGGTCCCCGATACACATTTGTGAGGGATAGTTACCTCCTGATGAGGTGGTCCCCGATACACATTTGTGAGGGATAGTTACCTCCTGATGAGGTGGTCCCCGATACACATTTGTGAGGGATAGTTACCTCCTGATGAGGTGGTCCCCGATACACATTTGTGAGGGATAGTTACCTCCTGATGAGGTGGTCCCCGATACACATTTGTGAGGGATAGTTACCTCCTGATGAGGTGGTCCCCGATACACATTTGTGAGGGATAGTTACCTCCTGATGAGGTGGTCCCCGATACACATTTGTGAGGGATAGTTACCTCCTGATGAGGTGGTCCCCGATACACATTTGTGAGGGATAGTTACCTCCTGATGAGGTGGTCCCCGATACACATTTGTGAGGGATAGTTACCTCCTGATGAGGTGGTCCCCGATACACATTTGTGAGGGATAGTTACCTCCTGATGAGGTGGTCCCCGATACACATTTGTGAGGGATAGTTACCTCCTGATGAGGTGGTCCCCGATACACATTTGTGAGGGATAGTTACCTCCTGATGAGGTGGTCCCCGATACACATTTGTGAGGGATAGTTACCTCCTGATGAGGTGGTCCACGATACACATTTGCTCCGCATTACACAGTACAATTATGAATTAATAAAAAATATAAAAAAACATTGCATGATGGACAATTTTTGTATTATTCATTTTAATTCATGCAGTATGTGGACTTAAAATAAGGTTGGACTTATTACAAAACGGGTACGATGAACTTATCTTTTTGTTTTATTTAGGTGATATGGAGGTTTGGGTGAAGATGGGTTGACCTTTTGGATTGTTTATTAATTTAGACACCAAAGTTGTTTTATATATTTTATATGATATAATTGTAGAGATTGGGTATATTATGACTTTAAAGCAGTTATATAAGGGAGCCCTTTTCGGCAATTTAAAAAAAATAAATTAATAAATATGAATGGATGTAATGTAAGGATAAAGGATAAAGGATTACAGAATGTAACCCTGTCTAGATTCTCTACTAGAGTAGACCTATACCATCCTAAAATAATTTGTCAATATTTTTTTTAAATGTAAATATTGGTCTCATACACACCGGCAAATGGATTGGGTATTGTCAAGGCTGGTTAACACTGACATCAACTGTTTACAGTTAACAGTAGAATCAACACAATAACTGGCTTATGGAAGCACTTCTCTAAGTGAGAGAATATATTATATATTTCCATAGGAGCTATTTATGCAACCTTTTTATATTGTTGATCATAATGGTATAGGTCTAGGTGTAAAACAGCCGAGGGGATAGAGCTACGACCCTGGAATATTAAACTAAATGTGTGTGGGTGGAGAGAGGGTTGGTTTTACAGGTTTACTCGCTCTGGGTTGTCAGTACTGCATGTGTTCTTGGCTATCATGCCGTGGCTGTGTCAGGGTCGATTGTAATTTAATACATTTAGGTATTCCTTTATGGGTAGTGTGATGCCTAAGACACATTTTACTGGCAGTCATTAGGAGCTGTTAGATTCTATGTTCCTTCTTCCTATTTTGTGGGAATATAACAGGATATAATGAGGACTACATGTCTCCCTGCTGATAGGAATATAACAGGATATAATGAGGACTACATGTCTCCCTGCTGATAGGAATATAACAGGATATAATGAGGACTACATGTCTCCCTGCTGATAGGAATATAACAGGATATAATGAGGACTACATGTCTCCCTGCTGATAGGAATATAACAGGATATAATGAGGACTTCATGTCTCCCTGCTGATAGGAATATAACAGGATATAATGAGGACTACATGTCTCCCTGCTGATAGGAATATAACAGGATATAATGAGGACTACATGTCTCTGCTGATAGGAATATAACAGGATATAATGAGGACTACATGTCTCTGCTGATAGGAATATAACAGGATATAATGAGGACTACATGTCTCTCTGCTGATAGGAATATAACAGGATATAATGAGGACTACATGTCTCTGCTGATAGGAATGTAACAGGATATAATGAGGACTACATGTCTCTGCTGATAGGAATATAACAGGATATAATGAGGACTACATGTCTCCCTGCTGATAGGAATATAACAGGATATAATGAGGACTACATGTCTCTGCTGATAGGAATATAACAGGATATAATGAGGACTCCATGTCTCTCTGTTGATAGGAATATAACAGGATATAATGAGGACTCCATGTCTCTCTGCTGATAGGAATATAACAGGATATAATGAGGACTACATGTCTCCCTGCTGATAGGAATATAACAGGACATAATGAGGACTTCATGTCTCTCTGCTGATAGGAATATAACAGGATATAATGAGGACTTCATGTCTCTCTGTTGATAGGAATATAACAGGATATAATGAGGACTTCATGTCTCTCTGTTGATAGGAATATAACAGGATATAATGAGGACTACATGTCTCCCTGCTGATAGGAATATAACAGGACATAATGAGGACTTCATGTCTCTCTGTTGATAGGAATATAACAGGATATAATGAGGACTACATGTCTCCCTGCTGATAGGAATATAACAGGACATAATGAGGACTTCATGTCTCCCTGCTGATAGGAATATAACAGGATATAATGAGGACTACATGTCGCTCTGCTGATAGGAATATAACAGGATATAATGAGGACTACATGTCTCCCTGCTGATAGGAATATAACAGGATATAATGAGGACTACATGTCTCTGGTGATAAGAATATAACAGGATATAATGAGGACTACATGTCTCTGCTGATAGGAATATAACAGGATTTAATGAGGACTACATGTCTCTGCTGATAGGAATATAACAGGATATAATGAGGACTACATGTCTCTGCTGATAGGAATGTAACAGGATATAATGAGGACTACATGTCTCCCTGCTGATAGGAATATAACAGGATATAATGAGGACTACATGTCTCTGCTGATAGGAATATAACAGGATATAATGAGGACTACATGTCTCCCTGCTGATAGGAATATAACAGGATATAATGAGGACTACATGTCTCCCTGCTGATAGGAATATAACAGGATATAATGAGGACTACATGTCTCTGCTGATGGGAATACAACAGGATATAATGAGGACTACATGTCTCCCTGCTGATAGGAAAATAACAGGATATAATGAGGACTACATGTCTCCCTGCTGATAGGAATATAACAGGACATAATGAGGACTTCATGTCTCTCTGCTGATAGGAATATAACAGGATATAATGAGGACTTCATGTCTCTCTGTTGATAGGAATATAACAGGATATAATGAGGACTTCATGTCTCTCTGTTGATAGGAATATAACAGGATATAATGAGGACTACATGTCTCCCTGCTGATAGGAATATAACAGGATATAATGAGGACTACATGTCGCTCTGCTGATAGGAATATAACAGGATATAATGAGGACTACATGTCTCTGGTGATAGGAATATAACAGGATATAATGAGGACTACATGTCTCTGCTGATAGGAATATAACAGGATATAATGAGGACTACATGTCTCTGCTGATAGGAATATAACAGGATATAATGAGGACTACATGTCTCTGCTGATAGGAATATAACAGGATATAATGAGGACTACATGTCTCTGCTGATAGGAATATAACAGGATATAATGAGGACTACATGTCTCTGCTGATAGGAATATAACAGGATATAATGAGGACTACATGTCTCCCTGCTGATAGGAATATAACAGGATATAATGAGGACTACATGTCTCCCTGCTGATAGGAATATAACAGGATATAATGAGGACTACATGTCTCTGCTGATGGGAATATAACAGGATATAATGAGGACTACATGTCTCCCTGCTGATAGGAATATAACAGGATATAATGAGGACTACATGTCTCTGCTGATGGGAATACAACAGGATATAATGAGGACTACATGTCTCCCTGCTGATAGGATTTTGTTAGTTTTCTCTTCATATTTTCGAACAATCAGATCCAATGAACTGAGCAGTCTGGGCTGACATGCTTATAGCCAATCAGATTCAATGAACTGAGCAGGCTGGGCTGATATGCTTATAGCCAATCAGATCCAATGAACTGAGCATTCTGGGTTGACATGCTTATAGCCAATCAGATCCAATGAACTGAGCATTCTGGGTTGACATGCTTATAGCCAATCAGATCCAATGAACTGAGCATTCTGGGTTGAGATGCTTATAGCCAATCAGATTCAATGAACTGAGCAGGCTGGGCTGATTTATTCTGAGACACACCATTTACACAGTTAGACCAATTCTGATATTTCTTTCTCCAACAAATGGTCTGAATCACATCAGATATTTTTCAAAACTGAGTTAGTCTGCCTGTGTAAACACAACCATTGTCCTTTATCTGTTTTCGGTACACTGTCAACGGTGGGCATGTGAAGCTGAGATTCTTTGTGCTTGTGGCGATCGGCCTGCTGGATAAAGTAGTGTGATGCTTCTTAAAACTTTTTAAGGCTGCAATCCCGTTCACTTCTTCTCAATTTCCGCCTAAAGACATACCCTAATCTAACTGCCTGTAGCTCAGGCTCAGAAGCAAGGATATGCATATTCTGGGTATCATTTGAAAGGAAACAATTTGAATTTTGTGGAAATGTGAATTGAATGTAAGAGAATATAACACAATAGATCTGGTAGAATAAAATACAAGGAATTAAACATACGTTTTCTGTTTTTTATTGTTGCTGCATCATCTTTCAAATGACCAAGAACAGCCAAACATACAGATAGGATGCTGTAGATGACTTGAATGGAGAACATCAGATGGCAACAATAGCTGAGCAAAGTTTTAGACAGATCACTTCAAAAATGAGCGAGCTACATGACATTGAGCATGAAGTCACCCAGGTGTCCCACACAAATGTACCCAAGTGGCCGAATTGGTACATTTTGAAGGAAATAACTATATACAAAATGCATAAATGCTATTCTAAAACACCCCCAATAAATAAATATATATATATATGAAGAAAAATAATAATAATAATAATAATAATAAATAATAAACAAATAACAAGGGTAACTATTTACACATTTTCTATTTACAATATTGTGAAGACCCTCAGTCCTTTATTTTTATTTTTTATTTTTTTATTTTACCGTTATTTTACCAGGTAAGTTGACTGAGAACACGTTCTCATTTGCAGCAACGACCTGGGGAATAGTTACATGGGAGAGGAGGGGGATGAATGAGCCAATTGTAAACTGGGGATTATTAGGTGACCATGATGGTTTGAGGGCCAGATTGGGAATTTATATTGTGCTGCTGGTGCCATGGCCCATAGCAGTCTCTTTCTGCTGTAAAGGAGAGGCTTACTGAACAGGTGGTGCAGGTGACGGGGTATTTCCTGTGACAAAGCGCACAACGACGTCTCCCCACTGTGCCCTTTATGCCCTGAGGCACATTCATGCCTGCAGAGATGAATCTGGGCAGGTGAACACCACTGGTTGACGGAGCAGAAGGTGCTGCAGTGGACTTGCTGTAGCTAGCAAGCTCCTGAATGAGCAGCTCCCTGAAGGCTAGCTGTGAGATGGGGGGCTGTCTCTATCAATTTCCTCTATAATTTGGGTTAAATCTGTATACCTAGACTTTGTTTTAGCTTTTACTGATTTATTCACCATACTTTAAATATATAAACTTGTTGAAAATGCTATTGAATATGTACTGCTATGCGTTACACTCGTGGCTCCGTCAAGTAGGATTTGCAATGGCGAATGAACCTCTTTTACGCCAGAGTTTACGACAAAGGCCGGTCTTCAAACGTATAACCATTACATATTGCCGTTTACCTCAGCTCATTGGCTATCTTCCAAGCTAGATTTCAAGATGATCAGTGGTCATTGGGCCAAAATACAGTCAATTAACGATAGACCGGTCCTACCATTGGTGCGCAATGAGGTCATTGATTGGTGTCTACAAAAATCGGTGTGTTTCGGTCAATACGTCCCGGGAAAAGAGCCATCATGTATGGTTGTGTTAGTAACAACCAGAGGATTGCAATGAAACCAACCATGACTGGATAAACGTTTGTTTAGTGTGTGTAATTACCACAAACGCTTCGTCCAAAGTTGAATGAGACGGAAATCACGACGCAACCGGTTTACAAATGTTTCGTGTATATATATATAAAAATATAAAAATATATTTATGATAATGGATCTATAAAATCTATAAAATCTATAAGATCTATAAAAATGGATTTTATCAAACAAAACGAACATTCACTGTGTAGTTAGGACACTTGGCATTGCCACCAGAGGAAGATCTTCAATGGTAAGCAATTTATTTTATTGTTATTTCTTACTATCGTGACGCTAATGCTTGGTTGGAAAATGCTAGTAATACTTGTGTGTGTGGGGCGCCGTCCTCAGAAAATCGCACGTTTGCTTTTGCTGTAAACCTTTTTGAAATCTGACACAGCGGCAGGATTAATAAGACGTTCATCTTTTAAATGATGTAAGATACATGTATTTACAAGAATGTTTAATACAACGAATGGTGTATTTAAAATGTTAGCTCTCTGCAGTTTCACCGGATGTTGGCCTGGTGGGACGTTAGCGTCTCAACTACCCTAGAGAAGTTAATGGGATCGATATGACAACAGCCAGGCAGGGCGCCAAATTCAAACAGAAATCTCATAATTACAATTCCTCAAGCATACAAGTATTTCACACCATTTTAAAGATACACTTCTTTTTAATCCCACCACGATGTCCGATTTCAAAAAGGCTTTACAGCGAAAACACCACAAACAATTATGTT
Source organism: Salvelinus fontinalis (assembly GCF_029448725.1). Lineage (NCBI taxonomy): Eukaryota > Metazoa > Chordata > Actinopteri > Salmoniformes > Salmonidae > Salvelinus > Salvelinus fontinalis. The sequence continues at coordinate 12,402,274 of NC_074697.1, read as the reverse complement.
AGGTCACCGCAAAATCACAGAAAAACACAGCCATTTTTCCAGCCAAAGACAGGAGTCACAAAAAGCAGAAATAGAGATAAAATGAATCACTAACCTTTGATGATCTTCATCAGATGACACTCATAGGACTTCATGTTACACAATACATATATGTTTTGTTCGATAAAGTTCATATTTATATCCAAAAACCTCAGTTTACATTGGCACCTTGTTCAGAAATGCCTCCAAAATATCCGGAGAAATTGCAGAGAGCCACATCAAATAACAGAAATACTCATCATAAACTTTGATGAAAGATACATGTTTTACATAGAATTAAAGATACACTTGTTCTTAATGCAACCGCTGTGTCAGATTTCAAAAAGCTTTACGGCAAAAGCACAATATTCAATAATCTGAGAACAGAGTTCAGCCACAAAAGGAAGCCATAGTTACCCGCCAAATTGTGGAGTCAACAAAAGTCATAAATTGCATTATAAATCTTCACTTACCTTTGCTGATCTTTGTCGGAATGTACTCCCAGGACTCCCACTTCCACAAGAAATGTTTGTTTTGTTCGGTAATGTCCATCATTTACGTCCAAATAGCTATTTTTGTAGAGTGTTTGGTAAACAAATCCAAAGTCAGGAAGCGCGTTCACTAAAAGCAGACAAAATGTCAAAAAGTTCCGTAACAGTCAGTAGAAACATGTCAAACGATGTATTGAATCAATCTTTAGGATGTTTTAAACATAAATCTTCAATAACGTTCCAACCGGTTAATTCCATTGTCTTCAGAAGTGCGATGGAAAGAGCTCCCTCTCATGGTCAGAGCATGGTCAGCTCATGGCAGACCTCACTCATTCCCATCTCCTTCGGCCCAACTTCACAGTAGAAGCATCAGACAAGGTTCTACAGACTGTTGACATCTAGTGGAAGCCGTACGAACTGACCCAAACGGACCCATATCCCACTGTGTATTTGATAGGCGATGAGTTGAAAACCTACAAACCTCATATTTCCCACTTCCTGGTTGGATTTTTTCTCAGGTTTTTGCCTGCCATATGAGTTCTGTTATACTCACAGACATCATTCAAACAGTTTTAGAAACTTCAGAGTGTTTTCTATCCAATACTAATAATACTATGCATATATTAGCAACTGGGACTGAGGAGCAGGCAGTTTACTCTGGGCACATCTGGGCACCTTTCATCCAAGCTACTCAATACTGCCCCTGCAGCCATAAGAAGTTTTAACCGCCTACTGTTTGCTGGTACTGCACATCTCCTGGAAATACATGATTGTGGTGTTGGCATTTTACACTTTATGTGGAAGGGACGTAGGGCAACACGCCTTTGTTGGTAAAGGTATCTACCGAATGGGACCATCTATATGTCTCTCTGGGACAATGAGGGCGTCATTAGGAGTTGCTTTTGAGAGGAAATGGCAGTCTAAGTGAATAGGCTGGGGGACTAAATAGGCTGGGGGACTAAAGAGGGCGGGGGACTAAAGAGGCGGGGGGACTAAATAGGCTGGGGGACTAAATAGGCCGGGGGACTAAATAGGCCGGGGGACTAAATAGGCCGGGGGACTAAATAGGCCCGGGGACTAAAGAGGGCGGGGGACTAAATAGGCCGGGGGACTAAATAGGCCGGGGGACTAAAGAGGCCGGGGGACTAAAGAGGGCGGGGGACTAAAGAGGCCGGGGGACTAAATAGGCCGGGGGACTAAATAGGCCGGGGGACTAAAGAGGCCGGGGGACTAAAGAGGGCGGGGGACTAAATAGGCCGGGGGACTAAAGAGGCCGGGGGACTAAATAGGCCGGGGGAATAAATAGGCCGGGGGACTAAAGAGGCCGGGGGACTAAATAGGCCGGGGGACTAGATAGGCCGGGGGACTAAAGAGGCCGGGGGACTAAAGAGGCCGGGGGACTAAAGAGGCCGGGGGACTAAATAGGCCGGGGGACTAAAGAGGCCGGGGGACTAAAGAGGCCGGGGGACTAAATAGGCCGGGGGACTAAAGAGGCTGGGGAACTAAATAGGCCGGGGGACTAAATAGGCCGTGTAAGAACTGCACGTCTAAGAATTTTCACGCCTATTTAGTCCCACAGCCTATTTAGTCCCCCAGCCTATTTAGTCCCCCAGCCTATTTAGTCCCCCAGCCTATTTAGTCCCCCATTCTATTTAGTCCCCCAGCCTATTTAGTCCCCCAGCCTATTTAGTTTAGGCTGGGGTACTAAATAGGCGTGAAAATTCTTAGACGTGCAGTTCTTACACAGTATGAATTGTAGTGTTATGAATTAAAGGGAGACTGAGATGAAATGGAATCTAAATCACTGTCATACACAACAATACATTTACTGTCTGAGCACAACCCCCCAAAAACTGTACTGTCTGTGAACCTTCCTCATCTCAAAGTACGGTCTGTAAACCTTCCTCATCTCAAAGTACTGTCTGTAAACCTCACTCATCTCAAAGTACTGTCTGTGAACCTTCCTCATCTAAAAGTACTGTTTGTGAACCTTCCTCATCTCAAAGTACTGTCTGTGAACCTTCCTCATCCAAAAGTACTGTCTGTGAACCTTCCTCATCTAAAAGTACTGTCTGTGAACCTTCCTCATCTCAAAGTACTGTCTGTAAACCTTCCTCATCTCAAAGTACTGTCTGTAAACCTCCCTCATCTCAAAGTACTGTCTGTAAACCTTCCTCATCTCAAAGTACTGTCTGTGAACCTTCCTCATCTCAAAGTACTGTCTGTAAACCTTCCTCATCTCAAAGTACTGTCTGTAAACCTTCCTCATCTCAAAGTACTGTCTGTGAACCTTCCTCATCTCAAAGTACTGTCTGTAAACCTTCCTCATCTCAAAGTACTGTCTGTAAACCTTCCTCATCTCAAAGTACTGTCTGTAAACCTTCCTCATCTCAAAGTACTGTCTGTGAACCTTCCTCATCTCAAAGTACTGTCTGTAAACCTTCCTCATCTCAAAGTACTGTCTGTGAACCTTCCTCATCTCAAAGTACTGTCTGTAAACCTTCCTCATCTCAAAGTACTGTCTGTAAACCTTCCTCATCTCAAAGTACTGTCTGTAAACCTTCCTCATCTCAAAGTACTGTCTGTAAACCTTCCTCATCTCAAAGTACTGTCTGTAAACCTTCCTCATCTCAAAGTACTGTCTGTGAACCTTCCTCATCTCAAAGTACTGTCTGTAAACCTTCCTCATCTCAAAGTACTGTCTGTAAACCTTCCTCATCTCAAAGTACTGTCTGTAAACCTTCCTCAAATCAAAGTACTGTCTGTGAACCTTCCTCATCTCAAAGTACTGTCTGTAAACCTTCCTCATCTCAAAGTACTGTCTGTAAACCTTCCTCATCTCAAAGTACTGTCTGTAAACCTTCCTCATCTCAAAGTACTGTCTGTAAACCTTCCTCATCTCAAAGTACTGTCTGTGAACCTTCCTCATCTAAAAGTACTGTCTGTGAACCTTCCTCATCTCAAAGTACTGTCTGTCAACCTCCCCTGGCTCATTGACTTTGTCAGATCTTTCTTGTCAATAGTAGAAGGAGATGTTTATAGACGTGTCTTTGTATTGTGTTTTGAGAATCTTGCAGAGAGAAGAGTGAGGTGGTCGTGTACATTACTGTTGTAGTCTTGATTTCATACCTTTTCAGCGTCCATTGCTGGTTTCTGTCCCACCATCTTGTTGTGCTCCATAGCCACAAGATACCACCCTCAGACAATCTATACACATTTCATAATTGCTACCAACACACAAGCAGAGAGCGAGTTAGCTATTTTGACAATTCTATTTTTAGTAACAGAGTGTATTCCAGAATTGAGATACTCATATTTGATAACATTGGCTAGCTTTCGTTAGCTAACATCAGTCAAAGATTGAATTAACAAACACATTTTTTTTACCCTGCTGAAGGTAGCTACCAGTGTAGCAGTGACTACCATGGCATAGGCGGAATAGATAGACAGTGTGTATACCAAAAGATAGCTATATGATTTAGCTGAAGGCTTTCAGAGTTCAATAAAGGACTGTAACGTCAGCTAGCTATCTAATTTACCCAGCTAGACCAGCTAGGCTAGCAAGCTAGCTAACATTAAGGTACCTCTAAATGCGAAGCTTCTGTTTTGTTGTGAAGTGAAAAAAAACGATGTTATAGCAATATCACTTCTCAGCTGTCGTCGAAACATTGCCTCCGTACCTGTTAAAAAAAATAAGTAAAATATTTAGGGATTGTTATCACTAAAAACATTTCAGATAGACAATCTTTAAATATTGATAGTAGGATTAATGGCATGAGTTTCATTAAGTCAGTGGCTGCAACGTGATATCTCAATATTGAGTCATATTCTTTTATCCAAGACGAACAAATGGTTTATCTAGAATAAGTCTGTCCCGTTTTCTTTGCTATAATAACATCCAGAAAGTATTTTCTGTTTTATTTAATTTATTTGGAGGAATAAAACACATTATATTTGGAAATCTCAATTAGTGAAAGACTATTGGTTTGACGTCATTAGTGGGTGCTTTTCGAATTAAATGGTTGAAATGATGTCTGTCTAATCCTCTATATGGTGTCGTATGTTTAATAAACTTGGTGGTCTTGAATTCCTAATGGTGTTGACCAAAGTGTGAAAGTTCTACCAGCAAATATAATTTTGTTTCTCAAAAATGTTATTCAAGCACAAATTTCTCCCCCCGTAAAAACATTGATTTTGAATAATAGAGTTGTTAAAATTAATAGGAAATCCATTTTCAAAAAAGGGGCTTTGGTTTGACAAGAGTATTCATTTTGTATGTGATTTGTTAGACAACGCTGGGAGTGTCTGCCGTTCGATGAGTTCATTTCAGGTTAATAGAACTCAGAGAGAATATGTGAAGTTTTGCAAAAGCAATTTCACTTCCTTTACTTGGACTTATTAAAAAACTCTTCCTCTGATTCAGAACCCGTGTTTCGTGCCGCCGTTCTAGTATAAACTAAGGATTGAAATTCATGAAATCTCCAGAATTACCTTATTATAGAATTATTAATTATTAATTATTATTACCTATGTTTACATTTGATGATGTTTAATAGTATTATGCTTATCCTTGTAATTTCGATTATCATTATTTTTTTAACATTATTAATATCTTGGCTAAATATTACATTCACGAATGTAAATGGGGTGGGAAACTCCTTATTTTGTAGTTTTTTTTCATTATACTGTTATAATTTTATATATCCCTCAAACTGGTGAAACTTTAAAAAAAAATGAATAGAAGGATTGTCTCAATGAATGTCTGTTAATGTCTCATTGATCTAAATTCTGTCCTAAATATTCTTCTTCCTTAAATATTTGTGGGCAGGGGAGGGGGGGTGTAACGGCTTTCCTCTTCCTCTTCATCAGAAGAGGAGGAGCAGGGATTGAACCAATATGCAGCGGATTGTGAAGACATGATTTATTAAAGAAAAACACGAAAACATAGAATGCCCACCCAACCTCACGTCCTGACCAACTAACACATATAACAAACTAACAGAAATAGGTCAGGAACGTGACAGGGGGGGGGTTCGTCTGGTGTTTTATTACTATATTTTTTTATTGTAAAAATTATATAATATTAAAAACATTATAATAATAAAAAAACAATTAAAACTGTCGGTGAAATGGGTTCCCCATCTGTGCAGAGCTGTCATCAAGGCAAAAGGTGGCTACTTTGAAGAATCTCAAAAATTAACTATATTTTAGATTTGTTTAACACTTTTTTGGTTACTACATGATTCCATATGTGTTATTTCATAGTTTTGATGTCTTCACTATTATTCTACAATGTAGAAAATAGTAAAAAATGAAGACAAACTCTTGAATGAGTACCGGTAGTGTATATTTTTCCTGTGCTTCATTTTGGGGTTTGGTACATTTAGATACTGGATACCCAACACATAGCTCGTGGTAATATTCCTGCTGCTGTACATTCTTAGTGTATCCGGTGTAATCCGGTGTAATCCGGTGCAATCCGGTGTGATTGATTTGGATCACCGTTACAGTGCTATTTGAGTTGTTAATTGGATTCCTTCCCGAAATGTATTTTATTTTAATTTTATATATTTATATATTTGTATTATTTGTTTACTTGTCTGATATTTTACTGCATTGTTAGGAGCTAGTAACATAAGCAGTTCACTGCACCCGCTATAGTATCTGCTAAACTGTGTACTGTACTGTGTACTGTACTGTGTACTGTACTGTGCTGTGTACTGTACTGTGTACTGCACTGTACTGTACTGTGCTGTGTATTGTACTGTGTACTGTACTGCACTGTACTGTACTGTACTGTACTGTGTACTGTACTGTACTGTGTACTGTACTGTGCTGTGTACTGTACTGTGTACTGTACTGTGTACTGCACTGTACTGTACTGTGCTGTGTACTGTGCTGTGTACTGTGCTGTGTACTGCACTGTGCTGTGTACTGTACTGTGTACTGCACTGTACTGTACTGCACTGTACTGTACTGTACTGTACTGTGTACTGTACTGTGTACTGCACTGTACTGTGTACTGTACTGTGCTGTGTACTGTACTGTGTACTGCACTGTACTGTACTGCACTGTACTGTACTGTACTGTACTGTACTGTGTACTGTACTGTGTACTGTACTGTACTGTACTGTGTACTGTACTGTGCTGTGTACTGTACTGTGTACTGTACTGTGTACTGTACTGTGCTGTGTACTGTACTGTGTACTGTACTGTGTACTGTACTGTACTGCACTGTACTGTGTACGCGACCAATACACTTGGATTAGATTGGATTTGAGAAACAGGTCTTTGTTATGTGTTATGTAAAGCACCTTTATTCACTGTCTGTTCGTACGCATCATCAATGAGCACCTTTAACCACTATCTGTCTGTTCGTACGCATCATCAATGAGCACCTTTAACCACTATCTGTCTGTTCGTACGCATCATCAATGAGCACCTTTAACCACTATCTGTCTGTTCATACGCATCATCAATGAGCACCTTTAAACACTATCTGTCTGTTCGTACGCATCATCAATGAGCACCTTTAAACAGTATCTGTCTGTTCGTACACATCATCAATGAGCACCTTTATCCACTATCTGTCTGTTCGTACGCATCATCAATGAGCACCTTTAACCACTATCTGTCTGTTCGTACGCATCATCAATGAGCACCTTTAACCACTATCTGTCTGTTCGTACGCATCATCAATGAGCACCTTTAAACACTATCTGTCTGTTCGTACGCATCATCAATGAGCACCTTTAACCACTATCTGTCTGTTCGTACGCATCATCAATGAGCACCTTTAAACAGTATCTGTCTGTCCGTACGCATCATCAATGAGCACCTTTATCCACTATCTGTCTGTTCGTACGCATCATCAATGAGCACCTTTAACCACTATCTGTCTGTTCGTACGCATCATCAATGAGCACCTTTAACCACTATCTGTCTGTTCGTACGCATCATCAATGAGCACCTTTAACCACTATCTGTCTGTTCCTACGCATCATCAATGAGCACCTTTAACCACTATCTGTCTGTTCGTACGCATCATCAATGAGCACCTTTAACCACTATCTGTCTGTTCGTACGCATCATCAATGAGCACCTTTAAACACTATCTGTCTGTTCGTACGCATCATCAATGAGCACCTTTAACCACTATCTGTCTGTTCGTACGCATCATCAATGAGCACCTTTATCCACTATCTGTCTGTTCGTACGCATCATCAATGAGCACCTTTAAACACTATCTGTCTGTTCGTACGCATCATCAATGAGCACCTTTAAACACTATCTGGCTGTTCGTACGCATCATCAATGAGCACCTTTATCCACTATCTGTCTGTTCATACGCATCATCAATGAGCACCTTTAACCACTATCTGTCTGTTCGTACGCATCATCAATGAGCACCTTTAACCACAATCTGTCTGTTCGTACGCATCATCAATGAGCACCTTTAACCACTATCTGTCTGGTCGTACGCATCATCAATGAGCACCTTTAACCACTATCTGTCTGTTCGTACGCATCATCAATGAGCACCTTTATCCACTATCTGTCTGTTCGTACGCATCATCAATGAGCACCTTTAACCACTATCTGTCTGTTCGTACGCATCATCAATGAGCACCTTTAACCACTATCTGTCTGTTCCTACGCATCATCAATGAGCACCTTTATCCACTATCTGTCTGTTCCTACGCATCATCAATGAGCACCTTTAACCACTATCTGTCTGTTCGTACGCATCATCAATGAGCACCTTTAAACAGTATCTGTCTGTTCGTACGCATCATCAATGAGCACCTTTATCCACTATCTGTATGTTCGTACGCATCATCAATGAGCACCTTTAACCACTATCTGTCTGTTCGTACACATCATCAATGAGCACCTTTAACCACTATCTGTCTGTTCGTACACATCATCAATGAGCACCTTTATCCACTATCTGTCTGTTCGTACGCATCATCAATGAGCACCTTTAACCACTATCTCTCTGTTCGTACGCATCATCAATGAGCACCTTTAAACACTATCTGTCTGTTCGTACGCATCATCAGTCTATCCACCCACCCAATAAGGCCATTTATCCTTCTATCTATCCATCCATCTTCCTCTCTCTGTCTCCGTCTCTGATCTGTAGGCCAGTCGTAATGGGTCGACGTGCGCACACATACTCACACACTAGCCGACCCTCACAGGCTTTTTTTTTTTATCTCAATCTGTGATTCTACGCTCCGCAATCCTCCCTGCCGTCTCCTCAAACAGTAAGGGGTGCTTCCCAAACGGCACCCTATTCCCTTAGTGTAGTCAGAGCTCTGGTCTAAAGTAGTGCACTACATTGGGAATAGAGCTCTGGTCTAAAGTAGTGCACTACATAGGGAATAGGGCTCTGGTCAAAAGTAGTGCACTATATAGGGAATTGGGTGTAATTTGGGACTCAGTATGGCTCTATGTTCCACTATCTTCCTGTCGTCTCCGGACCGTAAAATGACATCCTGATTACCACCCGGAGTCTTTTCTCCCTCCAGGTCATACTCTGTCGTTGTTGATACCGCTGCTCTGTCTCTCAGATGGCACCCTATTCCCTATTTAGTGCACTGCTTTTCACCAGGGCTCTGACTACACTAAGGGAATAGGGTGCCATTTGAGAAGCACACCTCCCCTGGTCTCCTAGATCCCCCCCCCCCCTGGGTCTAACCTCAGTATGTCTCCTACTGTCCTCCCCTGGGTCTAACCTCAGTATGTCTCCTACTGTCCTCAGTATGTCTCCTACTGTCCTCCCCCGGGTCTAACCTCAGTATGTCTCCTACTGTCCTCCCCTGGGTCTAACCTCAGTATGTCTCCTACTGTCCTCCCCTGGGTCTAACCTCAGTATGTCTCCTACTGTCCTCCCCAGGGTCTAACCTCAGTATGTCTCCTACTGTCCCCCCCTGGGTTTAACCTCAGTATGTCTCCTACTGTCCTCCCCTGGGTCTAACCTCAGTATGTCTCCTACTGTCCCCCCCTGGGTCTAACCTCAGTATGTCTCCTACTGTCCTCCCCTGGGTCTAACCTCAGTTTGTCTCCTACTGTCCTCAGTATGTCTCCTACTGTCCTCCCCTGGGTCTAACCTCAGTATGTCTCCTACTGTCCCCCCCTGGGTCTAACCTCAGTATGTCTCCTACTGTCCTCCCCTGGGTCTAACCTCAGTATGTCTCCTACTGTCCTCCCCTGGGTCTAACCTCAGTATGTCTCCTACTGTCCCCCCCTGGGTCTATCCTCAGTATGTCTCCTACTGTCCTCCCCTGGGTCTAACCTCAGTATGTCTCCTACTGTCCTCCCCTGGGTCTAACCTCAGTATGTCTCCTACTGTCCTCCCCTGGGTCTAAAATCAGTATGTCTCCTACTGTCCTCCCCTGGGTCTAACCTCAGTATGTCTCCTACTGTCCTCCCCTGGGTCTAACCTCAGTATGTCTCCTACTGTCCTCCCCTGGGTCTAACCTCAGTATGTCTCCTACTGTCCCCCCCTGGGTATAACCTCATTATGTCTCCTACTGTCCTCCCCTGGGTCTAACCTCAGTATGTCTCCTACTGTCCTCCCCTGGGTCTAATCTCAGTATGTCTCCTACTGTCCCCCCCTGGGTCTAACCTCAGTATGTCTCCTACTGTCCTCCCCTGGGTCTAACCTCAGTTTGTCTCCTACTGTCCTCAGTATGTCTCCTACTGTCCTCCCCTGGGTCTAACCTCAGTATGTCTCCTACTGTCCCCCCCTGGGTCTAACCTCAGTATGTCTCCTACTGTCCTCCCCTGGGTCTAACCTCAGTATGTCTCCTACTGTCCTCCCCTGGGTCTAACCTCAGTATGTCTCCTACTGTCCTCCCCTGGGTCTAACCTCAGTATGTCTCCTACTGTCCTCAGTATGTCTCCTACTGTCCTCCCCTGGGTCTAACCTCAGTATGTCTCCTACTGTCCCCCCCTGGGTCTATCCTCAGTATGTCTCCTACTGTCCTCCCCTGGGTCTAACCTCAGTATGTCTCCTACTGTCCTCCCCTGGGTCTAACCTCAGTATGTCTCCTACTGTCCTCCCCTGGGTCTAAAATCAGTATGTCTCCTACTGTCCTCCCCTGGGTCTAACCTCAGTATGTCTCCTACTGTCCTCCCCTGGGTCTAACCTCAGTATGTCTCCTACTGTCCTCCCCTGGGTCTAACCTCAGTATGTCTCCTACTGTCCCCCCCTGGGTATAACCTCATTATGTCTCCTACTGTCCTCCCCTGGGTCTAACCTCAGTATGTCTCCTACTGTCCTCCCCTGGGTCTAATCTCAGTATGTCTCCTACTGTCCCCCCCTGGGTCTAACCTCATTATGTCTCCTACTGTCCTCCCCTGGGTCTAACCTCAGTATGTCTCCTACTGTCCCCCCTGGGTCTAACCTCAGTATGTCTCCTACTGTCCTCCCCTGGGTCTAACCTCAGTATGTCTCCTACTGTCCTCCCCTGGGTCTAACCTCAGTATGTCTCCTACTGTCCTCCCCTGGGTCTAACCTCAGTATGTCTCCTACTGTCCTCCCCTGGGTCTAACCTCAGTATGTCTCCTACTGTCCTCCCCTGGGTCTAACCTCAGTATGTCTCCTACTGTCCTCCCCTGGGTCTAACCTCAGTATGTCTCCTACTGTCCTCCCCTGGGTCTAACCTCAGTATGTCTTCTACTGTCCTCCCCTGGGTCTAACCTCAGTATGTCTCCTACTGTCCTCCCCTGGGTCTAACCTCAGTATGTCTCCTACTGTCCTCCCCTGGGTCTAACCTCAGTATGTCTCCTACTGTCCTCCCCTGGGTCTAACCTCAGTATGTCTCCTACTGTCCCCCCCTGGGTCTAACCTCAGTATATCTCCTACTGTCCTCCCCTGGGTCTAACCTCAGTATGTCTCCTAGTGTCCCTCCCCTGGGTCTAACCTCAGTATATCTCCTACTGTCCCCCCCTGGGTCTAACCTCAGTATGTCTCCTACTGTCCTCCCCTGGGTCTAACCTCAGTATGTCTCCTACTGTCCTCCCCTGGGTCTAACCTCAGTATGTCTCCTACTGTCCTCCCCTGGGTCTAACCTCAGTATGTCTCCTACTGTCCTCCCCTGGGTCTAACCTCAGTATGTCTCCTACTGTCCTCCCCTGGGTCTAACCTCAGTATGTCTCCTACTACCTCAGTATGTCTCCTACTGTCCCCCCCTGGGTCTAACCTCAGTATGTCTCCTACTGTCCTCCCCTGGGTCTAACCTCAGTATGTCTCCTACTGTCCTCCCCTGGGTCTAACCTCATTATGTCTCCTACTGTCCTCCCCTGGGTCTAACCTCAGTATGTCTCCTACTGTCCCCCCTGGGTCTAACCTCAGTATGTCTCCTACTGTCCTCCCCTGGGTCTAACCTCAGTATGTCTCCTACTGTCCTCCCCTGGGTCTAACCTCAGTATGTCTCCTACTGTCCTCCCCTGGGTCTAACCTCAGTATGTCTCCTACTGTCCTCCCCTGGGTCTAACCTCAGTATGTCTCCTACTGTCCTCCCCTGGGTCTAACCTCAGTATGTCTCCTACTGTCCTCCCCTGGGTCTAACCTCAGTATGTCTCCTACTGTCCTCCCCTGGGTCTAACCTCAGTATGTCTTCTACTGTCCTCCCCTGGGTCTAACCTCAGTATGTCTCCTACTGTCCTCCCCTGGGTCTAACCTCAGTATGTCTCCTACTGTCCTCCCCTGGGTCTAACCTCAGTATGTCTCCTACTGTCCTCCCCTGGGTCTAACCTCAGTATGTCTCCTACTGTCCCCCCCTGGGTCTAACCTCAGTATATCTCCTACTGTCCTCCCCTGGGTCTAACCTCAGTATGTCTCCTAGTGTCCCTCCCCTGGGTCTAACCTCAGTATATCTCCTACTGTCCCCCCCTGGGTCTAACCTCAGTATGTCTCCTACTGTCCTCCCCTGGGTCTAACCTCAGTATGTCTCCTACTGTCCTCCCCTGGGTCTAACCTCAGTATGTCTCCTACTGTCCTCCCCTGGGTCTAACCTCAGTATGTCTCCTACTACCTCAGTATGTCTCCTACTGTCCCCCCCCTGGGTCTAACCTCAGTATGTCTCCTACTGTCCTCCCCTGGGTCTAACCTCAGTATGTCTCCTACTGTCCTCCCCTGGGTCTAACCTCAGTATGTCTCCTACTGTCCCCCCCTGGGTCTAACCTCAGTATGTCTCCTACTGTCCTCCCCTGGGTCTAACCTCAGTATGTCTCCTACTGTCCTCCCCTGGGTCTAACCTCAGTATGTCTCCTACTGCCCCCCCCCTGTTTCTAACCTCAGTATGTCTCCTACTGTCCTCCCCTGGGTCTAACCTCAGTATGTCTCCTACTGTCCTCCCCTGGGTCTAATCTCAGTATGTCTCCTACTGTCCCCCCCTGGGTCTAACCTCATTATGTCTCCCACTGTCCTCCCCTGGGTCTAACCTCAGTATGTCTCCTATTGTCTTCCCCTGGGTCTAACCTCAGTATGTCCCCTACTGTCCTCCCCTGGGTCTAACCTCAGTATGTCTCCTACTGTCCTCCCCTGGGTCTATCCTCAGTATGTCTCCTACTGTCCTCCCCTGGGTCTAAGCTCAGTATGTCTCCTACTGTCCTCCCCTGGGTCTAACCTCAGTATGTCTCCTACTGTCCCCCCCTGGGTCTAACGTCAGTTTGTCTCCTACTGTCCTCCCCTGGGTCTATCCTCAGTATGTCTCCTACTGTCCTCCCCTGGGTCTAAGCTCAATATGTCTCCTAATGTCCTCCCCTGGGTCTAACCTCAGTATGTCTCCTACTGTCCCCAACTGGGTCTAACCTCAGTATGTCTCCTACTGTCCCCCAATGGGTCTAACCTCAGTATGTCTCCTACTGTCCCCCCCTGGGTCTAACCTCAGTATGTCTCCTACTGTCCTCCCCTGGGTCTAACCTCAGTATGTCTCCTACTGTCCTCCCCTGGGTCTAACCTCAGTATGTCTCCTACTGTCGTCCCCTGGGTCTAACCTCAGTATGTCTCCTACTGTCCTCCCCTGGGTCTAACCTCAGTATGTCTCCTACTGTCCTCCCCTGGGTCTAACCTCAGTATGTCTCCTACTTTCCCCCCCTGGGTCTAACCTCAGTATGTCTCCTACTGTCCTCCCCTGGGTCTCTCCTCAGTATGTCTCCTACTGTCCTCCCCTGGGTCTAAGCTCAGTATGTCTCCTAATGTCCTCCCCTGGGTCTAACCTCAGTATGTCTCCTACTGTCCCCCCCTGGTTCTAACCTCAGTATGTCTCCTACTGTCCCCCCCTGGGTCTAACCTCAGTATGTCTCCTACTGTCCCCCCCTGGGTCTAACCTCAGTATGTCTCCTACTGTCCTCCCCTGGGTCTAACCTCAGTATGTCTCCTACTGTCCTCCCCTGGGTCTAACCTCAGTATGTCTCCTACTGTCCTCCCCTGGGTCTAACCTCAGTATGTCTCCTACTGTCTTCCCCTGGGTCTAACCTCAGTATGTCTCCTACTGTCCCCCCCTGCGTCTAACCTCAGTATGTCTCCTACTGTCCTCCCCTGGGTCTAACCTCAGTATGTCTCCTACTGTCCCCCCCCTGGGTCTAACCTCAGTATGTCTCCTACTGTCCTCCCCTGGGTCTAACCTCAGTATGTCTCCTACTGTCCTCCCCTAGGTCTAACCTCAGTATGTCTCCTACTGTCCCCCCCTGGGTCTAACCTCAGTATGTCTCCTACTGTCCTCCCCTGGGTCTAACCTCAGTATGTCTCCTACTGTCCTCCCCTGGGTCTATCCTCAGTATGTCTCCTACTGTCCTCCCCTGGGTCTAAGCTCAGTATGTCTCCTACTGTCCCCCCCTGGGTCTAACCTCAGTATGTCTCCTACTGTCCTCCCCTGGGTCTAACCTCAGTTTGTCTCCTACTGTCCTCAGTATGTCTCCTACTGTCCTCCCCTGGGTTTAACCTCAGTATGTCTCCTACTGTCCTCCCCTGGGTCTAACCTCAGTATGTCTCCTACTGTCCCCCCCTGGGTCTAACCTCAGTATGTCTCCTACTGTCCTCCCCTGGGTCTAACCTCAGTATGTCTCCTACTGTCCTCCCCTGGGTCTAACCTCAGTATGTCTCCTACTGTCCTCCCCTGGGTCTAACCTCAGGATGTCTCCTACTGTCCTCAGTATGTCTCCTACTGTCCTCCCCTGGGTCTAACCTCAGTATGTCTCCTACTGTCCCCCCCTGGGTCTATCCTCAGTATGTCTCCTACTGTCCTCCCCTGGGTCTAACCTCAGTATGTCTCCTACTGTCCTCCCCTGGGTCTAACCTCAGTATGTCTCCTACTGTCCTCCCCTGGGTCTAAAATCAGTATGTCTCCTACTGTCCTCCCCTGGGTCTAACCTCAGTATGTCTCCTACTGTCCTCCCCTGGGTCTAACCTCAGTATGTCTCCTACTGTCCTCCCCTGGGTCTAACCTCAGTATGTCTCCTACTGTCCCCCCCTGGGTATAACCTCATTATGTCTCCTACTGTCCTCCCCTGGGTCTAACCTCAGTATGTCTCCTACTGTCCTCCCCTGGGTCTAATCTCAGTATGTCTCCTACTGTCCCCCCCTGGGTCTAACCTCAGTATGTCTCCTACTGTCCTCAGTATGTCTCCTACTGTCCTCCCCTGGGTCTAACCTCAGTATGTCTTCTACTGTCCTCCCCTGGGTCTAACCTCAGTATGTCTCCTACTGTCCTCCCCTGGGTCTAACCTCAGTATGTCTCCTACTGTCCTCCCCTGGGTCTAACCTCAGTATGTCTCCTACTGTCCTCCCCTGGGTCTAACCTCAGTATGTCTCCTACTGTCCCCCCCTGGGTCTAACCTCAGTATATCTCCTACTGTCCTCCCCTGGGTCTAACCTCAGTATGTCTCCTAGTGTCCCTCCCCTGGGTCTAACCTCAGTATATCTCCTACTGTCCCCCCCTGGGTCTAACCTCAGTATGTCTCCTACTGTCCTCCCCTGGGTCTAACCTCAGTATGTCTCCTACTGTCCTCCCCTGGGTCTAACCTCAGTATGTCTCCTACTGTCCTCCCCTGGGTCTAACCTCAGTATGTCTCCTACTACCTCAGTATGTCTCCTACTGTCCCCCCCTGGGTCTAACCTCAGTATGTCTCCTACTGTCCTCCCCTGGGTCTAACCTCAGTATGTCTCCTACTGTCCTCCCCTGGGTCTAACCTCATTATGTCTCCTACTGTCCTCCCCTGGGTCTAACCTCAGTATGTCTCCTACTGTCCCCCCTGGGTCTAACCTCAGTATGTCTCCTACTGTCCTCCCCTGGGTCTAACCTCAGTATGTCTCCTACTGTCCTCCCCTGGGTCTAACCTCAGTATGTCTCCTACTGTCCTCCCCTGGGTCTAACCTCAGTATGTCTCCTACTGTCCTCCCCTGGGTCTAACCTCAGTATGTCTCCTACTGTCCTCCCCTGGGTCTAACCTCAGTATGTCTCCTACTGTCCTCCCCTGGGTCTAACCTCAGTATGTCTCCTACTGTCCTCCCCTGGGTCTAACCTCAGTATGTCTTCTACTGTCCTCCCCTGGGTCTAACCTCAGTATGTCTCCTACTGTCCTCCCCTGGGTCTAACCTCAGTATGTCTCCTACTGTCCTCCCCTGGGTCTAACCTCAGTATGTCTCCTACTGTCCTCCCCTGGGTCTAACCTCAGTATGTCTCCTACTGTCCCCCCCTGGGTCTAACCTCAGTATATCTCCTACTGTCCTCCCCTGGGTCTAACCTCAGTATGTCTCCTAGTGTCCCTCCCCTGGGTCTAACCTCAGTATATCTCCTACTGTCCCCCCCTGGGTCTAACCTCAGTATGTCTCCTACTGTCCTCCCCTGGGTCTAACCTCAGTATGTCTCCTACTGTCCTCCCCTGGGTCTAACCTCAGTATGTCTCCTACTGTCCTCCCCTGGGTCTAACCTCAGTATGTCTCCTACTACCTCAGTATGTCTCCTACTGTCCCCCCCCTGGGTCTAACCTCAGTATGTCTCCTACTGTCCTCCCCTGGGTCTAACCTCAGTATGTCTCCTACTGTCCTCCCCTGGGTCTAACCTCAGTATGTCTCCTACTGTCCCCCCCTGGGTCTAACCTCAGTATGTCTCCTACTGTCCTCCCCTGGGTCTAACCTCAGTATGTCTCCTACTGTCCTCCCCTGGGTCTAACCTCAGTATGTCTCCTACTGCCCCCCCCCTGTTTCTAACCTCAGTATGTCTCCTACTGTCCTCCCCTGGGTCTAACCTCAGTATGTCTCCTACTGTCCTCCCCTGGGTCTAATCTCAGTATGTCTCCTACTGTCCCCCCCTGGGTCTAACCTCATTATGTCTCCCACTGTCCTCCCCTGGGTCTAACCTCAGTATGTCTCCTATTGTCTTCCCCTGGGTCTAACCTCAGTATGTCTCCTACTGTCCTCCCCTGGGTCTAACCTCAGTATGTCTCCTACTGTCCTCCCCTGGGTCTATCCTCAGTATGTCTCCTACTGTCCTCCCCTGGGTCTAAGCTCAGTATGTCTCCTACTGTCCTCCCCTGGGTCTAACCTCAGTATGTCTCCTACTGTCCCCCCCTGGGTCTAACGTCAGTTTGTCTCCTACTGTCCTCCCCTGGGTCTATCCTCAGTATGTCTCCTACTGTCCTCCCCTGGGTCTAAGCTCAATATGTCTCCTAATGTCCTCCCCTGGGTCTAACCTCAGTATGTCTCCTACTGTCCCCAACTGGGTCTAACCTCAGTATGTCTCCTACTGTCCCCCAATGGGTCTAACCTCAGTATGTCTCCTACTGTCCCCCCCTGGGTCTAACCTCAGTATGTCTCCTACTGTCCTCCCCTGGGTCTAACCTCAGTATGTCTCCTACTGTCCTCCCCTGGGTCTAACCTCAGTATGTCTCCTACTGTCCTCCCCTGGGTCTAACCTCAGTATGTCTCCTACTGTCCTCCCCTGGGTCTAACCTCAGTATGTCTCCTACTGTCCCCCCCTGGGTCTAACCTCAGTATGTCTCCTACTGTCCTCCCCTGGGTCTAACCTCAGTATGTCTCCTACTTTCCCCCCCTGGGTCTAACCTCAGTATGTCTCCTACTGTCCTCCCCTGGGTCTCTCCTCAGTATGTCTCCTACTGTCCTCCCCTGGGTCTAAGCTCAGTATGTCTCCTAATGTCCTCCCCTGGGTCTAACCTCAGTATGTCTCCTACTGTCCCCCCCTGGTTCTAACCTCAGTATGTCTCCTACTGTCCCCCCCTGGGTCTAACCTCAGTATGTCTCCTACTGTCCCCCCCTGGGTCTAACCTCAGTATGTCTCCTACTGTCCTCCCCTGGGTCTAACCTCAGTATGTCTCCTACTGTCCTCCCCTGGGTCTAACCTCAGTATGTCTCCTACTGTCCTCCCCTGGGTCTAACCTCAGTATGTCTCCTACTGTCTTCCCCTGGGTCTAACCTCAGTATGTCTCCTACTGTCCCCCCCTGGGTCTAACCTCAGTATGTCTCCTACTGTCCTCCCCTGGGTCTAACCTCAGTATGTCTCCTACTGTCCTCCCCTGGGTCTAACCTCAGTATGTCTCCTACTGTCCCCCCCTGCGTCTAACCTCAGTATGTCTCCTACTGTCCTCCCCTGGGTCTAACCTCAGTATGTCTCCTACTGTCCCCCCCCTGGGTCTAACCTCAGTATGTCTCCTACTGTCCTCCCCTGGGTCTAACCTCAGTATGTCTCCTACTGTCCTCCCCTAGGTCTAACCTCAGTATGTCTCCTACTGTCCCCCCCTGGGTCTAACCTCAGTATGTCTCCTACTGTCCTCCCCTGGGTCTAACCTCAGTATGTCTCCTACTGTCCTCCCCTGGGTCTATCCTCAGTATGTCTCCTACTGTCCTCCCCTGGGTCTAAGCTCAGTATGTCTCCTAATGTCCTCCCCTGGGTCTAACCTCAGTATGTCTCCTACTGTCCTCCCCTGGGTCTAACCTCAGTATGTCTCCTACTGTCCCCCCTTGGGTCTAACCTCAGTATGTCTCCTACTGTCGTCCCCTGGGTCTAACCTCAGTATGTCTCCTACTGTCGTCCCCTGGGTCTAACCTCAGTATGTCTCCTACTGTCCTCCCCTGGGACTAACCTCAGTATGTCTCCTACTGTCCTCCCCTGGGTCTAACCTCAGTATGTCTCCTACTGTCCCCCCCTGGGTCTAACCTCAGTATGTCTCCTACTGTCCTCCCCTGGGTCTAACCTCAGTATGTCTCCTACTGTCCTCCCCTGGGTCTAACCTCAGTATGTCTCCTACTGTCCCCCCCTGGGTCTAACCTCAGAATGTCTCCTACTGTCCTCCCCTGGGTCTAACCTCAGAATGTCTCCTACTGTCCTCCCCTGGGTCTAACCTCAGTACGTCTCCTACTGTCCTCCCCTGGGTCTAACCTCAGTACGTCTCCTATTGTCCTCCCCTGGGTCTAACCTCAGTATGTCTCCTACTGTCCTCCCCTGTGTCTAACCTCAGTATGTCTCCTACTGTCCTCCCCTGGGTCTAACCTCAGTATGTCTCCTACTGTCCTCCCCTGGGTCTAACCTCAGTATGTCTCCTACTGTCCTCCCCTGGGTCTAACCTCAGTATGTCTCCTACTGTCCTCCCCTGGGTCTAACCTCAGTATATCTCCTACTGTCCTCCCCTGGGTCTAACCTCAGTATGTCTCCTACTGTCCCCCTTTGGGTCTAACCTCAGTATGTCTCCTACTGTCCCGCCCTGGGTCTAACCTCAGTATGTCTCCTACTACCTCAGTATGTCTCCTACTGTCCTCCCCTGGGTCTAACCTCAGTATGTCTCCTACTGTCCTCCCCTGGGTCTAACCTCAGTATGTCTCCTACTACCTCAGTATGTCTCCTACTGTCCCCCCCTGGGTCTAACCTCAGTATGTCTCCTGCTGTCCTCCCCTGGGTCTATCCTCAGTATGTCTCCTACTGACCTCCCCTGGGTCTAACCTCAGTATGTCTCCTACTGTCCTCCCCTGGGTCTAACCTCAGTATGTCTCCTACTGTCCTCCCCTGGGTCTAACCTCAGTATGTCTCCTACTGCCCTCCCCTACTGGATGATAGCGGGGTGAATAGGCAGTGGCTCAGGTGGTATATGTCCTGGATGATCTCTTTGGCCTACCTATGGCATCGGGTGCTGTAGGTGTCCAGGAGGGCGGGAAGTTTGCCCCCGGTAATGCGTTGGGCAGACTGCACTACCCTCTGGAGAGCTTTACGGTTGTGGGCGGTGCAGTTGCCGTACCAGGTGGTGATACAGCCTGACAGGATGCTCTAAATTGTGAATCTGTAAAAGTTTGTGAGAGTTTTAGCTGTTAAGCAAAATTTCTTTAGCCTTGTTGCACCTTCTACACCACACTGTCTGTGTGGGTGGACCATTTCAGTTTGTCAGTGATGTGTGTGCCGAGGAAACTTGAAGCTTTCCACCTTCTCCACCGCGTTCCTGTCGATGTGGATGGGGGGGGGGGTACTCTCTCTGTAGCCTACCACTGTAGTGTCGTCTGAAAACTTGATGATTGAGTGGGAGGCGTGCATGGCCACGCAGTCATGGGTGAACAGGGAGTACAGGAGAGGGCTGAGCACACACCCTTGTGGGGCCCCAGTGTTGAGTATCAGCGGGGTGGAGATGTTGTTACCTACCCTCACCACCTGGGGGCGACCCATCAGGAAGTCCAGGACCCAGTTGCACAGGGCGGGGTCGAGACCCAGGGCCTGGAGCTTAATAATGAGATTTGAGGGTACTATGGTGTTGAATGCTGAGCTGTAGTCGATGAACAGCATTCTTACATAGGTATTCCTCTTGTCCAGATGGGTTAGGGCAGTGTGATGGCGATTGCGTTGTCTGTGGACCTATTGGGGCAGTAAGCAAACTGAACTGGGTCTAGGGTGTCAGGTAGGGTGGAGGTGATATGGTCCTTGACTAGTCTCTCAAAGCACTTCATGATGACAGAAGTGAGTGCTACTGGGCGATAGTCATTTAGTTCAGTTACCTTAGAATTCTTAGGTACAGGGACAATGGTGGCCCTCTTGAAGCATGTGGGGACAGCAGACTGGGATAGGGAGAGATTGAATATATCTGTAACCACATCAGCCAGCTGGTCTGCGCATGCTCTGAGGACGCGGCAGGGGATGGCATATGGGCCGGCAGCCTTGCGAGGGTTAACACGCTTAAATGTCTTACTCACGTCGGCCACGGAGAAGGAGAGCCCACAGTCCTTGACAGTGGGCCGCGTTGGTGGCACTGTATTATCCTCAAGGCGAGCAAAGAGGGTGTTCAGCCTGTCCGGAACCAAGATGTCGGTGTCCGCAATGTGGCTGGTTTTCCTTTTTATAATCTGTGATTGTCTGTAGACCCTGCCACATGAATCTGGTGTCTGAGCCGTTGAACTGGGACTTAACTTTGTCCCTATACCAACGTTTAGCCTGCTTGATTGCTTTGTGGAGGGAATAACTACACTGTTTGTATTCTTCCATATTCACAGTCTTCTTCTAAATGCGGTGGTTCGCGCTTTCAGTTTTGTGTGAATGCCGCCGTCAATCCACGGTTTCTGGTAGGTTTTAATAGTCACGGTGGGTACAACATCTCCTATACACTTCCTGATAAACTCACTCACCGTATCTGCAACGCTGTTCGCTGCGAGTCGAGAAGCAAGTTCAGGGAGTGAAAACATTTAATTAATAAATGAAACAAACAAGTAACAGAAACAACGCACCGACAGGAAACAGATACAGATACAGGATGACGACGGAACATATAAACATATAAAGGGCAGGTAATCAAGGAGGTGATGGAGTCCAGGTTCTTAATTCGCAATGACGCGTTACGATGGTGACAGGTGTGCGCCATTGTAACAGTATAACTTTACACCGTCCCCTCGCCCCGACACGGGCGCGAACCAGGGACCTTCTGCACACATCAACAACGGTCGCCCATGAAGCATCGTTACCCATCGCGCCACAAAGGCCACGGCCCTTGCAGAGCAAGGGGCAACACTACTTCTAGGTTTCAGAGCAAGTGACGTAACTGATTGAAATGCTAGTAGCGCGTACCCGCTAACTAGCTAGCCATTTCACCTCCGTTACACCATGACGAGCAGACTGGTGACCTAGAGACCAGAAAGGGAGCACACGTGACAGTATCGGTATACACTACCGTTCAAAAGTTTGGGGTCGCTTAGAAATGTCCTTTTTTTCCATGAAAACAAACATGAAATGAGTTGCAAAATGAATAGGAAATATAGTCAAGATGTTGACAAGGTTATAAACAATTATTTTTTATTGAAATAATAATTGTGTCCTTCCTTTGCTTTCGTCAAAGAATCCTCCATTTGCAGCAATTACAGTCTTGCAGACCTTCGGCATTCTAGTTGTCAATTTGTTGATGTAATCTGAAGAAAATTTCACCTGAAGCCCTTCAAATCTCTCACTTTACCACCACCAAAGCACCCCCAGACCATCACATTGCCTCCACCATGATGACAGATGGCATCAACCACCAAAGCACCCCCAGACCATCACATTGCCTCCACCATGCTTCACAAATGGTGTCAAGCACTCTTCCAGCATCTTTTCATTTTTTCTGCATCTCACGAATGTTATTCTTTGTGATCCAAACACCTCAAACTTAGATTCTTCTGTCCATAACACTTTTTTACAGTCTTCCTCTGTCCAGTGTCTGTGCACTTTTGCCCATCTTAATCTTTTATTTTTATTGGCCAGTCTGAGATAGGGCTTTTTTCTTTGCAACTCTGTCTTGAACGCCAGCATCCCGGAGTCACCTCTTCACTGCTAATGTTGAGACTGGTGTGTTGCAGGTACTATTTAATGAAGCTGCCAGTTGAGGACTTGTGAGGCGTCTGTTTCTCAAACTATACACTCTAATGTACTTGTCCTCTTGCTCAGTTGTGCACCGGGGCCTCCCACTCCTCTTTCTATTCTGGTTAGAGCCAGTTTGCGCTGTTCTGTGAAGGGAGTAGCACACAGCGTTGTATGAGATCTTCAGTTTCTTGGCAAATTTCTCACATGGAATAGCCTTCATTTCTCAGAACAAGAATAGACTCACGAGTTTCAGAAGAAAGTCTTTGTTTCTGGACATTTTGAGCCTGTAATCGAACCCACAAATGCTGATGCTCCAGATACTCAACTAGTCTAAAGAAGGCCAGTTTTATTGCTTCTTTAATCAGGACAACAGTTTTCAGCTGTGCTAACATAATTGCAAAAAGGTTTTCTAATGATCAATTAGCCTTTTAATTAAAATGATAAACTTGGATTAGCTAACACAACTTGCCATTGGAACACAGTGGTGATGGTTGCTTGGACAGTATGAAGTATGAATGTATGTACTTGTAAGTCGCTCTGGATAAGAGCGTCTGCTAAATGACTTAAATGTAAATGTAAATGTTGCTGATAATGGGCCTCTGTACGCCTATGTAGATATTCCATAGAAAATCTGCCGTTTCCAGCTACAATAGTCATTTACAACATTAGCAATGTTTACAATGTACTTCTGATCAATTTGATGTTATTTTAATGGACCAAAAAATGTGCTTTCAATATTATTTTCTAAAGCTACTCTGAACATATCCAAGTCCGCGTTTTCAAAACGGGGAGGGGCTTATATGCACTCTCGAAGGCAGTATAACAATGGTCGAGAGTTTTAGCAGTGCAGAGAGATGAACCTGGAAAAATCAATATGTTGATAGAATTTCACAAGTCTTTTCCTCAAAGCCATGTTTCTGTGAAGCAGAGTAGGTTACAATCCCTGATGTCTGAAAAGCAACTCTCGCCTTGAGCTCATCAACTTTATTATCCAGAGATAATAAAGTTTATTTATTTTATTATCCAGGACATTCGCGAGTAAAATACTTGGGAGCGGTGGGTGGTGTGCACTTCCTAAGTCGGACCAGAAGCCCGCCCCGAGTACCTCTCTTTCAACGGTGTTGTTTTGGGTCAGCCTCTGGAATAAGTTAAATTGCTCTGGGGAGAGCAAACAAAGGATCCGCTCCAGGGAATTCGTAATCCTGGTCGTAGCCTACCCTTTAACATAGCCTACCCTTTAACATAGCCTACCCTTTAACATAGCCTACCCTGTAACATAGCCTACCCTTTAACATAGCCTACCCTTTAACATAGCCTACCCTTTAACATAGCCTACCCTTTAACATAGCCTACCTTTTACCATAGCCTACCCTTTAACATACTACCCTTTAACATAGCCTAGACATTAAATTCGTAATCCTGGTCGTAATGCTGGAAGTTCTGGTGCGTTGCCGACGCTCTAATATCCCATAGTTCTTAGCTGTATGTACACAAAACAATTCCTGAGCTAATAAGGTAAGAAATTGTCACATAGACAAACAAAATACTGCTAATAGTTTCCTAATAGCTAGTCGCGATGCTGCCATCTCTGTCGGCACCATCATACATGAGCACTAGTTAATTTAGCAGACAAGATTTTCTTACAATTCCGTCGGGACAGTTGTTGCTCAATATGCGATAATGGGTATAATAATAATAATAATAATAATAATAATAATGATAATTTACAAAACGTATGCGATACTACAAAACGTTGATAACAACAGCTGTCTTTCCGTGACATAGACATGTTTCATACGGGCAGAAAGCTTAAATTATTGGTAATCTAACTGCAGTGTCCAATTTACAGTAGCTATTACAGCAAAATAATACCATGCTATTGTTTGAGGATAGTGCACAAAAACAAAACACTTTTATCACGGCAACTGGTTTGATACATTCACCTCTGAAGGTAAATAATGTACTTACATTCAGTAACCTGGCTCTGATGTGTCATCCTGAGGGTCCCAGAGATAAAATGTAGTGTAGTTTTGTTAGATTTAAAAATATATATATTTTCAAATGTAGGAACTGGGATCTACAGTTTGACCCCACAGCTGTCTCTGACCCCAAAACCACCCCGACCTGCCATCTAGATGTGTGAAGGTTAGTGTTTTTTCTGTAGGGAAGCTAATGATCCATCACGTATGACATTCCAGGGAGTGTGTAAACATTGTTTTTTTACCATACGTACATGTTTGTATGTTCTCTATAGTAAATAACTAATATAATAACAAATAACAAATATGGCACATTTGCTCAAGCTCCTGGCAGTCTTGATACAACATATTGTGTAGTGATGTAATTATTCACCGAATCAGTCTGAAACTTTGCACATACACTGCTGCCATCTTGTGGACAATATCTAAATTACACCTAGGATCCTATTGCAATGAATGACCTTTCTCCTGCATTTCAAAGATTATGTAACAAAAAAAATATAGAAAATGCATGTTTTTTTTGTTTGTGTTATCTTTAAACCAGATCTAATGTGTTATATTCTCCAACATTAATTTCACATTTCCACAAACTTCAAAGTGTTTCCTTTCAAATGGTATCAATAATATGCATATCCTTGCTTCAGGTCCTGAGCTACAGGCAGTTAGATTCGGGTATGTCATTTTAGGCAAAAATTGAGAAACAATATTGATATAGTAGACCTAGCCTACAGAAAGCTGATGGGATCCTCCTCTTTTTAATAGAGGCCACCACTCTGTCTTCTCTCGCAATTGCAAAGCCAATAGAAATGTTGGCAACATGAGCTCATGGGCTCTCATGAAGTGTTTGATTAGATTTTCCATTACATTTGCTTTGATGTCAGAGTGATTAAACGGACAATAGAGGGCTGAGTACCAGGCAGGTAGCATGTTTGGTAGACTACTAATGACCATCAGCAGCATCAGAGCTTGGAGAAGCCTAACCACCGTGACTAAACGGCTATGTGGAATTTGACTGGCGGCATGACTCGTGACCGCCGGTGTGGCTTTAATATGGTCACCGCAACAGTCCTATCTACACCACACACTTACACACGCGCACAAACACACTCACACACATGCTCACACACACGCACACACACACACACACACACACACACACACACACACACACACACCCACCCACCCACCCGCCCACCCACCCACCCACCCACCCACACACACACACACACACACACACACACACACACACACACACACACACACACACACACACACACACACACACACACACACACACACACGGTACAGTACACAGTAAGGGAGAGTATATATTTGCTAGTCCAGTCTACTCTGCTAGTCCAGTCTGCTATGCTAATCAAGTCTACTCTGCTAGTCCAGTCTACTCTGCTAGTCCAGTCTACTCTGCTAGTCCAGTCTGTTCTGTAGTCCAGTCTACTCTGCTAGTCCAGTCTACTCTGCTAGTCCAGTCTACACTGCTAGTCCAGTCTACTCTGCTAGTCCAGTCTACCCTACTAGTCCAGTCTACTCTGCTAGTCCAGTCTACTCTGCTAGTCCAGTCTACTCTGCTTGTCCAGTCTACTCTGCTAGTCCTGTCTACTCTGCTAGTCCAGTCGACTCTGCTAGTCCAGTCTACACTGCTAGTCCAGTCTACCCTACTTGTCCAGTCTGTTCTGTAGTCCAGTCTACTCTGCTAGTCCAGTCTGCTCTGCTAGTCCAGTCTACTCTGCTAGTCCAGTCTGTTCTGTAGTCCAGTCTGCTCTGCTAGTCCAGTCTACTCTGCTAGTCCAGTCTGCTCTGCTAGTCCAGTCTACTCTTCTAGTCCAGTCTACTCTGCTAGTCCAGTCTGTTCTGTAGTCCAGTCTACACTGCTAGTCCAGTCTACTCTGCTAGTCCAGTGTACTCTACTAGTCCAGTCTACTCTGCTAGTCCAGTCTACTCTGCTAGTCCAGTCTGTTCTGTTGTCCAGTCTACTCTGCTAGTCCAGTCTGCTCTGCTAGTCCAGTCTACTCTTCTAGTCCAGTCTGCTCTGCTAGTCCGGTCTACTGTTCTAGTCCAGTCTACTCTTCTAGTCCAGTCTACTCTTCTAGTCCAGTCTACTCTGCTAGTCCAGTCTGCTCTGCTAGTCCAGTCTACTCTGTAGTCCAGTCTTCTCTGCTAGTCCAGTCTACTCTGCTAGTCCAGTCTACTCTGCTAGTCCAGTCTACACTACTAGTCCAGTCTACTCTGTAGTCCAGTCTACTTTGTAGTCCAGTCTACTCTGCTAGTCCAGTCTACTCTGCTAGTCCAGTCTACTCTGTAGTCAAGTCCACTCGTCTAGTCCAGTCTACCCTACTAGTCCAGTCTACTCTGCTAGTCCAGTCTACTCTGCTAGTCCAGTCTACTCTGCTAGTCCAGTCTACTCTGTAGTCCAGTCTACTCTGCTAGTCCGGTCTACTCTGCTAGTCCAGTCTACTCTGCTAGTCCAGTCTGCTCTGCTAGTCCAGTCTACTCTGCTAGTCCAGTCTACTCTGTAGTCCAGTCTACTCTGCTAGTCCGGTCTACTCTGCTAGTCCAGTCTACTCTGCTAGTCCAGTCTGCTCTGCTAGTCCAGTCTACTCTGTAGTCCAGTCTACTCTGTAGTCCAGTCTACTTTGTAGTCCAGTCTACTCTGCTAGTCCAGTCTACTCTGCTAGTCCAGTCTGCTCTGCTAGTCCAGTCTGCTCTGCTAGTCCAGTCTACTCTGCTAGTCCAGTCTGCTCTGTAGTCCAGTCTACTCTGCTAGTCCAGTCTACTCTGCTAGTCCAGTCTACTCTGCTAGTCCAGTCTACTCTGCTAGTCCAGTCGACTCTGCTAGTCCAGTCTGCTCTGTAGTCCAGTCTACTCTGCTAGTCCAGTCGACTCTGCTAGTCCAGTCTGCTCTGTAGTCCAGTCTACTCTGCCAGTCCAGTCTACTCTGCTAGTCCAGTCTACTCTGTAGTCCAGTCTACTCTGTAATCCAGTCTACTCTGCTAGTCCAGTCTACTCTGCTTGTCCAGTCTACTCTGCTAGTCCAGTCTACTCTAATAGTCCAGTCTGCTCTGCTAGTCCAGTCTACACTGCTAGTCCAGTCTACTCTGCTAGTCCAGTCTGTTATGTAGTCCAGTCTACTCTGCTAGTCCAGTCTGCTATGCTAATCAAGTCTACTCTGCTAGTCCAGTCTACTCTGCTAGTCCAGTCTACTCTGCTAGTCCAGTCTGTTCTGTAGTCCAGTCTACTCTGCTAGTCCAGTCTACTCTGCTAGTCCAGTCTACACTGCTAGTCCAGTCTACTCTGCTAGTCCAGTGTACTCTGCTAGTCCAGTCTACTCTGCTAGTCCAGTCTACTCTGCTAGTCCAGTCTACTCTGTTGTCCAGTCTACTCTGCTAGTCCAGTCTACTCTGCTAGTCCAGTCGACTCTGCTAGTCCAGTCTGCTCTGCTAGTCCAGTCTACTCTGCTAGTCCAGTCTACTCTGCTAGTCCAGTCTGCTCTGTAGTCCAGTCGACTCTGCTAGTCCAGTCGACTCTGCTAGTCCAGTCTGCTCTGCTATTCCAGTCTACTCTGCTAGTCCAGTCTACTCTGCTAGTCCAGTCTACTCTGCTAGTCCAGTCTACCCTACTAGTCCAGTCTGTTCTGTATTCCAGTCTACTCTGCTAGTCCAGTCTGCTCTGTAGTCCAGTCTACACTGCTAGTCCAGTCTACCCTACTAGTCAAGTCTGTTCTGTAGTCCAGTCTACACTGCTAGTCCTTTCTACCCTACTTGTCCAGTCTGTTCTGTAGTCCAGTCTACTCTGCTAGTCCAGTCTGCTCTGCTAGTCCAGTCTACTCTGCTAGTCCAGTCTGTTCTGTAGTCCAGTCTGCTCTGCTAGTCCAGTCTACTCTGCTAGTCCAGTCTGCTCTGCTAGTCCAGTCTACTCTTCTAGTCCAGTCTACTCTGCTAGTCCAGTCTGTTCTGTAGTCCAGTCTACACTGCTAGTCCAGTCTACTCTGCTAGTCAGGTGTACTCTACTAGTCCAGTCTACTCTACTAGTCCAGTCTACTCTGCTAGTCCAGTCTACTCTGCTAGTCCAGTCGACTCTGCTAGTCCAGTCTGCTCTGTAGTCCAGTCTACTCTGCTAGTCCAGTCGACTCTGCTAGTCCAGTCTGCTCTGTAGTCCAGTCTACTCTGCCAGTCCAGTCTACTCTGCTAGTCCAGTCTACTCTGTAGTCCAGTCTACTCTGTAATCCAGTCTACTCTGCTAGTCCAGTCTACTCTGCTTGTCCAGTCTACTCTGCTAGTCCAGTCTACTCTAATAGTCCAGTCTGCTCTGCTAGTCCAGTCTACACTGCTAGTCCAGTCTACTCTGCTAGTCCAGTCTGTTATGTAGTCCAGTCTACTCTGCTAGTCCAGTCTGCTATGCTAATCAAGTCTACTCTGCTAGTCCAGTCTACTCTGCTAGTCCAGTCTACTCTGCTAGTCCAGTCTGTTCTGTAGTCCAGTCTACTCTGCTAGTCCAGTCTACTCTGCTAGTCCAGTCTACACTGCTAGTCCAGTCTACTCTGCTAGTCCAGTGTACTCTGCTAGTCCAGTCTACTCTGCTAGTCCAGTCTACTCTGCTAGTCCAGTCTACTCTGCTAGTCCAGTCTACTCTGCTAGTCCAGTCGACTCTGCTAGTCCAGTCTGCTCTGCTAGTCCAGTCTACTCTGCTAGTCCAGTCTCCTCTGCTAGTCCAGTCTGCTCTGTAGTCCAGTCGACTCTGCTAGTCCAGTCGACTCTGCTAGTCCAGTCTGCTCTGCTATTCCAGTCTACTCTGCTAGTCCAGTCTACTCTGCTAGTCCAGTCTACTCTGCTAGTCCAGTCTACCCTACTAGTCCAGTCTGTTCTGTATTCCAGTCTACTCTGCTAGTCCAGTCTGCTCTGTAGTCCAGTCTACACTGCTAGTCCAGTCTACCCTACTAGTCAAGTCTGTTCTGTAGTCCAGTCTACACTGCTAGTCCAGTCTACCCTACTTGTCCAGTCTGTTCTGTAGTCCAGTCTACTCTGCTAGTCCAGTCTGCTCTGCTAGTCCAGTCTACTCTGCTAGTCCAGTCTGTTCTGTAGTCCAGTCTGCTCTGCTAGTCCAGTCTACTCTGCTAGTCCAGTCTGCTCTGCTAGTCCAGTCTACTCTTCTAGTCCAGTCTACTCTGCTAGTCCAGTCTGTTCTGTAGTCCAGTCTACTCTGCTAGTCCAGTCTGCTCTGCTAGTCCAGTCTACTCTTCTAGTCCAGTCTGCTCTGCTAGTCCGGTCTACTCTTCTAGTCCAGTCTACTCTTCTAGTCCAGTCTACTCTGCTAGTCCAGTCTGCTCTGCTAGTCCAGTCTACTCTGCTAGTCCAGTCTGCTCTGCTAGTCCAGTCTACTCTTCTAGTCCAGTCTACTCTGCTAGTCCAGTCTGTTCTGTAGTCCAGTCTACACTGCTAGTCCAGTCTACTCTGCTAGTCAGGTGTACTCTACTAGTCCAGTCTACTCTACTAGTCCAGTCTACTCTGCTAGTCCAGTCTACTCTGCTAGTCCAGTCGACTCTGCTAGTCCAGTCTGCTCTGTAGTCCAGTCTACTCTGCTAGTCCAGTCGACTCTGCTAGTCCAGTCTGCTCTGTAGTCCAGTCTACTCTGCCAGTCCAGTCTACTCTGCTAGTCCAGTCTACTCTGTAGTCCAGTCTACTCTGTAATCCAGTCTACTCTGCTAGTCCAGTCTACTCTGCTTGTCCAGTCTACTCTGCTAGTCCAGTCTACTCTAATAGTCCAGTCTGCTCTGCTAGTCCAGTCTACACTGCTAGTCCAGTCTACTCTGCTAGTCCAGTCTGTTATGTAGTCCAGTCTACTCTGCTAGTCCAGTCTGCTATGCTAATCAAGTCTACTCTGCTAGTCCAGTCTACTCTGCTAGTCCAGTCTACTCTGCTAGTCCAGTCTACTCTGCTAGTCCAGTCTGTTCTGTAGTCCAGTCTACTCTGCTAGTCCAGTCTACTCTGCTAGTCCAGTCTACACTGCTAGTCCAGTCTACTCTGCTAGTCCAGTGTACTCTGCTAGTCCAGTCTACTCTGCTAGTCCAGTCTACTCTGCTAGTCCAGTCTACTCTGTTGTCCAGTCTACTCTGCTAGTCCAGTCTACTCTGCTAGTCCAGTCGACTCTGCTAGTCCAGTCTGCTCTGCTAGTCCAGTCTACTCTGCTAGTCCAGTCTCCTCTGCTAGTCCAGTCTGCTCTGTAGTCCAGTCGACTCTGCTAGTCCAGTCGACTCTGCTAGTCCAGTCTGCTCTGCTATTCCAGTCTACTCTGCTAGTCCAGTCTACTCTGCTAGTCCAGTCTACTCTGCTAGTCCAGTCTACCCTACTAGTCCAGTCTGTTCTGTATTCCAGTCTACTCTGCTAGTCCAGTCTGCTCTGTAGTCCAGTCTACACTGCTAGTCCAGTCTACCCTACTAGTCAAGTCTGTTCTGTAGTCCAGTCTACACTGCTAGTCCAGTCTACCCTACTTGTCCAGTCTGTTCTGTAGTCCAGTCTACTCTGCTAGTCCAGTCTGCTCTGCTAGTCCAGTCTACTCTGCTAGTCCAGTCTGTTCTGTAGTCCAGTCTGCTCTGCTAGTCCAGTCTACTCTGCTAGTCCAGTCTGCTCTGCTAGTCCAGTCTACTCTTCTAGTCCAGTCTACTCTGCTAGTCCAGTCTGTTCTGTAGTCCAGTCTACACTGCTAGTCCAGTCTACTCTGCTAGTCAGGTGTACTCTACTAGTCCAGTCTACTCTACTAGTCCAGTCTACTCTGCTAGTCCAGTCTGTTCTGTTGTCCAGTCTACTCTGCTAGTCCAGTCTGCTCTGCTAGTCCAGTCTACTCTTCTAGTCCAGTCTGCTCTGCTAGTCCGGTCTACTCTTCTAGTCCAGTCTACTCTTCTAGTCCAGTCTACTCTGCTAGTCCAGTCTGCTCTGCTAGTCCAGTCTACTCTGTAGTCCAGTCTTCTCTGCTAGTCCAGTCTACTCTGCTAGTCCAGTCTACTCTGCTAGTCCAGTCTACACTACTAGTCCAGTCTACTCTGTAGTCCAGTCTACTTTGTAGTCCAGTCTACTCTGCTAGTCCAGTCTACTCTGCTAGTCCAGTCTACTCTGTAGTCAAGTCCACTCGTCTAGTCCAGTCTACCCTACTAGTCCAGTCTACCCTACTAGTCCAGTCTACTCTGCTAGTCCAGTCTACTCTGCTAGTCCAGTCTACTCTGCTAGTCCAGTCTACTCTGTAGTCCAGTCTACTCTGCTAGTCCGGTCTACTCTGCTAGTCCAGTCTACTCTGCTAGTCCAGTCTGCTCTGCTAGTCCAGTCTACTCTGCTAGTCAAGTCTACTCTGTAGTCCAGTCTACTCTGCTAGTCCGGTCTACTCTGCTAGTCCAGTCTACTCTGCTAGTCCAGTGTGCTCTGCTAGTCCAGTCTACTCTGTAGTCCAGTCTACTCTGTAGTCCAGTCTACTTTGTAGTCCAGTCTACTCTGCTAGTCCAGTCTACTCTGCTAGTCCAGTCTGCTCTGCTAGTCCAGTCTACTCTGCTAGTCCAGTCTGCTCTGTAGTCCAGTCTACTCTGCTAGTCCAGTCCACTCTGCTAGTCCAGTCTACTCTGCTAGTCCAGTCTACTCTGCTAGTCCAGTCGACTCTGCTAGTCCAGTCTGCTCTGTAGTCCAGTCTACTCTGCCAGTCCAGTCTACTCTGCTAGTCCAGTCGACTCTGCTAGTCCAGTCTGCTCTGCTATTCCAGTCTACTCTGCTAGTCCAGTCTACTCTGCTAGTCCAGTCTACTCTGCTAGTCCAGTCTACCCTACTAGTCCAGTCTGTTCTGTTATCCAGTCTACTCTGCTAGTCCAGTCTGCTCTGTAGTCCAGTCTACACTGCTAGTCCAGTCTACCCTACTAGTCCAGTCTGTTCTGTAGTCCAGTCTACACTGCTAGTCCAGTCTACCCTACTTGTCCAGTCTGTTCTGTAGTCCAGTCTACTCTGCTAGTCCAGTCTGCTCTGCTAGTCCAGTGTACTCTGCTAGTCCAGTCTGTTCTGTAGTCCAGTCTGCTCTGCTAGTCCAGTCTACTCTGCTAGTCCAGTCTGCTCTGCTAGTCCAGTCTACTCTTCTAGTCCAGTCTACTCTGCTAGTCCAGTCTGTTCTGTAGTCCAGTCTACACTGCTAGTCCAGTCTACTCTGCTAGTCCAGTCTACACTGCCAGTCCAGTCTACTCTGCTAGTCCAGTCTACTTTGCTAGTCCAGTGTACTCTACTAGTCCAGTCTACTCTGCTAGTCCAGTCTACTCTGCTAGTCCAGTCTGTTCTGTTGTCCAGTCTACTCTGCTAGTCCAGTCTGCTCTGCTAGTCCAGTCTACTCTTCTAGTCCAGTCTGCTCTGCTAGTCCGGTCTACTCTTCTAGTCCAGTCTACTCTTCTAGTCCAGTCTACTCTTCTAGTCAAGTCTACTCTGCTAGTCCAGTCTGCTCTGCTAGTCCAGTCTACTCTGTAGTCCAGTCTTCTCTGCTAGTCCAGTCTACTCTGCTAGTCCAGTCTACTCTGCTAGTCCAGTCTACACTACTAGTCCAGTCTACTCTGTAGTCCAGTCTACTTTGTAGTCCAGTCTACTCTGCTAGTCCAGTCTACTCTGCTAGTCCAGTCTACTCTGCTAGTCCAGTCTACTCTGCTAGTCCGGTCTACTCTGCTAGTCCAGTCTACTCTGCTAGTCCAGTCTACTCTGTAGTCCAGTCTACTCTGCTAGTCCAGTCTACTCTGCTAGTCCAGTCTGCTCTGCTAGTCCAGTCTACTCTGCTAGTCCAGTCTACTCTGCTAGTCCAGTCTACTCTGCCAGTCCAGTCTACTCTGCTAGTCCAGTCTACTTTGCTAGTCCAGTGTACTCTACTAGTCCAGTCTACTCTGCT
>NC_074697.1:12291213-12363905 GCF_029448725.1 Salvelinus fontinalis | reverse complement strand
CAGATACAATGCTATTTCACAGTAAACAAATTGACAACAGACTTTCAGCTTATAGGGAAGGACATTCAACAAACACAGAACTTAAATAAATCCTAGATGGCGTAGTAGGCGGACGTGTGTTTGTCTTGTCCCGTGTAAATAGTCTGTAAATAGTCTGTTGATTCATTTATTTTTCGTATATATTTTAATCTCACTTTCCATCCACAAACTGAATATACTTTCATGCAACCCGCCTCAGCCAATGTGGTACGGATCTGCTATTTTATACCTTATAACTGGAACTTCCATCAGGAGCTAGCCAGCTAACTAGCTATTAGTCACTGTTAGCCACTGCTAGTGGTCTTCACCTTTAGCTCAGACACCAGCCAGCCTCAGGCCGGTCAATACCTGCCAGTCTGCACAGCGCGATATCCACCCAGAGCATATCAGACTGCTTCTCTCTACCACATCACCGGATTCCTGCCGCTCTGGACCATTACACCAGATCATTGCAGCTAGCTAGCTGCAATCGAGTGGCTATTGTTGGCTAAAGCCTCTGACCAGAATCAAGCACCACTTAGCCTTGAGCTAGCCTCGAGCTAGGCCCATCTCCCGGCTAGCCGACAAAGTACCCCAGCTAACTCGGGCTACATTACGTATTTTGCCAATTGGCCTGGATCCTTTATTGTCAACACCGAGCCTCGCCGATCCATCACGCTGATGTAATCGTCCGATGTGGCTTCATCAGGCTTTTTCCGTTGTGATGTCGCCGAAGACCCATCTGCTATCCCCGGCCCGCTAGCTTTCTGCACGCCGTGTGTCCTGCTCGCCTAGCATGGTAGCGACTACGGAACGGCTCCCTGACTCACCTATTGCTGCTCATTGGACCCTATGATCACTCAGCCCGCTAGCTTTCTGAACGCCGTGTCTCCCGCTCGCCTAGCGTAGTAGCGAGACCCTATGATCACTCAGCCCGCTAGCTTTCTGAACGCCGTGTCTCCCGCTCGCCTAGCGTAGTAGCGAGACCCTATGATCACTCGGCTACACAGCTGATGCCTGCTGGACTGTTCATTAACACTGTACCTCATTTTGTTTATCTGTCGGCCTCGAACTCAGGTCCTGTATGTACCTAACTGACCCTCTCTACCCATTTTCATCGCCATTTAGCCGTTTTTTGTCTTAGCTCTCCCGATCAACACCTGTGATTGCTTTATGCCTCTCTCTAATGTCAATATGCCTTGTCTACTGCTGTTTCAGTTAGTTCTTATTGTTTTATTTCACTGTAGGGTCCTCAGTCCCGCCCCCCACACATCACATGCGGAGACCTCACCCGGCTTAACTGGTGCCTCCAGAGATGCAACCTCTCTTATCGTCACTCAGTGTCTAGGTTTACCTCCACTGTACTCACATCCAACCATACCCTTGTCTGTACATAATGGCCTGAATCTATTCTACCATGCCCAGAAATCTGCTCCTTTTATTCTCTGTCCCCAACACAGTAGACGACCAGTTCTTATAGCCTTTAGCCGTACCCTTATCCTACTCCTCCTCTGTTCCTCTGGTGATGTAGAGGTTAACCCAGGCCCTGTAGCCCCCAGTACTACACATACACATATTCCCCAGGCACTCTCATGTGTTGCCTTCTGTGACTGTAAAAGCCTTGCTTTCATGCATGCATATCCAGGTCTGTTTGAGCTTCTACTTTTAAAAATCCACCTTTCCAGAAATAAGTCTCTCACTGTTGCCGCTTGTTATAGACCCCCCCCCCCCTCAGCCCCCAGCTGTGTCCTGAACACCATATGTGAATTGATTTCCCCCCCATCTATCTTCAGGATTTGTACTGTTAGGTGACCTAAACGGGGACATGCTTAACACCCCAACTGTCCTACAATCGAAGCTAGATGCCTTCAATCTCACACAAATTATCAAGGAGCAAGCCTTTCTAAATCGACCTGGCCCGGGTATCCTGGAAGGATATTGACCTCATCCCGTCAGTAGAGGATGCCTGGTTGTTCTTCTTAAATAAGCCCCTTTCAAAAAAATGTAGAACTAAGTACAGATATAGCCATTGGTTTACTCCGGAACTGACTGCCCTTGACCAGCACAAAAACATCCTGTGGTGTACTGCATTAGCAGCGAAATGCAACTTCTCAGGGAAGTCAGAAACCAATAGACACAGGCAGCTCGAACAGCCAAGGCTTCGATAAAATAGCTTCAAGGTATAATGTACAGACAAAGGTATGGTAGGATGTGAATACACTGGAGGTAAACCTAGGTATTGAGTGATGATGAGAGAGATATAGAAACATCATTGAAACCAGGTGATGTCATCACATGTGTGGGTGGTGGAACTGAAAGGTTGGATAAAGTATAATGAGCAGGGCTAGAGGCTCTACACTGAAATAAGCCAATAAACACTAACCAGAACAGCACTGGACAAGGCATATTGACATTAAGGAGAGACATGCTTAGCCGAGTGATCATAAGGGTCCAGTGAGTAGGTTGGTTGGGGTCATGGCGATTCAGACAGCTAGCCGAGCCATCAGTAGCAAGCTAGGATGGAGGTTTGTTTCCATCGGTAGATTAGTGGGGTTCCCTGTGGTCGGGGGGATCAATCCAATTGGCAAAATAGATATAGTTATAGTGACCCAAGAAAATTGTCCGATAGACCTATTCAGATAGC
The DNA here is from genome assembly GCF_029448725.1 of Salvelinus fontinalis. NCBI lineage: Eukaryota > Metazoa > Chordata > Actinopteri > Salmoniformes > Salmonidae > Salvelinus > Salvelinus fontinalis. The sequence goes on along the minus strand of NC_074697.1, from coordinate 12,361,243 downwards.
AGCTGATAAGACAGCTAACGATTAGCGGACCGCAGATGGGCGTTCAGGTAATGTCGCGACGGAGGTGCCAGTTGGATAACTCCCTCGGGCAGATAACGTCAGTAGTCCAGTCGTGAAGGCCCGGTGGGGCTCCGCATCGGCAGTAAAACGGGTCCGGATAGGTGATTGTTGCTCAGGAGTGGCTGATGGAACTCTTCAGCTGGCTAGCTCCGGAATAATTGATGTTTTCTCCGGGACCGACGTTAGCCAATAGTCACTCGAATAGCAGCTATGTAGCTGTAAGATCCAGGTGTAAATGTCCAGAGCTTGAGGTAGAAATCCGGGGATATGGAGAGAAAATAGGTCCGGCTCTGGTCTGAGTCGCGTTGATACTGGCGATAGCTTTCCGAGCTAAAGGATAGCTGATGACCGCCAAACGTGGTTAGCTGAATAATAACGTTAGCTAGTGAACTGGCTAACTTCTGGCTAACCAGAAGTTTTTCTAGTTTCTGCTGTGGATTTCAGATTTGAGATTTTTATTTTTTATTGTTGAGACGGGTTGCAGGAGAGTGTTTTGAAGTTGAGTTTTTAGAAAAAAATGTATAAAAAGATATGCAAAGAAAATATGTAAGTATATATATATACACGGGACACGACAAGACGAGAACAAAGAACGTCTGACTGCTATGCCATCTTGGAAACAATATAATGAAACGAACGTAATTTTTTTTTCCGTCGTCAAGAGGTTTTGTTGCAAGGTGGGGTAGGGTCCCTAATCAAATGGTCCCCAAAAGGCTAGAGCCGGCCCTGCCCACTCTGCTCTGCCCCTCCTATCATATCCCATAGGGCTAGAGCCGGTCCTGCCCACTCTGCTCTGCCCCTCCTATCATATCCCATAGGGCTAGAGCCCTGCCCACTCTGCTCTGCCCCTCCTATCATATCCCATAGGTCTAGAGCCGGTCCTGCCCACTCTGCTCTGCCCCTCCTATCATATCCCATAGGGCTAGAGTCCTGCCCACTCTGCTCTGCCCCTCCTATCATATCCCATAGGGCTAGAGCCCTGCCCACTCTGCTCTGCCCCTCCTATCATATCCCATAGGGCTAGAGCCGGTCCTGCCCACTCTGCTCTGCCCCTCCTATCATATCCCATAGGGCTAGAGCCCTGCCCACTCTGCTCTACCCCTCCTATCATATCCCATAGGGCTAGAGCCCTGCCCACTCTGCTCTACCCCTCCTATCATATCCCATAGGGCTAGAGCCCTGCCCACTCTGCTCTACCCCTCCTATCATATCCCATAGGGCTAGAGCCGGTCCTGCCCACTCTGCTCTACCCCTCCTATCATATCCCATAGGGCTAGAGCCCTGCCCACTCTGCTCTGCCCCTCCTATCATATCCCATAGGGCTAGAGCCCTGCCCACTCTGCTCTACCCCTCCTATCATATCCCATAGGGCTAGAGCCCTGCCCACTCTGCTCTGCCCCTCCTATCATATCCCATAGGGCTAGAGCCCTGCCCACTCTGCTCTGCCCCTCCTATCATATCCCATAGGGCTAGAGCCCTGCCCACTCTGCTCTACCCCTCCTATCATATCCCATAAGGCTAGAGCCGGCCCTGCCCACTCTGCTCTGCCCCTCCTATCATATCCCATAGGGCTAGAGCCCTGCCCACTCTGCTCTACCCCTCCTATCATATCCCATAGGGCTAGAGCCCTGCCCACTCTGCTCTACCCCTCCTATCATATCCCATAGGGCTAGAGCCCTGCCCACTCTGCTCTACCCCTCCTATCATATCCCATAGGGCTAGAGCCCTGCCCACTCTGCTCTGCCCCTCCTATCATATCCCATAGGGCTAGAGCCCTGCCCACTCTGCTCTGCCCCTCCTATCATATCCCATAGGGCTAGAGCCCTGCCCACTCTGCTCTACCCCTCCTATCATATCCCATAGGGCTAGAGCCGGTCCTGCCCACTTTGCTCTGCCCCTCCTATCATATCCCATAGGGCTAGAGCCCTGCCCACTCTGCTCTGCCCCTCCTATCATATCCCATAGGGCTAGAGCCCTGCCCACTCTGCTCTACCCCTCCTATCATATCCCATAGGGCTAGAGCCCTGCCCACTCTGCTCTGCCCCTCCTATCATATCCCATAGGGCTAGAGCCCTGCCCACTCTGCTCTGCCCCTCCTATCATATCCCATAGGGCTAGAGCCGGTCCTGCCCACTCTGCTCTGCCCCTCCTATCATATCCCATAGGGCTAGAGTCCTGCCCACTCTGCTCTGCCCCTCCTATCATATCCCATAGGGCTAGAGCCCTGCCCACTCTGCTCTGCCCCTCCTATCATATCCCATAAGGCTAGAGCCGGCCCTGCCCACTCTGCTCTGCCCCTCCTATCATATCCCATAGGGCTAGAGCCCTGCCCACTCTGCTCTGCCCCTCCTATCATATCCCATAGGGCTAGAGCCGGCCCTGCCCACTCTGCTCTGCCCCTCCTATCATATCCCATAGGGCTAGAGCCCTGCCCACTCTGCTCTGCCCCTCCTATCATATCCCATAGGGCTAGAGCCCTGCCCACTCTGCTCTGCCCCTCCTATCATATCCCATAGGGCTAGAGCCCTGCCCACTCTGCTCTGCCCCTCCTATCATATCCCATAGGGCTAGAGCCGGTCCTGCCCACTCTGCTCTGCCCCTCCTATCATATCCCATAGGGCTAGAGCCCTGCCCACTCTGCTCTGCCCCTCCTATCATATCCCATAAGGCTAGAGCCGGTCCTGCCCACTTTGCTCTGCCCCTCCTATCATATCCCATAGGGCTAGAGTCCTGCCCACTCTGCTCTGCCCCTCCTATCATATCCCATAGGGCTAGAGCCCTGCCCACTCTGCTCTGCCCCTCCTATCATATCCCAAAAGGCTAGAGCCCTGCCCACTCTGCTCTGCCCCTCCTATCATATCCCATAGGGCTAGAGCCCTGCCCACTCTGCTCTGCCCCTCTTATCATATCCCATAAGGCTATGCTGCAGCAAGCAAGGTACCCCAACAGGACAGCAGAGAAGAGAAGCACACTGTCTCCCTCTCTCTCCATCATTCTCCCTCTCTCTCTATCCATCTCCCTCTCTCTCTATCCTTCCCCCTCTCTCTCTATCCTTCTCCCTCTCTCTCTATTACTTCTCCCTCTCTCTCTATACTTCTCCCTCTCTCTCTCTATCCTTCTCCCTCTCTCTCTATACTTCTCCCTCTCTCTCTATCCTTCTCCCTCTCTCTCTATACTTCTCCCTCTCTCTCTCTATCATTATCCCTCTCTCTCTATCCTTCTCCCTCTCTCTCTATCCTTCTCCCTCTCTCTCTATCCTTCTCCCTTTCTCTCTACCCTTCTCACTCTCTTTCTCTCCCTCTCTCTCTCTATCCTTCTCCCTCTCTCTCTATCCATCTCCCTCTCTCTCTATCCTTCCCCCTCTCTCTCTATCCTTCTCCCTCTCTCTCTATACTTCTCCCTCTCTCTCTATACTTCTCCCTCTCTCTCTCTATACTTCTCCCTCTCTCTCTCTATCCTTCTCCCTCTCTCTCTATACTTCTCCCTCTCTCTCTATCCTTCTCCCTCTCTCTCTATACTTCTCCCTCTCTCTCTCTATCATTATCCCTCTCTCTCTATCCTTCTCCCTCTCTCTCTATCCTTCTCCCTCTCTCTCTATCCTTCTCCCTCTCTCTCTATACTTCTCCATCCTTCTCCCTCTCTCTCTATCCTTCTCCCTCTCTCTCTATACTTCTCCCTCTCTCTCTCTATCCTTCTCCCTCTCTCTCTCTATCCTTCTCCCCTCTCTCTCTATCCTTCTCCCTCTCTCTCTCTATCCTTCTCCCTCTCTCTCTATCATTCTCCCTCTCTCTCTCTATCCTTCTCCCTCTCTCTCTCTATCCTTCTCCCTCTCTCTCTCTCCTTCTCCCTCTCTCTCTATACTTCTCCCTCTCTCTCTATACTTCTCCCTCTCTCTCTCTCCCTCTCTCTCTCTATCCTTCTCCCTCTCTCTCTCTATCCTTCTCCCTCTCTCTCTATACTTCTCCCTCTCTCTCTATCCTTCTCCCTCTCTCTCTCTATCCTTCTCCCTCTCTCTCTATCCTTCTCCCTCTCTCTCTCTCCTTCTCCCTCTCTCTCTATACTTCTCCCTCTCTCTCTATGCTTCTCCCCCTCTCTCTCTCTCTCTCTCTCTCTCCCTCTCTCTCTCTATCATTCTCCCTCTCTCTCTATCCTTCTCCCTCTCTTTCTATCATTATCCCTCTCTCTCTCTCTCCCTCTCTCTCTCTCTCTCTCTCTCTCTCTCTCACTCTCTCTATCCTTCTCCCTCTCTCTCTCTCTCTATCCTTCTCCCTCTCTCTCTATCCTTCTCCCTCTCTCTATCATTCTCCCTCTCTCTCTATCCTCCTCCCTCTCTTTATATCATTATCCCTCTGTCTATATACTTCTCCCTCTCTCTCTAAATATACTCAAATATTAACAAAAATGTGAGGAGTGTACTCACTTTTGTGATATACTGTATATTTCACTGGTCATCCCCAAAGCCAACTCCTCCTTTGGCCGCCTCTCCTTCCAGTTCTCTGCTGCCAATGATTGGAACGAACTACAAAAATCTCTGAAACTGGAAACACAAATTTTCTCACTAGCTTTAAGCACCAGCTGTCAGATCAGCTCACAGATTACTGCACCTGTACATAGCCCATCTATAATTTAGCCCAAACAACTACCTCTCCCCCTACTGTATTTATTTATTTTGCTCCTTTGCACCCCATTATTTCTATTTCTACTTTGCACTTTCTTCCACTGCAAACCAACCATTCCAGTGTTTTACTTGCTATATTGTATTTACTTCGCCACCATGGCCTTTTTATATTTTTATTTATTTATATATATATTTTGTTTGCCTTTACCTCCCTTATCTCGCCTCACTTGCTCACATTGTATATAGACTTATTTTTCACTGTATTATTGACTGTATGTTTGTTCTACTCCATGTGTAACTCTGTGTTGTTGTATGTGTCGAACTGCTTTGCTTTATCTTGGCCAGGTCGCAATTGTAAATGAGAACTTGTTCTCAACTGGCCTACCTGGTTAAATAACATAATAATGTAAAATACCTGGAGGTCAGGGGTCAGGCCCTCTGGAGGTCAGGGGTCACTGGAGGTCAGGTTCCCCTGGAGGTCAGGAACCCCTGGAGGTCAGCTATTTGGGACAACACATAGAGTTCAAATCACATTTTATTGGTCACATGGTTAGCAGATGTTAGTGCGAGTGTAGCAAAATACTTGTGCTTCTAGTTCCGACAATGCAGTAATAACCAACAAGTAAATCTAACAATTCCCCAACAACTACCTTATACACACAAGTGTAAAGGAATGAATAAGAATATGTACATATAAATATATGGATGAGCAATGGCCGTGCTACATAGGCAAGATGCAGTAGATACATATGAGATGAGTAATGTATGGTATATAAACATTATATAAAGTGGCGTTGTTTAAAGCGACTAGTGATACATTTCATCAAGATGTTTACAGTTTATTGCTGTTTACTGGGTTACATCAAGCAGCATCTTCCTACAAACTCTGCTGAGGGTCAAAACATAGTGATACTTTAGTAATAGAAAATGCTTTTTTTTTAGGTAAAGATTACATGAGGGTGTATAACATAATTTATCATGGTTTATGGGACGTTGTCTTCACGAGCCCCACAGCTTTGATAAGTAATTCCTGAACCTGTTAGATGCTTCATCATTGCAGCAACAACAGGGCTGTGTTATGATGATCTATGATAGTGGGCATTGATATTCTCTCATCATTACCTCGACACATTAGCACACCAACATATAAAACGCCTTTATTGATTGATTGAAGAGAGAACAGGACAGGAAATGGGAAGGGTGTAGGAGAGGAAAGGGGAAGAGAGGAGAGGAGAGAAGAGATGCGAGTGGAGGAGAGGAGAGGAGAGGAGAGGAGAGATGCGAGTGGAAAAGAGGAGAGGAGAGGAGAAGAGAAGAGAAGAGAAGAGAAGAGAAGAGAAGAGAAGAGAGGAGAGGAGAGGAGAGGAGAGGAGAAGAGAAGAGAAGAGAAGAGAAGAGAAGAGAAGAGAAGAGAAGAGAAGAGAAGAGGAGAGGAGAGGAGAGGAGAGGAGAGGAGAGGAGAGGAGAGGAGAGGAGAGGAGAAGAGAAGAGAAGAGAAGAGAAGAGAAGAGAAGAGAAGAGAAGAGAAGAGAAGAGAAGAGAAGAGAAGAGAAGAGAAGAGAAGAGAAGAGAAGAGAAGAGAGGAGAGGAGAGGAGAGGAGAGGAGAGGAGAGGAGAGGAGAGGAGAGATTAATACTGGGCTCAGAGAGAGGAGTCACATTAATACTGGTCCCAGAGAGAGGAGTCACATTAATACTGGGCTCAGAGAGAGGAGTCACATTAATACTGGTCCCAGAGAGAGGAGTCACATTACTACTGGGATTAGAGAGAGGTGTCACATTAATACTGGGCCCAGAGAGAGGAGTCACATTAATACTGGGCCCAGAGAGAGGAGTCACATTAATACTGGGCCCAGAGAGAGGAGTCACATTAATACTGGGCTCAGAGAGAGGAGTCACATTACTACTGGGCTCAGAGAGAGGAGTCACATTACTACTGGGCTCAGAGAGAGGAGTCACATTAATACTGGTCCCAGAGAGAGGAGTCACATTAATACTGGGCTCAGAGAGAGGAGTCACATTAATACTGGTCCCAGAGAGAGGAGTCACATTACTACTGGGATTAGAGAGAGGTGTCACATTAATACTGGGCCCAGAGAGAGGAGTCACATTAATACTGGGCCCAGAGAGAGGAGTCACATTAATACTGGGCCCAGAGAGAGGAGTCACATTAATACTGGGCTCAGAGAGAGGAGTCACATTACTACTGGGCTCAGAGAGAGGAGTCACATTACTACTGGGCTCAGAGAGAGGAGTCACATTAATACTGGTCCCAGAGAGAGGAGTCACATTAATACTGGGCTCAGAGAGAGGAGTCACATTAATACTGGTCCCAGAGAGAGGAGTCACATTACTACTGGGATTAGAGAGAGGTGTCACATTAATACTGGGCCCAGAGAGAGGAGTCACATTAATACTGGGCCCAGAGAGAGGAGTCACATTAATACTGGGCCCAGAGAGAGGAGTCACATTAATACTGGGCCCAGAGAGAGGAGTCACATTACTACTGGGCTCAGAGAGAGGAGTCACATTACTACTGGGCTCAGAGAGAGGAGTCACATTAATACTGGGCTCAGAGAGAGGAGGCACATTAATACTGGGCCCAGAGAGAGGAGTCACATTAATACTGGGCTCAGAGAGAGGAGTCACATTGATACTGGGCTCAGAGAGAGGAGTCACATTAATACTGGGCCCAGAGAGAGGAGTCACATTGATACTGGGCCCAGAGAGAGGAGTCACATTGATACTGGGGTCAGAGAGAGGAGTCACATTAATACTGGGCCCAGAGAGAGGAGTCACATTGATACTGGGCCCAGAGAGAGGAGTCACATTACTACTGGGCCCAGAGAGAGGAGTCACATTAATACTGGGCTCAGAGAGAGAGAGGAGTCACATTAATACTGGGCCCAGAGAGAGGAGTCACATTAATACTGGGCCCAGAGAGAGGAGTCACATAAATACTGGGCCCAGAGAGAGGAGTCACATTAATACTGGGCCCAGAGAGAGGAGTCACATTGATACTGGGCCCAGAGAGAGGAGTCACATTGATACTGGGCTCAGAGAGAGGAGTCACATTACTACTGGGCCCAGAGAGAGGAGTCACATTAATACTGGGCTCAGAGAGAGAGAGGAGTCACATTAATACTGGGGTCAGAGAGAGGAGTCACATTAATACTGGGCCCAGAGAGAGGAGTCACATTAATACTGGGCCCAGAGAGAGGAGTCACATTAATACTGAGCCCAGAGAGAGGAGACATTAAGACTGGGTTCAGAGAGAGGAGTCACATTAATACTGGTCCCAGAGAGAGGAGTCACATTACTACTGGGATTAGAGAGAGGTGTCACATTAATACTGGGCCCAGAGAGAGGAGTCACATTAATACTGGGCCCAGAGAGAGGAGTCACATTAATACTGGGCCCAGAGAGAGGAGTCACATTAATACTGGGCTCAGAGAGAGGAGTCACATTACTACTGGGCTCAGAGAGAGGAGTCACATTACTACTGGGCTCAGAGAGAGGAGTCACATTAATACTGGGCCCAGAGAGAGGAGTCACATTAATACTGGGCTCAGAGAGAGGAGTCACATTAATACTGGTCCCAGAGAGAGGAGTCACATTACTACTGGGATTAGAGAGAGGTGTCACATTAATACTGGGCCCAGAGAGAGGAGTCACATTAATACTGGGCCCAGAGAGAGGAGTCACATTAATACTGGGGCCAGAGAGAGGAGTCACATTAATACTGGGCTCAGAGAGAGGAGTCACATTACTACTGTGCTCAGAGAGAGGAGTCACATTACTACTGGGCTCAGAGAGAGGAGTCACATTAATACTGGTCCCAGAGAGAGGAGTCACATTAATACTGGGCTCAGAGAGAGGAGTCACATTAATACTGGTCCCAGAGAGAGGAGTCACATTACTACTGGGATTAGAGAGAGGTGTCACATTAATACTGGGCCCAGAGAGAGGAGTCACATTAATACTGGGCCCAGAGAGAGGAGTCACATTAATACTGGGCTCAGAGAGAGGAGTCACATTAATACTGGGGTCAGAGAGAGGAGGCACATTAATACTGGGCTCAGAGAGAGGAGTCACATTAATACTGGGCTCAGAGAGAGGAGGCACATTAATACTGGGCCCAGAGAGAGGAGTCACATTAATACTGGGCTCAGAGAGAGGAGTCACATTGATACTGGGCTCAGAGAGAGGAGTCACATTAATACTGGGCCCAGAGAGAGGAGTCACATTGATACTGGGCCCAGAGAGAGGAGTCACATTACTACTGGGCCCAGAGAGAGGAGTCACATTAATACTGGGCTCAGAGAGAGAGAGGAGTCACATTAATACTGGGCCCAGAGAGAGGAGTCACATTAATACTGGGCCCAGAGAGAGGAGTCACATAAATACTGGGCCCAGAGAGAGGAGTCACATTAATACTGGGCCCAGAGAGAGGAGTCACATTGATACTGGGCCCAGAGAGAGGAGTCACATTGATACTGGGCTCAGAGAGAGGAGACATTAAGACTGGGCCCAGAGAGAGGAGTCACATTAATACTGGTCCCAGAGAGAGGAGTCACATTAATACTGGGCTCAGAGAGAGGAGTCACATTAATACTGGGCCCAGAGAGAGGAGTCACATTAATACTGGGCTCAGAGAGAGGAGTCACATTGATACTGGGCCCAGAGAGAGGAGTCACATTGATACTGGGGTCAGAGAGAGGAGTCACATTACTACTGGGCTAAGAGAGAGGAGTCACATTAATACTTGGGTCAGAGAGAGAGAGGAGTCACATTAATACTGGGCTCAGAGAGAGGAGTCACATTGATACTGGGCCCAGAGAGAGGAGTCACATTAATACTGGGCTCAGAGAGAGAGAGGAGTCACATTAATACTGGGGTCAGAGAGAGGAGTCACATTAATACTGGGCCCAGAGAGAGGAGTCACATTACTACTGGGCCCAGAGAGAGGTGTCACATTAATACTGGGCTCAGAGAGAGAGAGAGGAGTCACATTAATACTGGGTTCAGAGAGAGGAGTCACATTAATACTGGGCTCAGAGAGAGGAGTCACATTAATACTGGGCTCAGAGAGAGTAGTCACATTAATACTGGGCCCAGAGAGAGGAGACATTAATACTGGGTTCAGAGAGAGGAGTCACATTACTACTGGGTTCAGAGAGAGGAGTCACATTAATACTGGGCTCAGAGAGAGGAGTTGCATTAATACTGGGCTCAGAGAGAGGAGTCACATTAATACTGGGCTCAGAGAGAGGAGTCACATTAATACTGGGCCCAGAGAGAGGAGACATTAATACTGGGTTCAGAGAAAAGAGTCGCATTAATACTGGGCCCAGAGAGAGGAGTCGCATTAATACTGGGGTCAGAGAGAGGAGTCGCATTAATACTGGGGTCAGAGAGAGGAGTCACATTAATACTGGGGTCAGAGAGAGGAGTCACATTAATACTGGGGTCAGAGAGAGGAGACACATTGATACTGGGGTCAGAGAGAGGAGTCACATTAATTCTGGGCCCAGAGAGAGGAGTCACATTAATACTGGGGTCAGAGAGAGGAGTCACATTAATACTGGGGTCAGAGAGAGGAGTCACATTAATACTGGGCCCAGAGAGAGGAGTCACATTACTACTGGGCTCAGAGAGAGGAGTCACATTAATACTGGGCCCAGAGAGAGGAGTCACATTAATACTGGGCTCAGAGAGAGGAGTCACATTAATACTGGGCTCAGAGAGAGGAGTCACATTAATACTGTGGTCAGAGAGAGGAGTCACATTAATACTGGGCTCAGAGAGAGGAGTCACATTAATACTGGGCTCAGAGAGAGGAGTCACATTAATACTGGTCCCAGAGAGAGGAGTCACATTACTACTGGGATTAGAGAGAGGTGTCACATTAATACTGGGCCCAGAGAGAGGAGTCACATTAATACTTGGCCCAGAGAGAGGAGTCACATTAATACTGGGCCCAGAGAGAGGAGTCACATTAATACTGGGCCCAGAGAGAGGAGTCACATTACTACTGGGCTCAGAGAGAGGAGTCACATTACTACTGGGCTCAGAGAGAGGAGTCACATTAATACTGGTCCCAGAGAGAGGAGTCACATTAATACTGGGCTCAGAGAGAGGAGTCACATTAATACTGGTCCCAGAGAGAGGAGTCACATTAATACTGGGCTCAGAGAGAGGAGTCACATTAATACTGGGCTCAGAGAGAGGAGTCACATTGATACTGGGCTCAGAGAGAGGAGTCACATTAATACTGGGCCCAGAGAGAGGAGTCACATTAATACTGGGCCCAGAGAGAGGAGGCACATTAATACTGGGGTCAGAGAGAGGAGTCACATTAATACTGGGCCCAGAGAGAGGAGTCACATTACTACTGGGATTAGAGAGAGGAGTCACATTGATACTGGGCTCAGAGAGAGGAGTCACATTACTACTGGGCTCAGAGAGAGGAGGCACATTAATACTGGGCCCAGAGAGAGGAGGCACATTAATACTGGGGTCAGAGAGAGGAGTCACATTAATACTGGGCTCAGAGAGAGGAGGCACATTAATACTGGGCCCAGAGAGAGGAGGCACATTAATACTGGGGTCAGAGAGAGGAGTCACATTAATACTGGGCTCAGATGAGTCGAACTGCCGATCTGATGTTCAAAAGTTCTTGTCTTTTGTAAGAAATAATAGTTTAGAGAAAATAAAGTCAAAATAAACGACAAAAATATAAATATAAAAATAAACCAGGTTGTTTTGAAGCAAAACGACAGTCATCTAGTACGTCGTCAAATTTCTGAGTGAGAGGTAAAACATCTCCTTTATCTAGTGGCTTTTCCAGATCTTAGGGATAACATCCAAAACAGTTTTCAAGTTAAAGATATATGTCAATGGTTCTGAATGAAGTGTGGCCAATGAGCTGCAGTCAAAACGGATCAAGTGAATCGGCCCATATGGATTTTTCTTTTACATCAGTCTTTAACAAAGCACTTAGTACATCGTAGACATCAAATGGTTGAAATGAAAATATAGTCTGTGAATCTGTTAGTGCATCGTTCTCTACAATCAGTTCTGAGGTGACTAAAGGACTCCCTCTAGTGGAATGAGATTGCATTTCAGAGGCTATCCTTTCAAACAAGTCTGAAACAAAATGATCATTTCAAGTGCTAAAAATGTCGAATTTCTTTCGTATGGGTCCAGAGGCTGTCAGAACCTGATGGGGTAATGAGGGGGTGGATGGGTCCAGAGGCTGTCAGAACCTGATGGGGTAATGAGGGGGTGGATGGGTCCAGAGGCTGTCAGAACCTGATGGGGTAATGAGGGGGTGGATGGGACCAGAGGCTGCCAGAACCTGATGGGGTAATGAGGGGTGGATGGGTCCAGAGGCTGTCAGAACCTGGTGGGGTAATGAGGGGGTGGATGGGACCAGAGGCTGTCAGAACCTGATGGGGTAATGAGGGGGTGGATGGGTCCAGAGGCTGTCAGAACCTGATGGGGTAATGAGGGGGTGGATCGGTCCAGAGGCTGTCAGACCTGATGGGGTAATTAGGGGGTGGATGGGACCAGAGGCTGTCAGAACCTGATGGGGTAATGAGGGGGTGGATGGGTCCAGAGGCTGTCAGAACCTGATGGGGTAATGAGGGGGTGGATGGGTCCAGAGGCTGTCAGAACCTGATGGGGTAATGAGGGGGTGGATGGGACCAGAGGCTGCCAGAACCTGATGGGGTAATGAGGGGTGGATGGGTCCAGAGGCTGTCAGAACCTGATGGGGTAATGAGGGGGTGGATGGGACCAGAGGCTGTCAGAACCTGATGGGGTAATGAGGGGGTGGATGGGTCCAGAGGCTGTCAGAACCTGATGTGGTATTGAGGGGGTGGATGGGTCCAGAGGCTGTGAGAACCTGATGGGGTAATGAGGGGGTGGATGGGTCCAGAGGCTGTCAGACCTGATGGGGTAATGAGGGGGTGGATGGGACCAGAGGCTGTCAGAACCTGATGGGGTAATGAGGGGGTGGATGGGACCAGAGGCTGTCAGAACCTGATGGGGTAATGAGGGGGTGGATGGGTCCAGAGGCTGTCAGAACCTGATTGGGTAATGAGGGGGTGGATGGGACCAGAGGCTGTCAGAACCTGATGGGGTAATGAGGGGGTGGATGGGTCCAGAGGCTGTCAGAACCTGATGGGGTAATGAGGGGTGGATGGGTCCAGAGGCTGTCAGAACCTGATGGGGTAATGAGGGGGTGGATGGGACCAGAGACTGTCAGAACCTGATGGGGTAATGAGGGGGTGGATGGGTCCAGAGGCTGTCAGAACCTGATGGGGTAATGAGGGGGTGGATGGGACCAGAGGCTGCCAGAACCTGATGGGGTAATGAGGGGTGGATGGGTCCAGAGGCTGTCAGAACCTGATGGGGTAATGAGGGGGTGGATGGGACCAGAGACTGTCAGAACCTGATGGGGTAATGATGGGGTGGATGGGTCCAGAGGCTGTCAGAACCTGATGGGGTAATGAGGGGGTGGATGGGTCCAGAGGCTGTCAGAACCTGATGGGGTAATGAGGGGGTGGATGGGTCCAGAGGCTGTCAGAACCTGATGGGGTAATGAGGGGGTGGATGGGTCCAGAGGCTCTCAGACCTGATGGGGTAATGAGGGGGTGGATGGGACCAGAGGTTGTCAGAACCTGATGGGGTAATGAGGGGGTGGATGGGTCCAGAGGCTGTCAGAACCTGATGGGGTAATGAGGGGGTGGATGGGTCCAGAGGCTGTCAGAACCTCATGGGGTAATGAGGGGGTGGATGGGACCAGAGGCTGTCAGAACCTGATGGGGTAATGAGGGGGTGGATGGGTCCAGAGGCTGTCAGAACCTGATGGGTAGGATGGGACCAGAGACTGTCAGAACCTGATGGGGTAATGAGGGGGTGGATGGGACCAGAGGCTGTCAGAATCTGATGGGGTAATGAGGGGGTGGATGGGTCCAGAGGCTGTCAGAACCTGATGGGGTATTGAGGGGGTGGATGGGTCCAGAGGCTGTCAGAACCTAATGGGGTAATGAGGGGGTGGATGGGTCCAAAGGCTGTCAGAACCTGATGGGGTAATGAGGGGGTGGATGGGTCCAGAGGCTGTCAGAACCTGATGGGGTAATGAGGGGGTGGATGGGACCAGAGGCTGTCAGAACCTGATGGGGTAATGAAGGGGTGGATGGGTCCAGATGCTGTCAGAACCTGATGGGTAGGATGGGACCAGAGACTGTCAGAACCTGATGGGGTAATGAGGGGGTGGATGGGACCAGAGGCTGTCAGAACCTGATGGGGTAATGAGGGGGTGGATGGGTCCAGAGGCTGTCAGAACCTGATGGGGTAATGAGGGGGTGGATGGGTCCAGAGGCTGTCAGAACCTGATGGGGTAATGAGGGGGTGGATGGGTCCAGAGGCTGTCAGAACCTGATGGGGTTATGAGGGGGTGGATGGGACCAGAGGCTGCCAGAACCTGATGGGGTAATGAGGGGTGGATGGGTCCAGAGGCTGTCAGAACCTGATGGGGTAATGAGGGGTGGATGGGTCCAGAGGCTGTCAGAACCTGATGGGGTAATGAGGGGGTGGAATGGACCAGAGGCTGTCAGAACCTGATGGGGTAATGAGGGGGTGGATGGGTCCAGAGGCTGTCAGAACCTGATGGGGTGGATGGGACCAGAGGCTGTCAGAACCTGATGGGGTAATGAGGGGGTGGATGGGACCAGAAGCTGTCAGAACCTGATGGGGTAATGAGGGGGTGGATGGGACCAGAGGCTGTCAGAACCTGATGGGGTAATGAGGGGGTGGATGGGTCCAGAGGCTGTCAGAACCTGATGGGGTAATGAGGGGGTGGATGGGACTAGAGGCTGTCAGAACCTGATGGGGTAATGAGGGGGTGGTAACCCTCCTTGGGTAGGAGGAGGTGGTAGCCCTCCTTGGGTAGGAGGAGGGGGTAGCCCTCCTTGGGTAGGAGGAGGTGGTAGCCCTCCTTGGGTAGGAGGAGGTGGTAGCCCTCCTTGGGTAGGATGAGGTGGTAGCCCTCCTTGGGTAGGAGGAGGTGGTAACCCTCCTTGGGTAGGAGGAGGTGGTAGCCCTCCTTGGGTAGGAGGAGGTGGTAGTCCTCCTTGGTTAGGAGGAGGTTGCAGTCCTCCTTTGGTAGGAGGAGGTGGTAGCCCTCCTTGGGTATGTGATGGTGGTAACCCTCCTTGGGTAGGAGGAGGTGGTAACCCTCCTTGGGTAGGAGGAGGTGGTAGCCCTCCTTGGGTAGGAGGATGTGGTAGTCCTCCTTGGGTAGGAGGAGGTGGTAACCCTCCTTGGGTAGGAGGAGGTGGTAGTCCTCCTTGGGTAGGAGGAGGTGGTAACCCTCCTTGGGTAGGAGGAGGGGGTAACCCTCCTTGGGTAGGAGGAGGTGGTCGTCCTCCTTGGGTACATGATGGTGGTAGTCCTCCTTGGGTAGGAGGAGGGGGTAACCCTCCTTGGGTAGGAGGAGGTGGTAGCCCTCCTTGGGTAGGAGGAGGGGGTAACCCTCCTTGGGTAGGAGGAGGGGGTAACCCTCCTTGGGTAGGAGGATGTGGTAGCCCTCCTTGGGTAGTAGGATGTGGTAGTCCTCCTTGGGTAGGAGGAGGTGGTAGTCCTCCTTGGTTAGGAGGAGGTTGCAGTCCTCCTTGGGTAGGAGGATGTGGTAGCCCTCCTTGGGTAGGAGGAGGTGGTACTCCTCCTTGGTTAGGAGGAGGTTGCAGTCCTCCTTGGGTAGGAGGATGTGGTAGCCCTCCTTGGGTAGGAGGAGGTGGTAGCCCTCCTTGGGTAGGAGGATGTGGTAGCCCTCCTTGGGTAGGAGGAGGTGGTAGCCCTCCTTGGGTAGGAGGATGTGGTAGCCCTCCTTGGGTAGGAGGAGGTGGTAGCCCTCCTTGGGTAGGAGGAGGTGGTAGCCCTCCTTGGGTAGGAGGAGGTGGTAACCCTCCTTGGGTAGGAGGAGGTGGTAGTCCTCCTTGGGTATGTGATGGTGGTAACCCTCCTTGGGTAGGAGGAGGGGGTAACCCTCCTTGGGTAGGAGGAGGTGGTAGCCCTCCTTGGGTAGGAGGATGTGGTAGCCCTCCTTGGGTAGGAGGAGGGGGTAACCCTCCTTGGGTAGTAGGATGTGGTAGCCCTCCTTGGGTAGGAGGATGTGGTAGCCCTCCTTGGGTAGTAGGATGTGGTAGCCCTCCTTGGGTAGGAGGATGTGGTAGCCCTCCTTGGGTAGGAGGAGGTGGTAACCCTCCTTGGGTAGGAGGAGGTGGTAGCCCTCCTTGGGTAGGAGGAGGTGGTAGCCCTCCTTGGTTAGGAGGAGGTGGTAGCCCTCCTTGGGTAGGAGGATGTGGTAGCCCTCCTTGGGTAGGAGGAGGTGGTAACCCTCCTTGGGTAGGAGGAGGTGGTAGCCCTCCTTGGGTAGGAGGAGGTGGTAGCCCTCCTTGGTTAGGAGGAGGTGGTAGCCCTCCTTGGGTAGTAGGATGTGGTAGCCCTCCTTGGTTAGGAGGATGTGGTAGCCCTCCTTGGGTAGTAGGATGTGGTAGCCCTCCTTGGGTAGGAGGATGTGGTAGCCCTCCTTGGGTAGTAGGATGTGGTAGCCCTCCTTGGGTAGGAGGAGGTGGTAACCCTCCTTGGGTAGGAGGAGGTGGTAGCCCTCCTTGGGTAGGAGGAGGTGGTAGCCCTCCTTGGTTAGGAGGAGGTGGTAGCCCTCCTTGGGTAGTAGGATGTGGTAGCCCTCCTTGGGTAGTAGGATGTGGTAGCCCTCCTTGGTTAGGAGGATGTGGTAGCCCTCCTTGGGTAGTAGGATGTGGTAGCCCTCCTTGGTTAGGAGGATGTGGTAGCCCTCCTTGGGTAGAGTGTGGTAACCCTCCTTGGGTAGGAGGAGGTGGTAGCCCTCCTTGGGTAGAGTGTGGTAACCCTGGTAACATGTCCCTGTTCTGATATAAACACACAACATGTCCCTGTTCTCTCTCTTGTTCTTTATCGCCCCTCCTCCTCTATAGCCTCATTCTCTCTCTGCATTCAGAGGGGTAAGGGACGGCGGGGAGGGAGGGAGAGCGAGAGCTGTAGGGAGGGAGAGAGGGAGGGAGGGAGGGAGGGAGGGAGACCGAGAGCTGTAGGGAGGGAGGGAGGGAGGGAGGGTAGCGCTGTGGGTCTTTGAGAGGAATCGATATCTGCTCCATGAAGGGTGAAACCAGAGAGATCTGACCCTCTCTGTTTGACCAGCGTCACTCAGTCATGGACAGAATTATAACACAAAACGCATGCAGCTAGACGACAGAGTGGGAGATGACGGAGTGTGTGTGTGTGTGTGTGCGTGTGTGTGTGTGTGTGTGTGCGTGTGTGTGTGTGTGTGTGTGTGCGTGTGTGTGTGTGTGTGTGTGTGTGTGAAAGAATGTGAGAGTACATTGAGTTTTGTTTGACGCCAGAGTGTGTGTGTGTGTGTGCGTGTGTGTGTGTGTGTGTGTGTGTGTGTGTGTGTGTGTGTGTGAAAGAATGTGACAGTACATTGTGTTTTGTTTGACGCCAGAGTGTGTGTGTGTGTGTGTGTGTGTGTGTGTGTGTGTGTGTGTGTGTGTGTGTGTGTGTGTGTGTGTGTGTGTGTGTGTGTGTGTGTGTGTGTGTGTGTGTGTGAAAGAATGTGACAGTACATTGTGTTTTGTTTGACGCCAGAGTGTGTGTGTGTGTGTGTGTGTGTGTGTGTAACGTTGATGAAAACGATACAGTCTTTCTGAATGAGATGCTACTGTATAGGATCAAATGTTATGTGCCGAATGCAACAGGTTTAATGAAGCCAGATCTACAACTGTCTATATCGACAGGCTTCCCTTATAGAATGTCCGTTACTGAATCGTCATGGTGACAGTACATGCATACCTAATGAGCTGCTGGACTACTGAAAATATGAGGAGAGAGAGAGAGAAGGCTTTTACTAGATAGAAAATACATACATCATGTTAGGAATCATATTCATTTCGGTTTATGATTTACTTATTGCACTTTAGTATGCTTAGAATAATTATAATTTTATCCATTTTGGTTTATTTACAGAAAGCAGATTTCCATTGACCAAGGTTGTATTTCTGTTCATTTAGGATCCCCTTAATAAGCAGCTACTCTTCCTGGGGTTTATTATGGATCCCCATTAGTTCCTGCCAAGGCAGCAGCTACTCTTCCTGGGGTTTATTATGGATCCCCATTAGTTCCTGCCAAGGCAGCAGCTACTATTCCTGGGGTTTATTATGGATCCACATTAGTTCCTGCCAAGGCAGCGGCTACTCTTCCTGGGGTTTATTATGGATCCCCATTAGTTCCTGCCAAGGCAGCAGCTACTCTTCCTGGGGTTTATTATGGATCCCCATTAGTTCCTGCCAAGGCAGCAGCTACTCTTCCTGGGGTTTATTATGGATCCCCATTAGTTCCTGCCAAGGCAGCAGCTACTATTCCTGGGGTTTATTATGGATCCACATTAGTTCCTGCCAAGGCAGCGGCTACTCTTCCTGGGGTTTATTATGGATCCCCATTAGTTCCTGCCAAGGCAGCAGCTACTCTTCCTGGGGTTTATTATGGATCCCCATTAGTTCCTGCCAAGGCAGCAGCTACTCTTCCTGGGGTTTATTATGGATCCCCATTAGTTCCTGCCAAGGCAGCAGCTACTCTTCCTGGGGTTTATTATGGGTCCCCATTAGTTCCTGCCAAGGCAGCAGCTACTCTTCCTGGGGTTTATTATGGATCTCCATTAATTCCTGCCAAGGCAGCAATTACTCTTCCTGGGGTTCATTATGGATCCCCATTAGTTATTGCCAAGGCAGCAGTTACTCTTCCTGGGGTTTATTATGGATCCCCATTAGTTATTGCCAAGGCAGCAGTTACTCTTCCTGGGGTTTATTATGGATCTCCATTAGTTCCTGCCAAGACAGCAGCTACTCTTCCTGGGGTTTATTATGGATCCCCATTAGTTCCTGCCAAGGCAGCAGTTACTCTTCCTGGGGTTTATTATGGATCCCCATTAGTTCCTGCCAAGGCAGCAGCTACTCTTCCTGGGGGTTTATTATGGATCCCCATTAGTTCCTGCCAAGGCAGCAGCTACTCTTCCTGGGGTTTATTATGGGTCCCCATTAGTTCCTGCCAAGGCAGCAGCTACTCTTCCTGGGGTTTATTATGGATCTCCATTAGTTCCTGCCAAGGCAGCAGTTACTCTTCCTGGGGTTTATTATGGATCTCCATTAGTTCCTGCCAAGGCAGCAGTTACTCTTCCTGGGGTTTATTATGGATCCCCATTAGTTCCTGCCAAGGCAGCAGCTACTCTTCCTGGGGTTTATTATGGATCCTCATTAGTTCCTGCCAAGGCAGCAGCTACTCTTCCTGGGGGTTTATTATGGATCCCCATTAGTTCCTGCCAAGGCAGCAGCTACTCTTCCTGGGGTTTATTATGGGTCCCCATTAGTTCCTGCCAAGGCAGCAGCTACTCTTCCCGGGGTCCAGCAAAGTTAGGCAATTATATACAATTCCAAATATTACATGACATCACATTTCATAACACTTTTCACAACACATTAAGTGTGTTCCCTCAGGCCACTACTCTACTACCACATATCTACAACACAAAATCCATGTGTACGTGTGTCTAGAGTGCAAATGTTATCGTGTTTTTAAATCTGATTCTACTGCTGTCATCAGTTACCTGATGTGGAATAGAGTTCCATGTAGTCATGGCTCTATGTAGTACTGTGCACCTCCCATAGTCTGTTCTGGACTTGGGGACTGGGAAGAGGCCTCTGGTGGCATGTCTCCCTCTTTGTGGCACCTGACCACACGACTGAACAGTAGTCCAGGTGCGACAAAACTAGGGCCTGTAGGACCTGCCTTGTTAATAGTGTTGTTAAGAAGGTAGAAACTAGGGCCTGTGGGACCTGCCTTGTTGATAGTGCTGTTAAGAAGGTAGAAACTAGGGCCTGTAGGACCTGCCTTGTTGATAGTGTTGTTAAGAAGGTAGAAACTATGGCCTGTAGGACCTGCCTTGTTGATAGTGTTGTTAAGAAGGTAGAAACTAGGGCCTGTAGGACCTGCCTTGTTGATAGTGCTGTTAAGAAGGTAGAAACTAGGGCCTGTAGGACCTGCCTTGTTGATAGTGTTGTTAAGAAGGTAGAAACTAGGGCCTGTAGGACCTGCCTTGTTGATAGTGTTGTTAAGGTAGAGACAAGGGTCTGTAGGACCTGCCTTGTTGATAGTGTTGTTAAGAAGGTAGAAACTAGGGCCTGTAGGACCTGTCTTGTTGATAGTGCTGTTAAGAAGGTAGAAACTAGAGCCTGTAGGACCTGCCTTGTTGATAGTGTTGTTAAGAAGGTAGAAACTAGGGCCTGTAGGACCTGCCTTGTTGATAGTGCTGTTAAGAAGGTAGAGCAACGCTTTATTATGGACAGACTTCTCCCCATCTTAGCTCCTGTTGTATCATTATGTTTTGACCATGACAGTTTACAATCCAGGGTTACTCCAAGCAGTTTAGTCATCTCAACTTGCTCACTTACCACATTATTCATTACAATATTTAGATGGTTACGGATTTAGTGAATGATTTCACTAAATACAACGTATTTCGTTTTTTAAATATTTAGGACTATCTTATTCTTTGCCTGTAAAGGCAGTCAATGTTGTTCTCCTCCTCAAACGAGGAGGAGCATGGATAGGACCAAGATGCGGATTGAGGGAAATAAGCCATCTTTTAATAAAAACCGCAAACAAGACACTACAAAACTACAAAACAACAAAATGAGACTAACCTTCAACTGTCCTGTGAGGACACAGGAACAAACACCCACAAAAGCCTACTGCCTATGGCTACCTTAAATCTGGCTCCCAATCAGAGACAAATGAATGACAGCTGTCTCTGATTGAGACCCAATCTAGGCAGCCATAGACATAACTAGACAACCTAACAAACACTATCCCATACACATACAACACCCATGGACTAACCAAACACACACAACATACAATGCCCACCCCAACTCACGCCCTGACCAACTAAACATAATCAAAATAACATTAAAATAGGTCAGGAACGTGACACCTCTACATGCTTTGTAAGTAGGAACTTACTAACTTATTCCTTGCCAGCCATTCTGAAACTAACTCCAGCTCTTTGTTAAGTGTTGCAGTCCTTTCAGTTGCTGTAGTAACTGATGTGTAAAGTGTTGAGTCATCCATATACAGTTGAAGTCAGAAGTTAACGTACACTTTAGCCAAATACATTGAAACTCAGTTTTTCACAATTCCTGACATTTAATCCTGGTAAAAAGTCCCGGTCTTAGGTCCGTTAGGATCACCACTTTATTTTAAGAATGTCAAATGTCAGAATAATAGTAGAGAGAATGATTTATTTCAGCTTTTATTTCTTTCATTACATTCCCAGTGGGTCAGAAGTGTACAATACACATTTAAGTTGCTCCAAAGCTTTTACTCTTTATGTCATTTATCTTTGTTTCATAGTGGAGTTTCTTCTTCTTTTTATTCAGTTTAGTCACATGATTTCTCAATTTGCAGTGAGTTTCCCCAATCAGTTGTGCAGCCAGACTTATTTGCCATTCCTTTTGCCTCGTCATCCCTTTCAACCAGACAATTTGCATTTCCTCGTCAATCCAAAGGGATTTAACAGTTTTCATTTTCAGTTGCGAGCTTATTAGTAACTGGAGTAAGATATTTCATAAATGTGTAACGTCGGATTTCTCGTCATTTGCACAGACCAGTGGTTACAGTTTGCAACTTGTTCTTGAGTGGGCAACTTGATGGCAACCAGTCAATATTTAAGTCATCCAGGAAATATACCTCTCTGTTGATATCACATACTGTTACGCCCTGATCTGGTTCACCTGTCCTTGTGATTGTCTCCACCCCCCTCCAGGTGTCACCCGTCTTCCCCATTATCCCCTGGGTACTTATACCCGTGTTCTCTGTTTGTCTGTTGCCATGTTCGTGTTGTTTGTCAAGTCAACCAGTGTTTTGTCTTCTGCTTTTTCCCCGGTCTCTCTTTTTATCTCGCCCTCCTGGTTTTAACACTTGCCTGTCCTGAGCCTGAGCTTGCCTGCCATCCTGTACCTTTGCCCCACTACTCTGGATTACAGACCCCTGCCTGCCGTCCTGTACCTTTGCCCCACTACACTGGATTACAGACCCCTGCCTGCCTTGACCTGTCGTTTCCCTGCACCTGTTGCTTTAATAAACATTGTTACTTCAACACAGTCTGCATGTGGGTCTTACCTGAACTGTGATACATACGTTATCAAGCATTTCACACATATTAGTCAGATACTGACTTTTAGCACTTAGTGGTCTATAGCAGCTTCCCACCAGATTGGGCTTTAGGTGAGGCAGATTAACCTGTAGCCATATTACATCAACAGATTCTCTTTAGGCTTTACAGGAATGTGGCTCTGAATATAGACCGCAACACCGCCCCCATTTGGCATTTCTGTATTTTCTGTAGATGTTATAAATATGTATTGCTACCACTGTATCATCAAGAGTTTCAGAGATAACTTTTATTGCTGGGAAGCTAAGCAGAAGTAGATGTGACAATTTTATTTGTGAATCGTTTCAGGAACCTAGGTTACTATGGTAACTATGTAACCGGTCACCACTTCACATGAGAGCCATTTGAACTTATCAACATGTGTTTTGGGCAGAAATGCCTTCTGGAACATGTGAACTTTCATGTGGCTTATTAACAGACTTGTATGCCATCTGAATAAAATTGTTAAATTCCCGTGCCTAGTTGGTTTATCCACAGAAAAAAGTCAGCAATCTTCTCGCTAGCCATGATTGGCTGAGATAATGAGTGGGCTGAACATGCCGAGAGATTACACCAGTAGGTGTAAGTTCACTTCTTGTTTGCTAAATGTAGCCATTTCACCCCTGTAGTCCTACAATGAATGTCCAGACGTTCCACATTGTCCTGGAATAAAACTAAATAAACACAGCTCCTGCCGTGTTGAAAACATTTATTTGCGTCCCCCATTTGAGGCTACAGGCTAGCTGGGCTTTCATGTTTCTCTTCAGGCCAGGAAACTCTCAAACATGTCCGAGAGAGAATTACACGGCTAACAAAGTAGACAGGTGTCTACCTAGGTTTATTAACAGTAGACCGGTGTCTACCCAGGTTTATTAACAGTAGACAGGTGTCTACCCAGGTGTATTAACAGTAGACAGGTGTCTACCCAGGTTTATTAACAGTAGACAGGTGTATTAACAGTAGACGGGTGTCTACCCAGGTTTATTAACAGTAGACAGGTGTCTACCCAGGTGTATTAACAGTAGACAGGTGTATTATCAGTAGACAGGTGTCTACCCAGGTTTATTAACAGTAGACAGGTGTCTACCCAGGTGTATTAACAGTAGACAGGTGTCTACCCAGGTTTATTAACAGTAGACAGGTGTATTAACAGTAGACAGGTGTTTTAACAGTAGACAGGTGTATTAACAGTAGACAGGTGTATTAACAGTAGACAGGTGTTTTAACAGTAGACAGGTGTCTACCCAGGTTTATTAACAGTAGACAGGTGTCTACCCAGGTGTATTAACAGTAGACAGGTGTCTACCCAGGTTTATTAACAGTAGACAGGTGTATTAACAGTAGACAGGTGTCTACCCAGGTTTATTAACAGTAGACAGGTGTCTACCCAGGTTTATTAACAGGAGACAGGTGTCTACCCAGGTTTATTAACAGTAGACAGGTGTCTACCCAGGTTTATTAACAGTAGACAGGTGTCTATCCAGGTTTATGAACAGTAGACAGGTGTCTACCCAGGTTTATTAACAGGAGACAGGTGTCTATCCAGGTTTATTAACAGTAGACAGGTGTCTACCCAGGTTTATTAACAGTAGACAGGTGTATTAACAGTAGACAGGTGTCTACCCAGGTTTATTAACAGTAGACAGGTGTCTACCCAGGTGTATTAACAGTAGACAGGTGTATTATCAGTAGACAGGTGTATTATCAGTAGACAGGTGTCTACCCAGGATTATTAACAGTAGACAGGTGTCTACCCAGGTGTATTAACAGTAGACAGGTGTATTATCAGTAGACAGGTGTCTACCCAGGTTTATTAACAGTAGACAGGTGTATTAACAGTAGACGGGTGTCTACCCAGGTTTATTAACAGTAGACAGGTGTCTACCCAGGTGTATTAACAGTAGACAGGTGTATTATCAGTAGACAGGTGTCTACCCAGGTTTATTAACAGTAGACAGGTGTCTACCCAGGTGTATTAACAGTAGACAGGTGTCTACCCAGGTTTATTAACAGTAGACAGGTGTATTAACAGTAGACAGGTGTTTTAACAGTAGACAGGTGTATTAACAGTAGACAGGTGTATTAACAGTAGACAGGTGTTTTAACAGTAGACAGGTGTCTACCCAGGTTTATTAACAGTAGACAGGTGTCTACCCAGGTGTATTAACAGTAGACAGGTGTCTACCCAGGTTTATTAACAGTAGACAGGTGTATTAACAGTAGACAGGTGTCTACCCAGGTTTATTAACAGTAGACAGGTGTCTACCCAGGTGTATTAACAGTAGACAGGTGTATTATCAGTAGACAGGTGTATTATCAGTAGATAGGTGTCTACCCAGGATTATTAACAGTAGACAGGTGTCTACCCAGGTGTATTAACAGTAGACAGGTGTATTATCAGTAGACAGGTGTCTACCCAGGTTTATTAACAGTAGACAGGTGTATTAACAGTAGACAGGTGTCTACCCAGGTTTATTATCAGTACACAGGTGTCTACCCAGGTTTATTAACAGTAGACAGGTGTCTACCCAGGTTTATTAACAGTAGACAGGTGTATTAACAGTAGACAGGTGTCTACCCAGGTTTATTAACAGTAGACAGGTGTCTACCCAGGTTTATTAACAGTAGACAGGTGTCTACCCAGGTTTATTAACAGGAGACAGGTGTCTACCCAGGTTTATTAACAGTAGACAGGTGTCTACCCAGGTTTATTAACAGTAGACAGGTGTCTATCCAGGTTTATGAACAGTAGACAGGTGTCTACCCAGGTTTATTAACAGGAGACAGGTGTCTACCCAGGTTTAATAACAGTAGACAGGTGTCTACCCAGGTGTATTAACAGTAGACTGGTGTATTAACAGTAGACAGGTGTATTATCAGTAGACAGGTGTCTACCCAGGTTTATGATCAGTAGACAGGTGTCTACCCAGGTTTATTAACAGTAGACAGGTGTCTACCCAGGTGTATTAACAGTAGACAGGTGTATTAACAGTAGACAGGTGTATTATCAGTAGACAGGTGTCTACCCAGGTTTATGATCAGTAGACAGGTGTCTACCCAGGTTTATTAACAGTAGACAGGTGTCTACCCAGGTTTATTAACAGTAGACTGGTGTATTAACAGGTACATTAACAGTAGACAGGTGTCTACCCAGGTGTATTAACAGGAGCCCGGTGTCTATCCAGGTTTATGAACAGTAGACAGGTGTATTAACAGGAGACAGGTGTCTACCCAGGTTTATTAACAGTAGACAGGTGTCTACCCAGGTTTATTAACAGTAGACAGGTGTCTACCCAGGTTTATTAACAGGAGACAGGTGTCTACCCAGGTTTATTAACAGTAGACAGGTGTCTACCCAGGTTTATTAACAGTAGACAGGTGTCTATCCAGGTTTATGAACAGTAGACAGGTGTCTACCCAGGTTTATTAACAGGAGACAGGTGTCTACCCAGGTTTATTAACAGTAGACAGGTGTCTACCCAGGTTTATTAACAGTAGACAGGTGTCTACCCAGGTTTATTAACAGTTGACAGGTGTCTACCCAGGTTTATTAACAGTAGACAGGTGTCTACCCAGGTTTATTAACAGGAGACAGGTGTCTACCCAGGTTTATTAACAGTAGACAGGTGTCTACCCAGGTTTATTAACAGTAGACAGGTGTATTAACAGTAGACTGGTGTATTAACAGGTACATTAACAGGAGACAGGTGTCTATCCAGGTTTATTAACAGGAGACAGGTGTCTATCCAGGTTTATTAACAGGAGACAGGTGTATTAACAGGTATATTAACAGTAGACTGGTGTATTAACAGGTACATTAACAGGAGACAGGTGTCTATCCAGGTTTATTAACAGGAGACAGGTGTCTATCCAGGTTTATTAACAGTAGACAGGTGTATTAACAGTAGACTGGTGTATTAACAGGTACATTAACAGGAGACAGGTGTCTATCCAGGTTTATTAACAGGAGACAGGTGTATTAACAGGAGACAGGTGTATTAACAGGAGACAGGTGTATTAACAGTAGACAGGTGTCTACCCAGGTTTATTAACAGTAGACAGGTGTTTTAACAGTAGACAGGTGTCTACCCAGGTTTATTAACAGTAGACAGGTGTCTACCCAGGTTTATTAACAGGAGACAGGTGTCTACCCAGGTGTATTAACAGGAGACAGGTGTCTAACCAGGTTTATTAACAGTAGACAGGTGTATTAACAGTAGACAGGTGTCTATCCAGGTTTATTAACAGTAGACTGGTGTCTACCCAGGTTTATTAACAGTAGACAGGTGTATTAACAGGTTTATTAACAGGAGACAGGTGTCTACCCAGGTTTATTAACAGTAGACAGGTTTCTATCCAGGTTTATTAACAGGAGACAGGTGTCTATCCAGGTTTATTAACAGGAGACAGGTGTATTAACAGTAGACAGGTGTCTACCCAGGTTTATTAACAGTAGACAGGTGTCTATCCAGGTTTATTAACAGGAGACAGGTGTCTACCCAGGTTTATTAACAGTATACAGGTGTATTAACAGTAGACTGGTGTATTAACAGGTACATTAACAGGAGACAGGTGTCTACCCAGGTGTATTAACAGGAGACAGGTGTCTAACCAGGTTTATTAACAGTAGACAGGTGTATTAACAGGTTTATTAACAGTAGACTGGTGTATTAACAGGTACATTAACAGGAGACAGGTGTCTACCCAGGTTTATTAACAGGAGACAGGTGTATTAACAGGAGACAGGTGTATTAACAGGAGACAGGTGTATTAACAGTAGACAGGTGTATTAACAGGTGTATTAACAGGAGACAGGTGTATTAACAGGAGACAGGTGTATTAACAGGAAACAGGTGTATTAACAGGAGACAGGTGTATTAACAGGAGACAGGTGTATTAACAAGAGACAGGTGTATTAACAGGAGACAGGTGTATTAACAGGAGACAGGTGTATTAACAGGTTTATTAACAGGAGACAGGTGTATTAACAGGAGACAGGTGTATTAACAGTAGACAGGTGTATTAACAGGAGACAGGTGTATTAACAGGAGACAGGTGTATTAACAGGAGACAGGTGTATTAACAGGAGACAGGTGTATTAACAGGAGACAGGTGTATTTACAGGAGACAGGTGTATTAACAGGAGACAGATGTATTAACAGGAGACAGGTGTATTAACAGGAGACAGGTGTATTAACAGGAGACAGGTGTATTAACAGGAGACAGGTGTATTAACATGTATATTAACAGTAGACAGGTGTCTATCCAGGTTTATTAACAGTAGACAGGTGTCTACCCAGGTTTATTAACAGTAGACAGGTGTATTAACAGGTTTATTAACAGTAGACAGGTTTATTAACAGTAGACAGGTGTCTACCCAGGTTTATTAACAGTAGACAGGTGTATTAACAGGTTTATTAACAGTAGACAGGTTTATTAACAGTAGACAGGTGTCTATCCAGGTTTATTAACAGTAGACAGGTGTCTACCCAGGTGTATTAACAGGAAACAGGTGTATTAACAGGTTTATTAACAGTAGACAGGTGTATTAACAGGTTTATTAACAGTAGACAGGTGTCTATCCAGGTTTATTAACAGTAGACAGGTGTCTACCCAGGTTTATTAACAGTAGACAGGTGTATTAACAGGTTTATTAACAGTAGACAGGTTTATTAACAGTAGACAGGTGTCTATCCAGGTTTATTAACAGGAGACAGGTGTCTACCCAGGTTTATTAACAGTAGACAGGTGTATTAACAGTAGACAGGTGTCTACCCAGGTTTATTAACAGTAGACAGGTGTCTACCCAGGTTTATTAACAGGAGACAGGTGTCTACCCAGGTGTATTAACAGGAGACAGGTGTCTAACCAGGTTTATTAACAGTAGACAGGTGTATTAACAGTAGACAGGTGTCTACCCAGGTTTATTAACAGTAGACAGGTGTCTACCCAGGTTTATTAACAGTAGACAGGTGTATTTACAGTAGACAGGTGTCTACCCAGGTTTATTAACAGTAGACAGGTGTATTAACAGGTTTATTAACAGTAGACAGGTGTCTATCCAGGTTTATTAACAGTAGACAGGTGTCTATCCAGGTTTATTAACAGGAGACAGGTGTCTATCCAGGTTTATTAACAGGAGACAGGTGTCTACCCAGGTTTATTAACAGGAGACAGGTGTCTATCCAGGTTTATTAACAGGAGACAGGTGTCTATCCAGGTTTATTAACAGGAGACAGGTGTCTATCCAGGTTTATTAACAGTAGACAGGTGTATTAACAGTAGACTGGTGTATTAACAGTAGACAGGTGTATTATCAGGAGACAGGTGTATTGACAGGTACATTAACAGGAGACAGGTGTCTATCCAGGTTTATTAACAGGAGACAGGTGTATTAACAGGTATATTAACAGGAGACAGGTGTCTACCCAGGTTTATTAACAGGAGACAGGTGTCTCTCCAGGTTTATTAACAGGAGACAGGTGTATTAACAGGTGTATTAACAGGAGACAGGTGTCTACCCGGGTTTATTAACAGTAGACAGGTGTATTAACAGTAGACTGGTGTATTAACAGTAGACTGGTGTATTAACAGGTACATTAACAGGAGACAGGTGTCTATCCAGGTTTATTAACAGGAGACAGGTGTCTATCCAGGTTTATTAACTGTAGACAGGTGTCTACCCAGGTTTATTAACAGTAGACAGGTGTCTACCCAGGTGTAATAACAGTAGACAGGTGTATTAACAGGTACATTAACAGGAGACAGGTGTCTACCCAGGTTTATTAACAGTAGACAGGTGTCTACCCAGGTTTATTAACAGTAGACAGGTGTCTACCCAGGTTTATGATCAGGAGACAGGTGTCTACCCAGGTTTATTAACAGTAGACTGGTGTCTACCCAGGTTTATGATCAGTAGACAGGTGTCTATCCAGGTTTATTAACAGTAGACTGGTGTCTACCCAGGTTTATGATCAGGAGACAGGTGTCTATCCAGGTTTATTAACAGTAGACCGGTGTCTACCCAGGTTTATTAACAGTAGACAGGTGTATTAACAGTAGACAGGTGTCTACCCAGGTTTATTAACAGTAGACAGGTGTATTAACAGTAGACAGGTGTCTACCCAGGTTTATTAACAGTAGACAGGTGTCTACCCAGGTGTATTAACAGGAGACAGGTGTATTAACAGTAGACAGGTGTCTACCCAGGTTTATTAACAGTAGACAGGTGTCTATCCAGGTTTATTAACAGGAGACAGGTGTCTATCCAGGTTTATTAACAGTAGACAGGTGTATTAACAGTAGACTGGTGTATTAACAGTAGACAGGTGTATTATCAGGAGACAGGTGTATTGACAGGTACATTAACAGGAGACAGGTGTCTATCCAGGTTTATTAACAGGAGACAGGTGTATTAACAGGTATATTAACAGGAGACAGGTGTCTACCCAGGTTTATTAACAGGAGACAGGTGTCTCTCCAGGTTTATTAACAGGAGACAGGTGTATTAACAGGTGTATTAACAGGAGACAGGTGTCTACCCGGGTTTATTAACAGTAGACAGGTGTATTAACAGTAGACTGGTGTATTAACAGTAGACTGGTGTATTAACAGGTACATTAACAGGAGACAGGTGTCTATCCAGGTTTATTAACAGGAGACAGGTGTCTATCCAGGTTTATTAACTGTAGACAGGTGTCTACCCAGGTTTATTAACAGTAGACAGGTGTCTACCCAGGTGTAATAACAGTAGACAGGTGTATTAACAGGTACATTAACAGGAGACAGGTGTATTAACAGTAGACTGGTGTATTAACAGGTACATTAACAGGAGACAGGTGTCTACCCAGGTTTATTAACAGTAGACAGGTGTCTACCCAGGTTTATTAACAGTAGACAGGTGTCTACCCAGGTTTATGATCAGGAGACAGGTGTCTACCCAGGTTTATTAACAGTAGACTGGTGTCTACCCAGGTTTATGATCAGTAGACAGGTGTCTATCCAGGTTTATTAACAGTAGACTGGTGTCTACCCAGGTTTATGATCAGGAGACAGGTGTCTATCCAGGTTTATTAACAGTAGACCGGTGTCTACCCAGGTTTATTAACAGTAGACAGGTGTATTAACAGTAGACAGGTGTCTACCCAGGTTTATTAACAGTAGACAGGTGTATTAACAGTAGACAGGTGTCTACCCAGGTTTATTAACAGTAGACAGGTGTCTACCCAGGTGTATTAACAGGAGACAGGTGTATTAACAGTAGACAGGTGTCTACCCAGGTTTATTAACAGTAGACAGGTGTCTATCCAGGTTTATTAACAGTAGACCGGTGTCTACCCAGGTGTATTAACAGTAGACAGGTGTCTACCCAGGTTTATGATCAGTAGACAGGTGTCTATCCAGGTTTATTAACAGTAGACCGGTGTCTACCCAGGTGTATTAACAGTAGACAGGTGTCTACCCAGGTTTATTAACCGGAGACAGGTGTCTACCCAGGTTTATTAACAGTAGACAGGTGTCTACCCAGGTTTATTAACAGTAGACAGGTGTCTACCCAGGTGTATTAACAGTAGACTGGTGTATTAACAGGTACATTAACAGGAGACAGGTGTCTACCCAGGTTTATTAACAGTAGACAGGTGTCTACCCAGGTTTATTAACAGTAGACAGGTGTCTACCCAGGTGTATTAACAGTAGACCGGTGTCTACCCAGGTTTATTAACAGTAGACAGGTGTCTACCCAGGTGTATTAACAGTAGACAGGTGTATTAACAGGTGTATTAACAGGAGACAGGTGTATTAACAGGAGACAGGTGTATTATCAGTAGACAGGTGTATTATCAGTAGACAGGTGTCTACCCAGGATTATTAACAGTAGACAGGTGTCTACCCAGGTGTATTAACAGTAGACAGGTGTATTATCAGTAGACAGGTGTCTACCCAGGTTTATTAACAGTAGACAGGTGTATTAACAGTAGACGGGTGTCTACCCAGGTTTATTAACAGTAGACAGGTGTCTACCCAGGTGTATTAACAGTAGACAGGTGTATTATCAGTAGACAGGTGTCTACCCAGGTTTATTAACAGTAGACAGGTGTCTACCCAGGTGTATTAACAGTAGACAGGTGTCTACCCAGGTTTATTAACAGTAGACAGGTGTATTAACAGTAGACAGGTGTTTTAACAGTAGACAGGTGTATTAACAGTAGACAGGTGTATTAACAGTAGACAGGTGTTTTAACAGTAGACAGGTGTCTACCCAGGTTTATTAACAGTAGACAGGTGTCTACCCAGGTGTATTAACAGTAGACAGGTGTCTACCCAGGTTTATTAACAGTAGACTGGTGTATTAACAGTAGACAGGTGTCTACCCAGGTTTATTAACAGTAGACAGGTGTCTACCCAGGTGTATTAACAGTAGACAGGTGTATTATCAGTAGACAGGTGTATTATCAGTAGATAGGTGTCTACCCAGGATTATTAACAGTAGACAGGTGTCTACCCAGGTGTATTAACAGTAGACAGGTGTATTATCAGTAGACAGGTGTCTACCCAGGTTTATTAACAGTAGACAGGTGTATTAACAGTAGACAGGTGTCTACCCAGGTTTATTATCAGTACACAGGTGTCTACCCAGGTTTATTAACAGTAGACAGGTGTCTACCCAGGTTTATTAACAGTAGACAGGTGTATTAACAGTAGACAGGTGTCTACCCAGGTTTATTAACAGTAGACAGGTGTCTACCCAGGTTTATTAACAGTAGACAGGTGTCTACCCAGGTTTATTAACAGGAGACAGGTGTCTACCCAGGTTTATTAACAGTAGACAGGTGTCTACCCAGGTTTATTAACAGTAGACAGGTGTCTATCCAGGTTTATGAACAGTAGACAGGTGTCTACCCAGGTTTATTAACAGGAGACAGGTGTCTACCCAGGTTTAATAACAGTAGACAGGTGTCTACCCAGGTGTATTAACAGTAGACTGGTGTATTAACAGTAGACAGGTGTATTATCAGTAGACAGGTGTCTACCCAGGTTTATGATCAGTAGACAGGTGTCTACCCAGGTTTATTAACAGTAGACAGGTGTCTACCCAGGTGTATTAACAGTAGACAGGTGTATTAACAGTAGACAGGTGTATTATCAGTAGACAGGTGTCTACCCAGGTTTATGATCAGTAGACAGGTGTCTACCCAGGTTTATTAACAGTAGACAGGTGTCTACCCAGGTTTATTAACAGTAGACTGGTGTATTAACAGGTACATTAACAGTAGACAGGTGTCTACCCAGGTGTATTAACAGGAGCCCGGTGTCTATCCAGGTTTATGAACAGTAGACAGGTGTATTAACAGGAGACAGGTGTCTACCCAGGTTTATTAACAGTAGACAGGTGTCTACCCAGGTTTATTAACAGGAGACAGGTGTCTACCCAGGTTTATTAACAGTAGACAGGTGTCTACCCAGGTTTATTAACAGTAGACAGGTGTCTATCCAGGTTTATGAACAGTAGACAGGTGTCTACCCAGGTTTATTAACAGGAGACAGGTGTCTACCCAGGTTTATTAACAGTAGACAGGTGTCTACCCAGGTTTATTAACAGTAGACAGGTGTCTACCCAGGTTTATTAACAGTTGACAGGTGTCTACCCAGGTTTATTAACAGTAGACAGGTGTCTACCCAGGTTTATTAACAGGAGACAGGTGTCTACCCAGGTTTATTAACAGTAGACAGGTGTCTACCCAGGTTTATTAACAGTAGACAGGTGTATTAACAGTAGACTGGTGTATTAACAGGTACATTAACAGGAGACAGGTGTCTATCCAGGTTTATTAACAGGAGACAGGTGTATTAACAGGTATATTAACAGTAGACTGGTGTATTAACAGGTACATTAACAGGAGACAGGTGTCTATCCAGGTTTATTAACAGGAGACAGGTGTCTATCCAGGTTTATTAACAGGAGACAGGTGTATTAACAGGAGACAGGTGTATTAACAGGAGACAGGTGTATTAACAGTAGACAGGTGTCTACCCAGGTTTATTAACAGTAGACAGGTGTTTTAACAGTAGACAGGTGTCTACCCAGGTTTATTAACAGTAGACAGGTGTCTACCCAGGTTTATTAACAGGAGACAGGTGTCTACCCAGGTGTATTAACAGGAGACAGGTGTCTAACCAGGTTTATTAACAGTAGACAGGTGTATTAACAGTAGACAGGTGTCTATCCAGGTTTATTAACAGTAGACTGGTGTCTACCCAGGTTTATTAACAGTAGACAGGTGTATTAACAGGTTTATTAACAGGAGACAGGTGTCTACCCAGGTTTATTAACAGTAGACAGGTTTCTATCCAGGTTTATTAACAGGAGACAGGTGTCTATCCTGGTTTATTAACAGGAGACAGGTGTATTAACAGTAGACAGGTGTCTACCCAGGTTTATTAACAGTAGACAGGTGTCTATCCAGGTTTATTAACAGGAGACAGGTGTCTACCCAGGTTTATTAACAGTATACAGGTGTATTAACAGTAGACTGGTGTATTAACAGGTACATTAACAGGAGACAGGTGTCTACCCAGGTGTATTAACAGGAGACAGGTGTCTAACCAGGTTTATTAACAGTAGACAGGTGTATTAACAGGTTTATTAACAGTAGACTGGTGTATTAACAGGTACATTAACAGGAGACAGGTGTCTACCCAGGTTTATTAACAGGAGACAGGTGTATTAACAGGAGACAGGTGTATTAACAGGAGACAGGTGTATTAACAGTAGACAGGTGTATTAACAGGTGTATTAACAGTAGACAGGTGTATTAACAGTAGACAGGGGTATTAACAGGAGACAGGTGTATTTACAGGAGACAGGTGTATTAACAGGAGACAGATGTATTAACAGGAGACAGGTGTATTAACAGGAGACAGGTGTATTAACAGGAGACAGGTGTATTAACAGGAGACAGGTGTATTAACATGTATATTAACAGTAGACAGGTGTCTATCCAGGTTTATTAACAGTAGACAGGTGTCTACCCAGGTTTATTAACAGTAGACAGGTGTATTAACAGGTTTATTAACAGTAGACAGGTTTATTAACAGTAGACAGGTGTCTACCCAGGTTTATTAACAGTAGACAGGTGTATTAACAGGTTTATTAACAGTAGACAGGTTTATTAACAGTAGACAGGTGTCTATCCAGGTTTATTAACAGTAGACAGGTGTCTACCCAGGTGTATTAACAGGAAACAGGTGTATTAACAGGTTTATTAACAGTAGACAGGTGTATTAACAGGTTTATTAACAGTAGACATGTGTCTATCCAGGTTTATTAACAGTAGACAGGTGTCTACCCAGGTTTATTAACAGTAGACGGGTGTATTAACAGGTTTATTAACAGTAGACAGGTTTATTAACAGTAGACAGGTGTCTATCCAGGTTTATTAACAGGAGACAGGTGTCTACCCAGGTTTATTAACAGTAGACAGGTGTATTAACAGTAGACAGGTGTCTACCCAGGTTTATTAACAGTAGACAGGTGTCTACCCAGGTTTATTAACAGGAGACAGGTGTCTACCCAGGTGTATTAACAGGAGACAGGTGTCTAACCAGGTTTATTAACAGTAGACAGGTGTATTAACAGTAGACAGGTGTCTACCCAGGTTTATTAACAGTAGACAGGTGTCTACCCAGGTTTATTAACAGTAGACAGGTGTATTTACAGTAGACAGGTGTCTACCCAGGTTTATTAACAGTAGACAGGTGTATTAACAGGTTTATTAACAGTAGACAGGTGTCTATCCAGGTTTATTAACAGTAGACAGGTGTCTATCCAGGTTTATTAACAGGAGACAGGTGTCTATCCAGGTTTATTAACAGGAGACAGGTGTCTACCCAGGTTTATTAACAGGAGACAGGTGTCTATCCAGGTTTATTAACAGGAGACAGGTGTCTATCCAGGTTTATTAACAGGAGACAGGTGTCTATCCAGGTTTATTAACAGTAGACAGGTGTATTAACAGTAGACTGGTGTATTAACAGTAGACAGGTGTATTATCAGGAGACAGGTGTATTGACAGGTACATTAACAGGAGACAGGTGTCTATCCAGGTTTATTAACAGGAGACAGGTGTATTAACAGGTATATTAACAGGAGACAGGTGTCTACCCAGGTTTATTAACAGGAGACAGGTGTCTCTCCAGGTTTATTAACAGGAGACAGGTGTATTAACAGGTGTAGTAACAGGAGACAGGTGTCTACCCGGGTTTATTAACAGTAGACAGGTGTATTAACAGTAGACTGGTGTATTAACAGTAGACTGGTGTATTAACAGGTACATTAACAGGAGACAGGTGTCTATCCAGGTTTATTAACAGGAGACAGGTGTCTATCCAGGTTTATTAACTGTAGACAGGTGTCTACCCAGGTTTATTAACAGTAGACAGGTGTCTACCCAGGTGTAATAACAGTAGACAGGTGTATTAACAGGTACATTAACAGGAGACAGGTGTATTAACAGTAGACTGGTGTATTAACAGGTACATTAACAGGAGACAGGTGTCTACCCAGGTTTATTAACAGTAGACAGGTGTCTACCCAGGTTTATTAACAGTAGACAGGTGTCTACCCAGGTTTATGATCAGGAGACAGGTGTCTACCCAGGTTTATTAACAGTAGACTGGTGTCTACCCAGGTTTATGATCAGTAGACAGGTGTCTATCCAGGTTTATTAACAGTAGACTGGTGTCTACCCAGGTTTATGATCAGGAGACAGGTGTCTATCCAGGTTTATTAACAGTAGACCGGTGTCTACCCAGGTTTATTAACAGTAGACAGGTGTATTAACAGTAGACAGGTGTCTACCCAGGTTTATTAACAGTAGACAGGTGTATTAACAGTAGACAGGTGTCTACCCAGGTTTATTAACAGTAGACAGGTGTCTACCCAGGTGTATTAACAGGAGACAGGTGTATTAACAGTAGACAGGTGTCTACCCAGGTTTATTAACAGTAGACAGGTGTCTATCCAGGTTTATTAACAGTAGACCGGTGTCTACCCAGGTGTATTAACAGTAGACAGGTGTCTACCCAGGTTTATGATCAGTAGACAGGTGTCTATCCAGGTTTATTAACAGTAGACCGGTGTCTACCCAGGTGTATTAACAGTAGACAGGTGTCTACCCAGGTTTATTAACCGGAGACAGGTGTCTACCCAGGTTTATTAACAGTAGACAGGTGTCTACCCAGGTTTATTAACAGTAGACAGGTGTCTACCCAGGTGTATTAACAGTAGACTGGTGTATTAACAGGTACATTAACAGGAGACAGGTGTCTACCCAGGTTTATTAACAGTAGACAGGTGTCTACCCAGGTTTATTAACAGTAGACAGGTGTCTACCCAGGTGTATTAACAGTAGACCGGTGTCTACCCAGGTTTATTAACAGTAGACAGGTGTCTACCCAGGTGTATTAACAGTAGACAGGTGTATTAACAGGTGTATTAACAGGAGACAGGTGTATTAACAGGAGACAGGTGTATTAACAGGAGACAGGTGTATTAACAGGAGACAGGTGTATTAACAGGAGACAGGTGTATTAACAGGAGACAGGTGTATTAACAGGAGACAGGTGTATTAACAGGTTTATTAACAGGAGACAGGTGTATTAACAGGTTTAATAACAGGAGACAGGTGTATTAACAGGAGACAGGTGTATTAACAGGAGACAGGTGTATTAACAGGAGACAGGTGTATTAACAGGAGACAGGTGTATTAACAGGAGACAGGTGTATTAACAGGAGACAGGTGTATTAACAGGAGACAGGTGTATTAACAGGAGACAGGTGTATTAACAGGAGACAGGTGTATTAACAGGAGACAGGTGTATTAACAGGAGACAGGTGTATTAACAGGAGACAGGTTTATTAACAGGAGACAGATGTATTAACAGGAGACAGGTGTATTAACAGGAGACAGGTGTATTAACAGGAGACAGGTGTATTAACAGGAGACAGGTGTATTAACAGGAGACAGGTGTATTAACAGGAGACAGGTGTATTAACAGGAGACAGGTGTATTAACAGGAGACAGGTGTATTAACAGGAGACAGGTGTATTAACAGGAGACAGGTGTATTAACAGGAGACAGGTGTATTAACAGGAGACAGGTGTATTAACAGGAGACAGGTGTATTAACAGGAGACAGGTGTATTAACAGGAGACAGGTTTATTAACAGGAGACAGATGTATTAACAGGAGACAGGTGTATTAACAGGAGACAGGTGTATTAACAGGAGACAGGTGTATTAACAGGAGACAGGTGTATTAACAGGAGACAGGTGTATTAACAGGAGACAGGTGTATTAACAGGAGACAGGTGTATTAACAGGAGACAGGTGTATTAACAGGAGACAGGTGTATTAACAGGAGACAGGTGTATTAACAGGAGACAGGTGTATTAACAGGTTTATTAACAGGAGACAGGTGTATTAACAGGAGACAGGTGTATTAACAGGAGACAGGTGTATTAACAGGAGACAGGTGTATTAACAGGAGACAGGTGTATTAACATGAGACAGGTGTATTAACAGGAGACAGGTGTATTAACAGGAGACAGGTGTATTAACAGGAGACAGGTGTATTAACATGTATATTAACAGGAGACAGGTGTATTAACAGGAGACAGGTGTATTAACAGGAGACAGGTGTATTAATAGGAGACAGGTGATATTAACAGGAGACAGGTGTATTAACAGGAGACAGGTGTATTAACAGGAGACAGGTGTATTAACAGGAGACAGGTGTATTAACAGGAGACAGGTGTATTAACAGGAGACAGGTGTATTAACAGGAGACAGGTGTATTAACAGGAGACAAGTGTATTAACAGGAGACAGGTGATATTAACAGGAGACAGGTGTATTAACAGGAGACAGGTGTATTAACAGGAGACAGGTGTATTAACAGGAGACAGGTGTATTAACAGGAGACAGGTGTATTAACAGGAGACAGGTGTATTAACAGGAGACAGGTGTATTAACAGGAGACAGGTGTATTAACAGGAGACAGGTGTATTAACAGGAGACAGGTGTATTAACAGGAGACAGGTGTATTAACAGGAGACAGGTGTATTAACAGGAGACAGGTGTATTAACAGGAGACAGGTGTATTAACAGGAGACAGGTGTATTAACAGGAGACAGGTGTATTAACAGGAGACAGGTGTATTAACAGGAGACAGGTGTATTAACAGGAGACAGGTGTATTAACAGGAGACAGGTGTATTAACAGGAGACAGGTGTATTAACAGGAGACAGGTGTATTAACAGGAGACAGGTGTATTAATAGGAGACAGGTGTATTAACAGGAGACAGGTGTATTAACAGGAGACAGGTGTATTAACAGGTGTATTAACAGGAGACAGGTGTATTAACAGGAGACAGGTGTATTAACAGGAGACAGGTGTATTAACAGGAGACAGGTGTATTAACAGGAGACAGGTGTATTAACAGGAGACAGGTGTATTAACAGGAGACAGGGGTATTAACAGGAGACAGGTGTATTAACAGGAGACAGGTGTATTAACAGGAGACAGGTGTATTAACAGGAGACAGGTGTATTAACAGGAGACAGGGGTATTAACAGGAGACAGGTGTATTAACAGGAGACAGGTGTATTAACAGGAGACAGGTGTATTAACAGGAGACAGGTGTATTAACAGGAGACAGGTGTATTAACAGGAGACAGGTGTATTAACAGGAGACAGGTGTATTAACAGGAGACAGGTGTATTAACAGGAGACAGGTGTATTAACAGGAGACAGGTGTATTAACATGTATATTAACAGGAGACAGGTGTATTAACAGTAGACAGGTGTATTAACAGGAGACAGGTGTATTAACAGGAGACAGGTGTATTAACAGTAGACAGGTGTATTAACATGAGACAGGTGTATTAACAGGAGACAGGTGATATTAACAGGAGACAGGTGTATTAATAGGAGACAGGTGATATTAACAGGAGACAGGTGTATTAACAGGAGACAGGTGTATTAACATGAGACAGGTGTATTAACAGGAGACAGGTGATATTAACAGGAGACAGGTGTATTAATAGGAGACAGGTGATATTAACAGGAGACAGGTGTATTAACAGGAGACGGGTGTATTAACAGGAGACAGGTGTATTAACAGGAGACAGGTGTAATAACAGGAGACAGGTGTATTAACAGGTATATTAACAGGAGACAGGGGTATTAACAGGAGACAGGTGTATTAACAGGAGACGGGTGTATTAACAGGAGACAGGTGTATTAACAGGAGACAGGTGTATTAACAGGAGACAGGTGTATTAACAGGAGACAGGTGTATTAACAGGAGACAGGTGTATTAACAGGAGACAGGTGTATTAACAGGAGACAGGTGTATTAACAGGAGACAGGTGTATTAACAGGAGACAGGTGATATTAACAGGTGTATTAACAGGAGACAGGTGATATTAACAGGAGACAGGTGTATTAACAGGAGACAGGTGATATTAACAGGAGACAGGTGTATTAACAGGAGACAGGTGTATTAACAGGAGACAGGTGTATTAACAGGAGACAGGTGTATTAACAGGAGACGGGTGTATTAACAGGAGACGGGTGTATTAACAGGAGACGGGTGTATTAACAGGAGACAGGTGTATTAACAGGAGACAGGTGTATTAACAGGAGACGGGTGTATTAACAGGAGACGGGTGTATTAACAGGAGACAGGTGTATTAACAGGAGACAGGTGTATTAACAGGAGACAGGTGTATTAACAGGAGACCGGTGTATTAACAGGAGACGGGTGTATTAACAGGAGACAGGTGTATTAACAGGAGACGGGTGTATTAACAGGAGACGGGTGTATTAACAGGAGACGGGTGTATTAACAGGAGACAGGTGTATTAACAGGAGACAGGTGTAATAACAGGAGACAGGTGTATTAACAGGTATATTAACAGGAGACAGGTGTATTAACAGGAGACAGGTGTATTAACAGGAGACAGGTGTATTAACAGGAGACAGGTGTATTAACAGGAGACAGGTGTATTAACAAGAGACAGGTGTATTAACAGGTTTATTAACAGGAGACAGGTGTATTAACAGGAGACAGATGTATTAACAGGAGACAGGTGTATTAACAGGTTTATTAACAGGAGACAGGTTTATTAACAGGAGACAGGTTTATTAACAGGAGACAGATGTATTAACAGGAGACAGGTGATATTAACAGGAGACAGGTGTATTAACATGAGACAGGTGTATTAACAGGAGACAGGTGTATTAACAGGAGACAGGTGTATTAACAGGTGTATTAACAGGTGTATTAACAGGAGACAGGTGATATTAACAGGAGACAGGTGTATTAACAGGAGACAGGTGTATTAACAGGAGACAGGTGTATTAACAGGAAACAGGTGTATTAACAGGAGACAGGTGTATTAACAGGAGACAGGTGTATTAACAGGAGACAGGTGTATTAACAAGAGACAGGTGTATTAACAGGTGTATTAACAGGAGACAGGTGATATTAACAGGAGACAGGTGTATTAACAGGAGACAGGTGTATTAACAGGAGACAGGTGTATTAACAGGAGACAGGTGATATTAACAGGAGACAGGTGTATTAACAGGAGACAGGTGTATTAACAGGAGACAGGTGATATTAACAGGAGACAGGTGTATTAACAGGAGACGGGTGTATTAACAGGAGACAGGTGTATTAACAGGAGA
This sequence comes from Salvelinus fontinalis, assembly GCF_029448725.1. Taxonomy (NCBI): domain Eukaryota; kingdom Metazoa; phylum Chordata; class Actinopteri; order Salmoniformes; family Salmonidae; genus Salvelinus; species Salvelinus fontinalis. Next base: position 12,320,502 of record NC_074697.1, on the reverse strand, counting down.
CAGGTGTATTAACAGGAGACGGGTGTATTAACAGGAGACAGGTGTATTAACAGGAGACAGGTGTATTAACAGGAGACAGGTGTATTAACAGGAGACAGGTGTATTAACAGGAGACAGGTGTATTAACAGGAGACAGGTGTATTAACAGTAGACAGGTGTATTAACAGGAAACAGGTGTATTAACAGGAGACAGGTGTATTAACAGGAGACAGGTGTATTAACAGTAGACAGGTGTATTGACAGGAGACAGGTGTATTAACAGGAGACAGGTGTATTAACAGGAGACAGGTGTATTAACAGGAGACAGGTGTATTAACAGACGACAGGTGTATTAACAGGAGACAGGTGATATTAACATGAGACAGGTGTATTAACAGGAGACAGGTGTATTAACAGGAGACAGTTGTATTAACAGGAGACAGGTGTATTAACAGGTGACAGGTGTATTAACAGGAGACAGGTGTATTAACAGGTGTATTAACAGGAGACAGGTGTATTAACAGACAGGTGTATTAACAGGAGACAGATGTATTAACAGGAGACAGGTGTATTAACATGAGACAGGTGTATTAACAGGAGACAGGTGTATTAACAGGAGACAGGTGTATTAACAGGAGACAGGTGATATTAACATGAGACAGGTGTATTAACAGGAGACAGGTGTATTAACAGGAGACAGGTGTATTAACAGGAGACAGGTTTATTAACAGGAGACAGGTGTATTAACAGGAGACAGGTGTATTAACAGGAGACAGGTGTATTAACAGGAGACAGGTGTATTAACAGGAGACAGGTTTATTAACAGGAGACAGGTGTATTAACAGGAGACAGGTGTATTAACAGGTGTATTAACAGGTGTATTAACAGGTGTATTAACAGGAGACAGGTGTATTAACAGGTGTATTAACAGGTGTATTAACAGGAGACAGGTGTATTAACATTAGACAGGTGTATTGACAGGAGACAGGTGTATTAACAGGAGACAGGTGATATTAACAGTAGACAGGTGTATTAACAGGAGACAGGTTTATTAACAGGAGACAGCAGGAGACAGGTGTATTAACAGGAGACAGGTGATATTAACAGGAGACAGGTGTATTAACAGGAGACAGGTGTATTAACAGGAGACAGGTGTATTAACATTAGACAGGTGTATTGACAGGAGACAGGTGTATTAACAGGAGACAGGTGTATTAACAGGAGACAGGTGTATTAACAGTAGACAGGTGTATTAACAGGTATATTAACAGGAGACAGGTGTATTAACATGTATATTAACAGGAGACAGGTGTATTAACAGGAGACAGGTGTATTAACAGGAGACAGGTGTATTAACAGGAGAAAGGTGTATTAACAGGAGACAGGTGTATTAACAGGAGACCGGTGTATTAACAGGAGACAGGTGTATTAACAGGAGACAAGTGTTTTAACAGTAGACAGGTGTATTAACAGGTATATTAACAGGAGACAGGTGTATTAACAGACAGGTGTATTAACAGGAGACAGGTGTATTAACAGGAGACAGGTGTATTAACAGGAGACAGGTGTATTAACAGGAGACAGGTGTATTAACAGGTGTATTAACAGGAGACAGGTGTATTAACAGGAGACAGGTGTATTAACAGGAGACAGGTGATATTAACAGGAGACAGGTGTATTAATAGGAGACAGGTGATATTAACAGGAGACAGGTGATATTAACAGGAGACAGGTGTATTAACAGTAGACAGGTGTATTAACAGGAGACAGGTGATATTAACAGGAGACAGGTGTATTAACAGGAGACAGGTGTATTAACAGGAGACAGGTGTATTAACAGGAGACAGGCGTATTAACAGGAGACAGGTGTATTAACAGGAGACAGGTGTATTAACAGGAGACAGGTGTCTACCCAGGTGTATTAACAGGAGACAGGTGTATTAACAGACAGGTGTATTAACAGGAGACAGGTGTATTAACAGACAGGTGTATTAACAGGAGACAGGTGTATTAACAGGAGACAGGTGTATTAACAGGAGACAGGTGTATTAACAGGAGACAGGTGTATTAACAGGAGACAGGTGTATTAACAGGAGACAGGTGTATTAACAGGAGACAGGTGTCTACCCAGGTGTATTAACAGGAGACAGGTGTATTAACAGGAGACAGGTGTCTACCCAGGTGTATTAACAGGAGACAGGTGTATTAACAGACAGGTGTATTAACAGGAGACAGGTGTATTAACAGGAGACAGGTGTATTAACAGGAGACAGGTGTATTAACAGGAGACAAGTGTTTTAACAGTAGACAGGTGTATTAACAGGTATATTAACAGGAGACAGGTGTATTAACAGACAGGTGTATTAACAGGAGACAGGTGTATTAACAGGAGACAGGTGTATTAACAGTAGACAGGTGTATTAACAGGAGACAGGTGTATTAACAGGAGACAGGTGTATTAACAGGAGACAGGTGTATTAACAGGAGACAGGTGTATTAACAGGAGACAGGGGTATTAACAGGTATATTAACAGGAGACAGGTGTATTAACAGACAGGTGTATTAACAGGAGACAGGTGTATTAACAGGAGACAGGTGTATTAACAGGAGACAGGTGTATTAACAGGAGACAGGTGTATTAACAGGAGACAGGTGTATTAACAGTAGACAGGTGTATTAACAGTAGACAGGGGTATTAACAGGAGACAGGTGTATTAACAGGAGACGGGTGTATTAACAGGAGACAGGTGTATTAACAGGAGACAGGTGTATTAACAGGAGACAGGTGTATTAACAGGAGACAGGTGTATTAACAGGAGACAGGTGTATTAACAGGAGACAGGGGTATTAACAGGAGACAGGATTGGAGTTCATTAGGCTGGTTTCCACTGACCCAGGTTTTATTGTTGTAATTATCAAATACTTTTTAATCTGTTTGACAGGGTGGATGTTTCTTTGGTCTTTATTGTGACAAATGCTAATGGATGTGTGATGTCGAAGCTCCACTCCACATTTAATTATATATAACTACTGCTTGCAAAAAATCAATTTCTTCAAATATAAAATAAAATAATGTTTCTTTGGAGTACAGAAAATGGAAACACTTCAATCAAATCATTTTTATTCAACATTTTACGTTTAGGGTGAACCACTCAGAGACAGTACCATCTCCTAGAGGGGAACAAGACCGGTTTGGGTTTAGGGTGAACCACTCAGAGACAGTACCATCTCCTAGAGGGGAACAAGACCGGTTTGGGTTTAGGGTGAACCACTCAGAGACAGTACCATCTCCTAGAGGGGAACAAGACCGGTTTGGGTTTAGGGTGAACCACTCAGAGACAGTACCATCTCCTAGAGGGGAACAAGACCGGTTTGGGTTTAGGGTGAACAACTCAGAGACAGTACCATCTCCTAGAGGGGGACAAGACCGGTTTGGGTTTAGGGTGAACCACTCAGAGACAGTACCATCTCCTAGAGGGGAACAAGACCGGTTTGGGTTTAGGGTGAACCACTCAGAGACAGTACCATCTCCTAGAGGGGAACAAGACCGGTTTGGGTTTAGGGTGAACCACTCAGAGACAGTACCCTCTCCTAGAGGGGAACAAGACCGGTTTGGGTTTAGGGTGAACCACTCAGAGACAGTATGTTACCATCTCCTAGAGGTGAACAAGACCGGTTTGGGTTTAGGGTGAACCACTCAGAGACAGTACCATCTCCTAGAGGGGAACAAGACCGGTTTGGGTTTAGGGTGAACCACTCAGAGACAGTACCATCTCCTAGAGGGGAACAAGACCGGTTTGGGTTTAGGGTGAACCACTCAGAGACAGTACCATCTCCTAGAGGGGAACAAGACCGGTTTGGGTTTAGGGTGAACCACTCAGAGACAGTACCATCTCCTAGAGGGGAACAAGACCGGTTTGGGTTTAGGGTGAACCACTCAGAGACAGTACCATCTCCTAGAGGGGAACAAGACCGGTTTGGGTTTAGGGTGAACCACTCAGAGACAGTACCATCTCCTAGAGGGGAACAAGACCGGTTTGGGTTTAGGGTGAACCACTCAGAGACAGTATGTTACCATCTCCTAGAGGGGAACAAGACCGGTTTGGGTTTAGGGTGAACAACTCAGAGACAGTACCATCTCCTAGAGGGGAACAAGACCGGTTTGGGTTTAGGGTGAACCACTCAGAGACAGTACCATCTCCTAGAGGGGAACAAGACCGGTTTGGGTTTAGGGTGAACCACTCAGAGACAGTATGTTACCATCTCCTAGAGGTGAACAAGACCGGTTTGGGTTTAGGGTGAACCACTCAGAGACAGTACCATCTCCTAGAGGGGAACAAGACCGGTTTGGGTTTAGGGTGAACCACTCAGAGACAGTATGTTACCATCTCCTAGAGGTGAACAAGACCGGTTTGGGTTTAGGGTGAACCACTCAGAGACAGTACCATCTCCTAGAGGGGAACAAGACCGGTTTGGGTTTAGGGTGAACCACTCAGAGACAGTACCATCTCCTAGAGGGGAACAAGACCGGTTTGGGTTTAGGGTGAACCACTCAGAGACAGTACCATCTCCTAGAGGGGAACAAGACCGGTTTGGGTTTAGGGTGAACCACTCAGAGACAGTACCATCTCCTAGAGGGGAACAAGACCGGTTTGGGTTTAGGGTGAACAACTCAGAGACAGTACCATCTCCTAGAGGGGGACAAGACCGGTTTGGGTTTAGGGTGAACCACTCAGAGACAGTACCATCTCCTAGAGGGGAACAAGACCGGTTTGGGTTTAGGGTGAACCACTCAGAGACAGTACCATCTCCTAGAGGGGAACAAGACCGGTTTGGGTTTAGGGTGAACCACTCAGAGACAGTACCCTCTCCTAGAGGGGAACAAGACCGGTTTGGGTTTAGGGTGAACCACTCAGAGACAGTACCATCTCCTAGAGGGGAACAAGACCGGTTTGGGTTTAGGGTGAACCACTCAGAGACAGTACCATCTCCTAGAGGGGAACAAGACCGGTTTGGGTTTAGGGTGAACCACTCAGAGACAGTACCATCTCCTAGAGGGGAACAAGACCGGTTTGGGTTTAGGGTGAACCACTCAGAGACAGTACCATCTCCTAGAGGGGAACAAGACCGGTTTGGGTTTAGGGTGAACCACTCAGAGACAGTACCATCTCCTAGAGGGGAACAAGACCGGTTTGGGTTTAGGGTGAACCACTCAGAGACAGTACCATCTCCTAGAGGGGAACAAGACCGGTTTGGGTTTAGGGTGAACCACTCAGAGACAGTATGTTACCATCTCCTAGAGGGGAACAAGACCGGTTTGGGTTTAGGGTGAACAACTCAGAGACAGTACCATCTCCTAGAGGGGAACAAGACCGGTTTGGGTTTAGGGTGAACCACTCAGAGACAGTACCATCTCCTAGAGGGGAACAAGACCGGTTTGGGTTTAGGGTGAACCACTCAGAGACAGTATGTTACCATCTCCTAGAGGTGAACAAGACCGGTTTGGGTTTAGGGTGAACCACTCAGAGACAGTACCATCTCCTAGAGGGGAACAAGACCGGTTTGGGTTTAGGGTGAACCACTCAGAGACAGTATGTTACCATCTCCTAGAGGTGAACAAGACCGGTTTGGGTTTAGGGTGAACCACTCAGAGACAGTACCATCTCCTAGAGGGGAACAAGACCGGTTTGGGTTTAGGGTGAACCACTCAGAGACAGTACCATCTCCTAGAGGGGAACAAGACCGGTTTGGGTTTAGGGTGAACCACTCAGAGACAGTACCCTCTCCTAGAGGGGAACAAGACCGGTTTGGGTTTAGGGTGAACCACTCAGAGACAGTACCATCTCCTAGAGGGGGACAAGACCGGTTTGGGTTTAGGGTGAACCACTCAGAGACAGTACCATCTCCTAGAGGGGAACAAGACCGGTTTGGGTTTAGGGTGAACCACTCAGAGACAGTACCATCTCCTAGAGGGGAACAAGACCGGTTTGGGTTTAGGGTGAACCACTCAGAGACAGTACCATCTCCTAGAGGTGAACAAGACCGGTTTGGGTTTAGGGTGAACCACTCAGAGACAGTACCATCTCCTAGAGGTGAACAAGACCGGTTTGGGTTTAGGGTGAACCACTCAGAGACAGTACCATCTCCTAGATGTGAACAAGACCGGTTTGGGTTTAGGGTGAACCACTCAGAGACAGTATGTTACCATCTCCTAGAGGGGAACAAGACCGGTTTGGGTTTAGGGTGAACCACTCAGAGACAGTATGTTACCATCTCCTAGAGGTGAACAAGACCGGTTTGGGTTTAGGGTGAACCACTCAGAGACGGTACCCTCTCCTAGAGGGGAACAAGACCGGTTTGGGTTTAGGGTGAACCACTCAGAGACAGTACCATCTCCTAGATGTGAACAAGACCGGTTTGGGTTTAGGGTGAACCACTCAGAGACAGTACCCTCTCCTAGAGGGGAACAAGACCGGTTTGGGTTTAGGGTGAACCACTCAGAGACAGTACCATCTCCTAGAGGGGGACAAGACCGGTTTGGGTTTAGGGTGAACCACTCAGAGACAGTACCATCTCCTAGAGGGGAACAAGACCGGTTTGGGTTTAGGGTGAACCACTCAGAGACAGTACCATCTCCTAGAGGGGAACAAGACCGGTTTGGGTTTAGGGTGAACCACTCAGAGACAGTACCATCTCCTAGAGGTGAACAAGACCGGTTTGGGTTTAGGGTGAACCACTCAGAGACAGTACCATCTCCTAGAGGTGAACAAGACCGGTTTGGGTTTAGGGTGAACCACTCAGAGACAGTACCATCTCCTAGATGTGAACAAGACCGGTTTGGGTTTAGGGTGAACCACTCAGAGACAGTATGTTACCATCTCCTAGAGGGGAACAAGACCGGTTTGGGTTTAGGGTGAACCACTCAGAGACAGTATGTTACCATCTCCTAGAGGTGAACAAGACCGGTTTGGGTTTAGGGTGAACCACTCAGAGACGGTATGTTACCATCTCCTAGAGGGGAACAAGACCGGTTTGGGTTTAGGGTGAACCACTCAGAGACAGTATGTTACCATCTCCTAGAGGGGAACAAGACCGGTTTGGGTTTAGGGTGAACCACTCAGAGACAGTACCATCTCCTAGAGGTGAACAAGACCGGTTTGGGTTTAGGGTGAACCACTCAGAGACAGTACCATCTCCTAGAGGGGAACAAGACCGGTTTGGGTTTAGGGTGAACCACTCAGAGACAGTACCATCTCCTAGAGGGGAACAAGACCGGTTTGGGTTTAGGGTGAACCACTCAGAGACAGTACCCTCTCCTAGAGGGGAACAAGACCGGTTTGGGTTTAGGGTGAACCACTCAGAGACAGTACCATCTCCTAGAGGGGGACAAGACCGGTTTGGGTTTAGGGTGAACCACTCAGAGACAGTACCATCTCCTAGAGGGGAACAAGACCGGTTTGGGTTTAGGGTGAACCACTCAGAGACAGTACCATCTCCTAGAGGGGAACAAGACCGGTTTGGGTTTAGGGTGAACCACTCAGAGACAGTACCATCTCCTAGAGGTGAACAAGACCGGTTTGGGTTTAGGGTGAACCACTCAGAGACAGTACCATCTCCTAGAGGTGAACAAGACCGGTTTGGGTTTAGGGTGAACCACTCAGAGACAGTATGTTACCATCTCCTAGAGGGGAACAAGACCGGTTTGGGTTTAGGGTGAACCACTCAGAGACAGTACCATCTCCTAGAGGGGAACAAGACCGGTTTGGGTTTAGGGTGAACCACTCAGAGACAGTACCATCTCCTAGAGGGGAACAAGACCGGTTTGGGTTTAGGGTGAACCACTCAGAGACAGTATGTTACCATCTCCTAGAAATCAAATCAAATTTTATTGGTCACATACATGTTTAGCAGATGTTAATGCGAGTGTAGCAAAATGCTTGTGCTTCTAGTTCCGACCGTGCAGTAATAACCAACATGTAATCTAACTGTTACGTTCGTCGTTGAATGAGTGAGACCAAAGCGCAACGTGGAAAGTGTTCATGATAATTTAATATTGAAACACAGACAAAACAACAAAACAATATAAACGAACGTAAAGTTCTGCAGGGTTCTCAGCTACTGTGCAACAACAACTTCCCACAAACTAGGGTGGAAAAACAGGCTGCCTAAGTATGGTTCCCAATCAGAGACAACGATAGACAGCTGCCTCTGATTGGGAACCACACCCGGCCACACATAGAAATAGAAAACTAGACTGCCCACGCTGACCTCCCCAAATAGAGAAATAAAACGTCTCTCTAAGGTCAGGGCGTGACATACCTTATACACACAAGTGTAAAGGAATGAATGAGAATATGTACATATAAATATATGGATGAGCGATGGCCAAACGGCATAGGCAAGATGCAGTAGATGGTATAGAATACAGTATATACATATGAGATGAGGGATGTAGGGTATGTAAACATTATATAAAGTGGCATTGTTTAAAGTGGCTAGTGATACATTTTTACATAATTTCCATCAATTCCCATTATTAAAGTGGCTGGAGTTGAGAAAGTATGTTGGCAGCAGCCACTAAATGTTAGTGGTGGCTGTTTAACAGTCTGATGGCCTTGAGATAGAAGCTGTTTAACAGTCTGATGGCCTGGAGATAGAAGCTGTTTTTCAGTCTGATGGCCTTGAGATAGAAGCTGTTTTTCAGTCTGATGGCCTGGAGATAGAAGCTGTTTTTCAGTCTGATGGCCTTGACATAGAAGCTGTTTTTCAGTCTGATGGCCTTGAGATAGAAGCTGTTTAACAGCCTGATGGCCTTGAGATAGAAGCTGTTTTTCAGTCTGATGGCCTTGAGATAGAAGCTGTTTAACAGCCTGATGGCCTTGAGATAGAAGCTGTTTTTCAGTCTCTCGGTCCCAGCTTTGATGCACCTGTACTGACCTCTCCTTCTGGATGAGAGCGGGGTGAACAGGCAGTGGCTCGGGTGGTTGTTGTCCTTGATGATCTTTATGGCCTTCCTGTGACATCGGGTGGTGTAGGTGTCCTGGAGGGCAGGTAGTTTGCGGTGAACAAGGCCGGTTTGGGTTTAAGGTGAACCACTCAACAGAGAGGGTATGTTACTATCTCCTAGAGGGGAACAAGGCACACACAGAGAGAGAGAGAGAGAGAGAGAGAGAGAGAGAGAGAGAGAGAGAGAGAGAGAGAGAGAGAGAGAGAGAGAGAGAGAGAGAGAGAGAGAGAGACAGAGAGAGAGAGAGGGCGAGACAGAGAGAGAGTGAGAGAGAGAGAGGGGGCGAGACGGAGAGAGAGAGAGGGAGAGAGAGAGAGAGAGAGAGAGAGAGAGAGAGAGAGAGAGAGAGGGGGCGAGACAGGGAGAGAGAGAGAGAGGGGTTTAGTCCAGTAAAACAGTCAACTCCAATATTCAATTTAGCTCAATGACTGTCCTCAGAGTCTATCCGTGTGTGTCTCTGTGTGTGTCTCTGTGTGTGTCTCTGTGTGTGTCTCTGTGTGTGTGTGTGTGTGTGTGTGTGTGTGTGTGTGTGTGTGTGTGTGTGTGTGTGTGTGTGTGTGTGTGTGTGTGTGTGTGTGTGTGTGTGTGTGTGTGTGTGTGTGTGTGTACAGTATGTGTGTCCCACTGACTGCAGTGACATTGGTAGAGACAGCAGCTTCTAGTGAATCTTTGTTCCATTGCCAGCTGAGAGAGGAGAGAGAGAGAGAGGAGAGACTTTAAACTGTTTGTCTTACTTTAACGAGACATCCTCATTACACTAAAACCTGAGCCCCATCACAAACATTCTCACAGAGACAGCCACCCTCAAACTCAAACACATAGAGTTCAACAGTAGAGGCATTGCCACACACAGACAGTCCAGCAGCAGGTAGCCTAGTGGTTAGAGCATTGGACTAGTAACCAGCAGGTAGCCTAGTGGTTAGAGCGTTGGACTAGTAACCAGCAGGTAGCCTAGTGGTTAGAGCGTTGGACTAGTAACCAGCAGGTAGCCTAGTGGTTAGAGCGTTGGACTAGTAACCAGCAGGTAGCCTAGTGGTTAGAGCATTGGACTAGTAACCAGCAGGTAGCCTAGTGGTTAGAGCGTTGGACTAGTAACAAGCAGGTAGCCTAGTGGTTAGAGCGTTGGGCCAGTAACCAGCAGGTAGCCTAGTGGTTAGAGCATTGGACTAGTAACCAGCAGGTAGCCTAGTGGTTAGAGCGTTGGGCCAGTAACCAGCAGGTAGCCTAGTGGTTAGAGCATTGGACTAGTAACCAGCAGGTAGCCTAGTGGTTAGAGCGTTGGGCCAGTAACCAGCAGGTAGCCTAGTGGTTAGAGCGTTGGACTAGTAACCAGCAGGTAGCCTAGTGGTTAGAGCGTTGGGCCAGTAACCAGCAGGTAGCCTAGTGGTTAGAGCATTGGACTAGTAACCAGCAGGTAGCCTAGTGGTTAGAGCGTTGGGCCAGTAACCAGCAGGTAGCCTAGTAGTTAGAGCGTTGGACTAGTAACCAGCAGGTAGCCTAGTGGTTAGAGCGTTGGACTAGTAACCAGCAGGTAGCCTAGTGGTTAGAGTGTTGGACTAGTAACCAGCAGGTAGCCTAGTGGTTAGAGCGTTGGACTAGTAACCAGCAGGTAGCCTAGTGGTTAGTGTTGGACTAGTAACCAGCAGGTAGCCTAGTGGTTAGAGCATTGGACTAGTAACCAGCAGGTAGCCTAGTGGTTAGAGCGTTGGGCCAGTAACCAGCAGGTAGCCTAGTGGTTAGAGCGTTGGACCAGTAACCAGCAGGTAGCCTAGTGGTTAGAGCATTGGACTAGTAACCAGCAGGTAGCCTAGTGGTTAGAGCGTTGGGCCAGTAACCAGCAGGTAGCCTAGTGGTTAGAGCGTTGGACTAGTAACCAGCAGGTAGCCTAGTGGTTAGAGCGTTGGACCAGTAACCAGCAGGTAGCCTAGTGGTTAGAGCATTGGACTAGTAACCAGCAGGTAGCCTAGTGGTTAGAGCGTTGGGCCAGTAACCAGCAGGTAGCCTAGTAGTTAGAGCGTTGGACTAGTAACCAGCAGGTAGCCTAGTGGTTAGAGCGTTGGACTAGTAACCAGCAGGTAGCCTAGTGGTTAGAGTGTTGGACTAGTAACCAGCAGGTAGCCTAGTGGTTAGAGCGTTGGACTAGTAACCAGCAGGTAGCCTAGTGGTTAGTGTTGGACTAGTAACCAGCAGGTAGCCTAGTGGTTAGAGCGTTGGACCAGTAACCAGCAGGTAGCCTAGTGGTTAGAGTGTTGGACTAGTAACCAGCAGGTAGCCTAGTGGTTAGAGTGTTGGACCAGTAACCAGCAGGTAGCCTAGTGGTTAGAGCGTTGGACCAGTAACCAGCAGGTAGCCTAGTGGTTAGAGCGTTGGGCCAGTAACCAGCAGGTAGCCTAGTGGTTAGAGCATTGGACTAGTAACCAGCAGGTAGCCTAGTGGTTAGTGTTGGACTAGTAACCAGCAGGTAGCCTAGTGGTTAGAGCGTTGGACCAGTAACCAGCAGGTAGCCTAGTGGTTAGAGTGTTGGACTAGTAACCAGCAGGTAGCCTAGTGGTTAGAGCGTTGGACTTGTAACCGAAAGGTTGCAAGATTGAATCCCTGAGCTGACAAGGTAAAAATCTGTCTTTCTGCCCCTGAAGAAGGCGGTTAACCCACTGTTCCCCTGAACAAGACAGTTAACCCACTGTTCCCCTGAACAAGGCAGTTAACCCACTGTTCCCCTGAACAAGACAGTTAACCCACTGTTCCCCTGAACAAGGCAGTTAACCCACTGTTCCCCTGAACAAGGCAGTTAACCCACTGTTCCCCTGAACAAGGCAGTTAACCCACTGTTCCCCTGAACAAGGCAGTTAACCCACTGTTCCCCTGAACAAGACAGTTAACCCACTGTTCCCCTGAACAAGGCAGTTAACCCACTGTTCCCCTGAACAAGGCAGTTAACCCACTGTTCCCCTGAACAAGGCAGTTAACCCACTGTTCCCCTGAACAAGGCAGTTAACCCACTGTTCCCCTGAACAAGGCAGTTAACCCACTGTTCCCCTGAACAAGGCAGTTAACCCACTGTTCCCCTGAACAAGGTAGTTAACCCACTGTTCCCCTGAACAAGGCAGTTAACCCACCGTTCCCCTGAACAAGGCAGTTAACCCACTGTTCCCCTGAACAAGGCAGTTAACCCACTGTTCCCCTGAAGAAGGCGGTTAACCCACTGTTCCCCTGAAGAAGGCGGTTAACCCCACTGTTCCCCTGAACAAGGCAGTTAACCCACTGTTCCCCTGAACAAGGCAGTTAACCCACTGTTCCCCTGAACAGGGCAGTTAACCCCACTGCTCCCCTGAACAAGGCAGTTAACCCACTGTTCCCCTGAACAAGGCAGTTAACCCACTGTTCCCCTGAACAAGGCAGTTAACCTACTGTTCCCCTGAACAAGACAGTTAACCCACTGTTCCCCTGAACAAGGCAGTTAACACACTGTTCCCCTGAACAAGGCAGTTAACCCACTGTTCCCCTGAACAAGGCAGTTAACCCACTGTTCCCCTGAACAAGGCAGTTAACCCATTGTTCCCCTGAACAAGGCAGTTAACCCACTGTTCCCCTGAACAAGGCAGTTAACCCACTGTTCCCCTGAACAAGGCAGTTAACCCACTGTTCCCCTGAACAAGGCAGTTAACCCACTGTTCCCCTGAACAAGGCAGTTAACCCATTGTTCCCCTGAACAAGGCAGTTAACCTACTGTTCCCCTGAGCAAGGCAGTTAACCCATTGTTCCCCTGAACAAGGCAGTTAACCTACTGTTCCCCTGAGCAAGGCAGTTAACCCATTGTTCCCCTGAACAAGGCAGTTAACCCACTGTTCCCCTGAACAAGGCAGTTAACCCACTGTTCCACTGAACAAGGCAGTTAACCCACTGTTCCTAGGCCGTCATTGAAAATAAGAATATGTTCTTAACTGACTTGGCAAGTTAAAAAAAGGTTTAATAAAAAATAAAAACAACATAACCCTAGCACAGAAAGAAAAAACATGTTGAACAGTCAAAGTCATTGCACAAAGCTGACAGCCCTCCCTGACTCCCTGTCAACCTGAACCAAACAGCTGTTGATGGACAGGTAATACTCTCCGTTGGTGGTCCTTTTCCTCGCGAGTCTGGGAGGAGCACGTCTTCCACAACCCACTGAATCCTTTGAGGTCTGTCAATTCAGACATCCTGCAGGGATGTTTAATGGCAGCAGACTCCAAGAGACTAGCTGAGCTGCAGGGGGATGGAGACCCCACCCCCCCCCCACCCCACCTCCTGACAAATGTACGATCACATTAGACACACATATTTCCCTCAGATTACACAGATACACAAAGAATTTTAAAAACAAATCTAACATTGATTAACTCCCATATCTGTTAGGCGAAATACCACAAGTGTGCAGAAAGATGTGTAGCCTGTTGCCATGAGAAAAGGGCAACAAGCGCAACACAAACGGCATTGTAAATACCACCAATATTTATCTGTTTATTTATCTTGCGACTGCAATGTTTACTCTTCATTTCTAATAGTGTTTTGTTGATGTTGTTTTGCGTCTTATCACTTTTGCTATTTCACTTGCTTTGGCAATGTAAACATGATTCCCATGCCAATAAAGCCCCATTGAATTAGAGAGAGAGAGGAGGAGAGAGAGAGAGAGAGAGAGAGAGAGAGAGAGAGAGAGAGAGACAGAGAGAGAGAGAGAGAGAGACAGAGACAGAGACAGAGACAGAGACAGAGACACAGAGACAGAGACACAGAGACAGAGACAGAGACACAGAGACAGAGACACAGAGACAGAGACAGAGACACAGAGACAGAGACACAGAGAGAGAGAGACAGAGAGAGAGAGAGAGTTAAAAAAAATGTTACACTGACCCAGCTTGACCCACCTACCACTGACCCACCCTGACCACTGACCCACCTACCACCTACCACTGACCCACCCTGACCCACCCTGACCACTGACCCACCCTGACCCACCCTGACCACTGACCCACCCTGACCCACCTACCACTGACCCACCCTGACCCACCCTGACCACTGACCCACCCTGACCCACCTACCACCTACCACTGACCCACCCTGACCCACCCTGACCACTGACCCACCCTGACCCACCTACCACTGACCCACCTACCACCTACCACTGACCCACCTACCACTGTCCCACCCTGACCACTGACCCACCCTGACCCACCCTGACCCACCCTGACCCACCCTGACCCACCCTGACCATGAGGAGTGAGGAGGTAAGGCAATAAATAGGCCATAGTAGCGAAGTAATTACAATTTAGCAGATTAACACTGGAGTGATAGATGAGCAGATGAAGATGTGCAAGTAGAAATACTGGTGTGCAAAAGAGCAAGAGGGTAAATAACAATATGGGGATGAGGTAGTTGGATGGGCTATTTACAGATGGGCTATGTACCTTCCTAAACCCAATATTGATGGATTTCTTTGTGATCGTGTTAAAGTGATTTATTAGACGGCTATATTGGTAGGCTGTTCTACCGCGCCGCAGATCTTCATGGAGCTCGGAAAGTTCTAGTCTTTTATGATGTTTATCTCGATATCAAATCAAATCCAATTTTATTTGTCACGTGCGCCGAATACAACAGTTGTAGTAGACCTTACCGTGAAATGCTCACTGACAAGCCTTTAACCAACAATGCAGTTTAATTAAATGCCAATATCCCCCCCCCCCCCAAAAAAAAAGTAAGATAAGAATAACAAATAATTAAAGAGCAGCAGTAAATAACAATAGCGAAGCTATATACAGGGGGTACCGGTACAGAGTTAATGTGGAGGCTATATACAGGGGGTACCGGTACAGAGTCAATGTGGAGGCTATATACAGGGTGTTACGGTACAGAGTCAATGTGGAGGCTATATACAGGGGGTACCGGTACAGAGTCAATGTGGAGGCTATATACAGGGTGTTACGGTACAGAGTCAATGTGGAGGCTATATACAGGGGGTACCGGTACAGAGTCAATGTGGAGGCTATATACAGGGGGTACCGGTACAGAGTCAATGTGGAGGCTATATACAGGGGGTACTGGTACAGAGTCAATGTGGAGGCTATATACAGGGGGTACCGGTACAGAGTCAATGTGGAGGCTATATACAGGGGGTACCGGTACAGAGTCAATGTGGAGACTATATACAGGGGGTACCGGTACAGAGTCAATGTGGAGGCTATATACAGGGGGTACTGGTACAGAGTCAATGTGGAGGCTATATACAGGGGGTACCGGTACAGAGTCAATGTGGAGGCTATATACAGGGGGTACTGGTACAGAGTCAATGTGGAGGCTATATACAGGGGGTACCGGTACAGAGTCAATGTGGAGGCTATATACAGGGGGTACTGGTACAGAGTCAATGTGGAGGCTATATACAGGGGGTACCGGTACAGAGTCAATGTGGAGGCTATATACAGGGTGTACTGGTACAGAGTCAATGTGGAGGCTATATACAGGGGGTACTGGTACAGAGTCAATGTGGAGGCTATATACAGGGGGTACCGGTACAGAGTCAATGTGGAGGCTATATACAGGGGGTACCGGTACAGAGTCAATGTGGAGGCTATATACAGGGGGTACCGGTACAGAGTCAATGTGGAGGCTATATACAGGGGGTACCGGTACAGAGTCAATGTGGAGGCTATATACAGGGGGTACCGGTACAGAGTCAATGTGGAGGCTATATACAGGGGGTACCGGTACAGAGTCAATGTGGAGACTATATACAGGGGGTACCGGTACAGAGTCAATGTGGAGGCTATATACAGGGGATACCGGTACAGAGTCAATGTGGAGGCTCTTTAGAGGGGGTACCGGTACAGAGTCAATGTGGAGACTATATACAGGGGGTACCAGTACAGAGTCAATGTGGAGACTATATACAGGGTCTTACGGTACAGAGTCAATGTGGAGGCTATATATAGGGGGAACCGGTACAGAGTCAATGTGGAGGCTATATACAGGGGGTACCGGTACAGAGTCAATGTGGAGACTATATACAGGGTATTACGGTACAGAGTCAATGTGGAGGCTATATATAGGGGGAACCGGTACAGAGTCAATGTGGAGGCTATATACAGGGTGTACCGGTACAGAGTCAATGTGGAGGCTATATACAGGGGGTACCGGTACAGAGTCAATGTGGAGGCTATATACAGGGGGTACCGGTACAGAGTCAATGTGGAGGCTATATACAGGGTGTTACGGTACAGAGTCAATGTGGAGGCTATATACAGGGGGTACCAGTACAGAGTCAATGTGGAGGCTATATACAGGGGGTACCGGTGCAGAGTCAATGTGGAGGCTATATACAGGGTGTTACGGTACAGAGTCAATGTGGAGGCTATATACAGGGGGTACAGGTACAGAGTCAATGTGGAGGCTATATACAGGGGGTACCAGTACAGAGTCAATGTGGAGGCTATATACAGGGGGTACCGGTACAGAGTCAATGTGGAGGCTATATACAGGGGGTACCAGTACAGAGTCAATGTGGAGGCTATATACAGGGGGTACCAGTACAGAGTCAATGTGGAGGCTATATACAGGGGGTACCGGTACAGAGTCAATGTGGAGGCTATATACAGGGGGTACCGGTACAGAGTCAATGTGGAGGCTATATACAGGGTGTACCAGTACAGAGTCAATGTGGAGGCTATATACAGGGTGTTACGGTACAGAGTCAATGTGGAGGCTATATACAGGGGTACCAGTAGAGAGTCAATGTGGAGGCTATATACAGGGGGTACCGGTACAGAGTCAATGTGGAGGCTATATACAGGGTGTTACGGTACAGAGTCAATGTGGAGGCTATATACAGGGGGTACCAGTACAGAGTCAATGTGGAGGCTATATACAGGGGGTACCGGTACAGAGTCAATGTGGAGGCTATATACAGGGGGTACCGGTACAGAGTCAATGTGGAGGCTATATACAGGGGGTACCGGTACAGAGTCAATGTGGAGGCTATATACAGGGGGTACCGGTACAGAGTCAATGTGGAGGCTATATACAGGGTGTTACGGTACAGAGTCAATGTGGAGGCTATATACAGGGGGTACAGGTACAGAGTCAATGTGGAGGCTATATACAGGGGGTACCAGTACAGAGTCAATGTGGAGGCTATATACAGGGGGTACCAGTACAGAGTCAATGTGGAGGCTATATACAGGGGGTACCAGTACAGAGTCAATGTGGAGGCTATATACAGGGGGTACCGGTACAGAGTCAATGTGGAGGCTATATACAGGGGGTACCAGTACAGAGTCAATGTGGAGGCTATATACAGGGGGTACCGGTACAGAGTCAATGTGGAGGCTCTTTAGAGGGGGTACTGGCACAGAGTCAATGTGGAGGCTATATACAGGGGGTACCGGTACAGAGTCAATGTGGAGGCTATATACAGGGGGGTACCGGTACAGAGTCAATGTGGAGGCTATATACAGGTGGTACTGGTACAGAGTCAATGTGGAGGCTATATACAGGGGGTACCAGTACAGAGTCAATGTGGAGGCTATATACAGGGGGTACTGGTACAGAGTCAATGTGGAGACTATATACAGGGGGTACCGGTACAGAGTCAATGTGGAGGCTATATACAGGGTGTTACGGTACAGAGTCAATGTGGAGGCTATATACAACGGGTACCGGTACAGAGTCAATGTGGAGGCTATATACAGGGGGTACCGGTACAGAGTCAATTTGGAGGCTATATACAGGGGGTACTGGTACAGAGTCAATGTGGAGACTATATACAGGGGGGTACCGGTACAGAGTCAATGTGGAGGCTATATACAGGGGGGTACCAGTACAGAGTCAATGTGGAGGCTATATACAGGGGGTACCGGTACAGAGTCAATGTGGAGGCTATATACAGGGGGTACCGGTACAGAGTCAATGTGGAGGCTATATGCAGGGTATTACGGTACAGAGTCAATGTGGAGGCTATATACAGGGGGTACCGGTACAGAGTCAATGTGGAGGCTATATACAGGGGGTAACGGTACAGAATCAATGTGGAGGCTATATACAGGGGGTACCGGTACAAAGTCAATGTGGAGGCTATATACAGGGGGTACCGGTACAGAGTCAATGTGGAGGCTATATACAGGGTGTTACGGTACAGAGTCAATGTGGAGGCTATATACAGGGGGTAACGGTACAGAGTCAATGTGGAGGCTATATACAGGGTGTTACGGTACAGAGTCAATGTGGAGGCTATATACAGGGGGTAACGGTACAGAGCCAATGTGGAGGCTATATACAGGGGGTACTGATACAGAGTCAATGTGGAGGGGCACCGGTGTCGAGGTAATTGAGGTAATATGTACATGTAGAGTTATTACAGTGCCTTGCAAAAGTATTCATCCCCCTTGGAGTTTTTCCTATTTTGTAATGGACACAAAATAGTCCAAATTGGTGAAGTGAAATGAAAAAAATAACTTGATTCTAAAATATAAAAAAATTGAGAAGTAGTGCGGGAATGTATTTGCCCCTTTTGAAGTCCCTAAGTGTGGAGTGTTTGAAAAGCGAGTTTTAATGACTCCATCCTAAGTGTATGTAAACTTCCGACTTCAACTGTATATACACCTGTTCTGAAATGCCCCAGAGTCTTCAACACCACAAAGCAAGGGGCACCAGCAAGCAAGTGGCACCATGAAGACCAAGGAGCTCTCCAAACAGGTCAGGGACCAAGTTGTGGAGAAGTACAGATCAGGGGTGGGTTATAATGAAGTATCTGAAACTTTGAACATCTCACGGAGCATTATTAAATCCATTATTAAAAAATGGAAAGAATATGGCACCACAACAAACCTGCCAAGAGAGGGCCACCCACTAAAACTCATGGACCAGGCAAGGAGGGCATTAATCAGAGAGGCAACAAAGAGACCAAAGATAAATGTGAAGGAACTGCAAAGCTCCACAGCAGAGATTGGAGTATCTGTCCATAGGACCACTTTAAGCTGTACACTCCACAGAGCTGGGCTTTACGGAAGAGTGTCCAGAAAAAAAGCATTTCTTAAAGAAAAAAATAAGCAAATACGTTTGGTGTTAGTCAAAAGGTGAGACTCCCCAAACAAATGGAAGAAGATATTCTGGTCAGATGAGACTAAAATTGAGCTTTTTGGTCATTAAGGAAAATGTCTGGCGCAAACCCAATACCTCTCATCCCCACAGTGAAGCATGGTGGTGGCAGCATCCTGCTGTAGGGATGTTTTCATCGGCAGAGACTGGGAAACTGGTCAGAAGTGAAGGAATAATTGTTGGCTCTATATACAGGGAAATTCTTGAGGGTAACCTGTTTCAGTCTTCCAGAGATTTGTTGACTGGGACAGAGGTTCACCTTCCAGCAGGACAATGACCTTAAGCATACTGCTAAAGCAACACTCTAGTGGTTTAAGGGGAAACATTTAAATGTCTTGGAATGGCCTAGTCAAAGCCCAGACCTCAATCCAATTGAGAATCTGTGGTATGACTTAAAGATTGCTGTACACCAGGGGAACCCATCCAACTTGAAGGAGCTGGAGCAGTTTATCCTTGAAGAATGGGCAAAAATCCCAGTGGCTAGATGTGCCAAGCTTATAGAGACATACCCCAAGAGACTTGCAGATGTAATTGCTGCAAAAGATGTCTCTACAAAGTATTGACTTTGGGGGGGTGATAAGTTATGCACGCAGTCTTTTGGTCTTGTTGTTTGTTTCACAATAAAACATATTTTGCACCTTCAAAGTGGTAGCCATGTTGTGTAAATTAAATGATACAAACGCCCCAAAAATCTATTTTAATTCCAAGTTGTAAGGCAACAAAATAGGAGAAATGCCAAAGGGGGTGAATACTTTCGCAGGTAAGGTGACTATGCATAGATAATAACCGAGAGTAGCAGCAGTGTAGAAGAGAGGGGGGGGGCAATGCAAATAGTCTGGGTAGCCATTAGATTAACTGCTCAGGAGTCTTATGGCTTGGGGGGAGGAAGCTGTTTAGAAGCCTCTTGGACCTAGACTTGGCGCTCCGGTACCGCTTGTCGTGCGGTAGCAGAGAGAACAGTCTATGACTAGGGTGGCTGGAGTCTTTGACAATTTTCAGGGCCTTCCTCTGACACCGCCTGGTATAGAGGTCCTGGATGGCAGGAAGCTTGACCCCAGTGATGTACTGGACAATACGCACTACCCTCTGTAGTGCCTTGCGGTCGGATGCCGAGCAGTTGCCGTACCAGGCTCTGATGCAACCCGTCAGGATGCTCTCGATGGTGCAGCTGTAAAACATGTTGAGGATCTGAGGATGGAGGCTTTCTGCTAGAGCACAGGTGTCAAACTCATTCCACAGGGGGCCGAGTGTCTGCGGGTTTTCGCTCCTCCCTTGTACTTGATTGATGAATTAACATCACTAATTAGTTAGGAACTCCCCACACCTGGTTGTCTAGGGCTTCATTGAAAGGAAAAACCAAAAACCTGCAGACACTAGGCCCTCCGTGGAATGAGTTTGACACCCCTGTGCTAGAGTGTAAAATACACATATTTCAGAACATTCAGGGTACAGGTGGATTCAAGGTTTTTATTGAAATGACATGGATCTGTGAGCCAAAGAATCCATTTTAACGTAACTTACTAATTGGCCTAAAGTCCTACTTCAAAATAATTGGCTGTGTGCTTAGGGTCGTTGTTCTGTTGGAAGGTGAACCTTCGCCCCAGTCTGAGGTCCTGAGCGCTCTGGAGCAGTTTAAAAAAAAAATCAAGGATCTCTCTGTACTTTGATCCATTCATCTTTGCCTTGATCCTGACTAGTCTCCCACCCACTGTGTTTTTGGGGACCTTCAATGCTGCATACATTTTTTGGTGCCCTTCCCCAGATCTGTGCCTCGACATAATCATGTCTCGGAGCTCTACGGGCAATTCCTTCAACCTAATGGCTTAGTTTTTATTCCGACATGCACTGTCAACTCTGGGCCCTAAATAGACAGGTGTGTGTCTTTCCAAATCATGTCCGATCAATTGAATTTGAATCAAGTTGTAGAAACATCTCAAGGATGATCATTGGAAACAGGATGCACCTGAGCTCAATTTCAAGTATCATCGCAAAGGATATGAATAACTTATGTAAAAATGTTTAGGTTTTTTTCATAAGCTAAAAACCTGTTTTTGCTTTGTCATTATGGGGTATTGTGTGCAAATGGCTGAGGAAATATAAATATATAATATATATATATATATTATATAAATATATACAAATATATATTTTAGAATAAAGCTGTAATGCAACACAATGTGGAAGAAGTCAAGGTTTGAAAACTTTCTGAAGAAAAAAAAAGAAGTTTGGTGATCTGGTGCCTCTGTCCCCAACCAAGGAGGGCCTAGAGCAGCACCTAGATCTGTCCCCAACCAAGGAGGGCCTAGAGCAGCACCTAGATCTGTCCCCAACCAAGGAGGGCCTACAGCAGCACCTAGATCTGTCCCCAACCAAGGAGGGTCTACAGCAGCACCTAGATCTGTCCCCAACCAAGGAGGGCCTACAGCAGCACCTAGATCTGTCCCCAACCAAGGAGGGCCTACAGCAGCACCTAGATCTGTCCCCAACCAAGGGGGGCCTATAGCAGCACCTAGATCTGTCCCCAACCAAGGAGGGCCTACAGCAGCACCTATATCTGTCCCCAACCAAGGAGGGCCTATAGCAGCACCTAGATCTGTCCCCAACCAAGGAGGGTCTACAGCAGCACCTAGATCTGTCCCCAACCAAGGAGGGTCTACAGCAGCACCTAGATCTGTCCCCAACCAAGGAGGGCCTACAACAGCACCTATATCTGTCCCCAACCAAGGAGGGCCTACAGCAGCACCTAGATCTGTCCCCAACCAAGGAGGGCCTACAGCAGCACCTAGATCTGTCCCCAACCAAGGAGGGTCTACAGCAGCACCTAGATCTGTCCCCAACCAAGGAGGGCCTACAGCAGCACCTAGATCTGTCACCAACCAAGGAGGGTCTACAGCAGCACCTAGATCTGTCCCCAACCAAGGAGGGCCTACAGCAGCACCTAGATCTGTCCCCAACCAAGGAGGGCCTACAGCAGCACCTAGATCTGTCCCCAACCAAGGGGGGCCTATAGCAGCACCTAGATCTGTCCCCAACCAAGGAGGGCCTACAGCAGCACCTATATCTGTCCCCAACCAAGGAGGGCCTATAGCAGCACCTAGATCTGTCCCCAACCAAGGAGGGTCTACAGCAGCACCTAGATCTGTCCCCAACCAAGGAGGGTCTACAGCAGCACCTAGATCTGTCCCCAACCAAGGAGGGCCTACAGCAGCACCTAGATCTGTCCCCAACCAAGGAGGGTCTACAGCAGCACCTAGATCTGTCCCCAACCAAGGAGGGCCTATAGCAGCACCTAGATCTGTCCCCAACCAAGGAGGGCCTACAACAGCACCTATATCTGTCCCCAACCAAGGAGGGCCTACAGCAGCACCTAGATCTGTCCCCAACCAAGGAGGGCCTACAGCAGCACCTAGATCTGTCCCCAACCAAGGAGGGCCTACAGCAGCACCTAGATCTGTCCCCAACCAAGGAGGGTCTACAGCAGCACCTAGATCTGTCCCCAACCAAGGAGGGCCTACAGCAGCACCTAGATCTGTCACCAACCAAGGAGGGCCTACAGCAGCACCTAGATCTGTCCCAACCAAGGAGGGCCTACAGCAGCACCTAGATCTGTCCCCAACCAAGGAGGGCCTACAGCAGCACCTAGATCTGTCCCCAACCAAGGAGGGCCTACAGCAGCACCTAGATCTGTCCCCAACCAAGGGGGGCCTACAGCAGCACCTAGATCTGTCCCCAACCAAGGAGGGCCTACAGCAGCACCTAGATCTGTCCCCAACCAAGGAGGGCCTACAGCAGCACCTAGATCTGTCCCCAACCAAGGAGGGCCTACAGCAGCACCTAGATCTGTCCCCAACCAAGGAGGGTCTACAGCAGCACCTAGATCTGTCCCCAACCAAGGAGGGTCTACAGCAGCACCTAGATCTGTCCCCAACCAAGGAGGGCCTACAGCAGCACCTAGATCTGTCCCCAACCAAGGAGGGTCTACAGCAGCACCTAGATCTGTCCCCGACCAAGGAGGGTCTACAGCAGCACCTAGATCTGTCCCCAACCAAGGAGGTCCTACAGCAGCACCTAGATCTGTCCCCAACCAAGGAGGGCCTACAGCAGCACCTAGATCTGTCCCCAACCAAGGAGGGTCTACAGCAGCACCTAGATCTGTCCCCAACCAAGGAGGGTCTACAGCAGCACCTAGATCTGTCCCCAACCAAGGAGGGTCTACAGCAGCACCTAGATCTGTCCCCAACCAAGGAGGGTCTACAGCAGCACCTAGATCTGTCCCCAACCAAGGAGGGCCTACAGCAGCACCTAGATCTGTCCCCAACCAAGGGGGGCCTATAGCAGCACCTAGATCTGTCCCCAACCAAGGAGGGCCTACAGCAGCACCTATATCTGTCCCCAACCAAGGAGGGCCTATAGCAGCACCTAGATCTGTCCCCAACCAAGGAGGGTCTACAGCAGCACCTAGATCTGTCCCCAACCAAGGAGGGTCTACAGCAGCACCTAGATCTGTCCCCAACCAAGGAGGGCCTACAACAGCACCTATATCTGTCCCCAACCAAGGAGGGCCTACAGCAGCACCTAGATCTGTCCCCAACCAAGGAGGGCCTACAGCAGCACCTAGATCTGTCCCCAACCAAGGAGGGTCTACAGCAGCACCTAGATCTGTCCCCAACCAAGGAGGGCCTACAGCAGCACCTAGATCTGTCACCAACCAAGGAGGGCCTACAGCAGCACCTAGATCTGTCCCAACCAAGGAGGGCCTACAGCAGCACCTAGATCTGTCCCCAACCAAGGAGGGCCTACAGCAGCACCTAGATCTGTCCCCAACCAAGGAGGGCCTACAGCAGCACCTAGATCTGTCCCCAACCAAGGGGGGCCTACAGCAGCACCTAGATCTGTCCCCAACCAAGGAGGGCCTACAGCAGAACCTAGATCTGTCCCCAACCAAGGAGGGTCTACAGCAGCACCTAGATCTGTCCCCAACCAAGGAGGGCCTACAGCAGCACCTAGATCTGTCCCCAACCAAGGAGGGTCTACAGCAGCACCTAGATCTGTCCCCAACCAAGGAGGGTCTACAGCAGCACCTAGATCTGTCCCCAACCAAGGAGGGTCTACAGCAGCACCTAGATCTGTCCCCAACCAAGGAGGGTCTACAGCAGCACCTAGATCTGTCCCCAACCAAGGAGGGCCTACAGCAACACCTAGATCTGTCCCCAACCAAGGAGGGCCCACAGCACCACCTAGATCTGTCCCCAACCAAGGAGGGCCTACAGCAGCACCTAGATCTGTCCCCAACCAAGGAGGGCCTACAGCAGCACCTAGATCTGTCCCCAACCAAGGAGGGCCTACAGCAGCACCTAGATCTGTCCCCAACCAAGGAGGGCCTACAGCAGCACCTAGATCTGTCCCCGACCAAGGAGGGCCTACAGCAGCACCTAGATCTGTCCCCAACCAAGGAGGGTCTACAGCAGCACCTAGATCTGTCCCCGACCAAGGAGGGTCTACAGCAGCACCTAGATCTGTCCCCAACCAAGGAGGTCCTACAGCAGCACCTAGATCTGTCCCCAACCAAGGAGGGCCTACAGCAGCACCTAGATCTGTCCCCAACCAAGGAGGGCCTACAGCAGCACCTAGATCTGTCCACAACCAAGGAGGGTCTACAGCAGCACCTAGATCTGTCCCCAACCAAGAAGGGCCTACAGCAGCACCTAGATCTGTCCCAAACCAAGGAGGGTCTACAGCAGCACCTAGATCTGTCCCCAACCAAGGAGGGTCTACAGCAGCACCTAGATCTGTCCCCAACCAAGGAGGGCCTACAGCAGCACCTAGATCTGTCCCCAACCAAGGAGGGCCTACAGCAGCACCTAGATCTGTCCCCAACTAAGGAGGGCCTACAGCAACACCTAGATCTTCTGCACAGATTCTGTCAGACCTGGGCACTTACAGTAAATCTCAGTAAGACAAAAATAATGACGTTCCAGAAAAGGTCCAGTTTCCAGGACCACAAATACAAATTCCATCTAGACACCGTTGCCCTAGAGCACACAAAAAACTATACATACCTCGGCCTAAACATCAGCGCCACAGGTGCCACAAAGCTGTGAACGAGCTGAGAGACAAGGCAAGAAGGAACAAAAGGAACATAAAATTTGACATACCAATTAGGATCTGGCTAAAATATACTTGAATCAGTTATAGGACCCATTGCCCTTTATGGCTGTGAGGTCTGGGGTCCGCTCACCAACCAAGAATTCACTAAATGGGACAAAGTGTTAAGCGGAGCAACACAGGGGAACCCAAGAGACTCAGACCAGGAAACAGGGATGAAGGAACCAAGATATTTATTGTAACACAAGGAGAGATGAAGTGCAGATCCGGGGAAGCTTGGATGAGTTGTAGGAAACCAGATGTGGAGGCTGAGGTTGGAGAGAGCTGGGTTGGGACAGGGTATAACAGGTCCGGAGGGGATTCTAAGGGAGTGATGATGAGTTGAATCCAGAACAATGTAGCAGGGTGGTGAGATGTAGAACAGGAGACAGGAACCAGAGTGAGAGGATTAACAGCCTCAGGCAAGGAAATAGGCACAGCAGGATACAGGATCTTAAATAACAACACATAGCTAGAAGCATAACTGACTGGACGGAGATTACGATCTGGCAGAGTGGAAGTGGCAGGACTGAGTATTTGTAGAGGTCTTGATTATGGAACGGGTTGCAGCTGGTGGGGAACTGCTCTGACTCCAGCACACCTGTCTCCAACCACACAATCACACACACGGAGAGAGAAGAAGAGGGAGAGAACTGGGGGAATGGCTGCAGGTCAAGGAGACACCGGATGTCCACTAGGGGGTGCAGATGTGACACAAACACCCAATTGAGACTCTGCAGAATTATACAAAATTATAAACTGGGTGGTTTGAGCCCTGAATGCTGATTGGCTGAGACCATATACCACGGGTATTTTTACTGTTCTAATGACATTGGTAGCCAGTTTATAACAGCAATAAGGCACCTCAGGTGTTTGTGGTGTATGGCCAATATCCCACGGCTAAGGGCTGTATCCAGGCACGTGTATCAGAACAGCCCTTAGCCGTGGTATATTGACCATATATCACACCCCCTCGGGCCTTATTGCTTTGATATACTTTGTGTACAATTCAATACCTCAAATACCTCGCTTCATACTCGTCGTCAAACCCACTGGCTCCAGGTCATCTACAAGACCCTGCTAGGTAAAGTCCCCCCTTATCTCAGCTCGCTGGTCACCATAGCAGCACCTACCTGTAGCACGCGCTCCAGCAGGTATATCTCTCTGATCACCCCCAAAACCAATTCTTCCTTTGGCCGCCTCTCCTTCCAGTTCTCTGCTGCCAATGACTGGAACGAACTACAAAAATCTCTGAAACTGGAAACACTTATCTCCCTCACTAGCTTTAAGCACCAGCTGTCAGAGCAGCTCATAGATTACTGCACCTGTACATAGCCCATCTATAATTTAGCCCAAACAACTACCTCTTTACCTACTGTATTTATTTATTTATGTATTTTGCTCCTTTGCACCCCATTATTTCTATCTCTACTTTTTTCTATCTCTACTATCTCTACTTTTTTTACTTTTTTTTACTTGCTATATTGTATTTACTTCGCCACCATGGCCTTTTTATATTTTTATTTATTTATATATATATTTTGTTTGCCTTCACCTCCCTTATCTCACCTCACTTGCTCATATTGTATATAGACTTATTTTTCACTGTATTATTGACTGTATGTTTGTTTTACTCCATGTGTAACTATGTGTTGTTGTATGTGTCGAACTGCTTTGCTTTATCTTGGCCAGGTCGCAATTGTAAATGAGAACGTGTTCTCAACTGGCCTACCTGGTTAAATAAAGGTGAAATAAAAAAATAAAAAAATAAAAAAAACATTGCTTGCAGAGCAGAATTATGACTTTACCCGCTAGTTATCAAAATGCAGAAAAGAGCTGTTCAATTATACAACCACCTAAAAGAAAGCGATGCCCACACATTCCACCACAAAGCCCTCACCCACAGAGAGATGAACCTGGAGGAGAGTCCTCAGCCAGCTGGTTCTGGGGCTCTGTTCACACACATTCCACCACAAAGCCCTCACCCACAGAGTGATGAACCTGGAGGAGAGTCCTCAGCCAGCTGGTTTTGGGGCTCTGTTCACAAACAGACCCCACAGAGCCCCAGGAATGAAACACAATTAGACCCAAACAAATGATGATAAAGCAAAAAGTAAACTATTTGACACACTGGAAAGAAATCAACAAAGAAAAACTGAGCGAAAGTAAGGTTTAGATAAATTACTTATTTAAACGGTGAATAACATACTGTAACGTGAACGCTAGGAGTCAGGAAGCAGGAAGCAGAAGGTCAGTTTAATAATGAGAATAAGCAGATGAATAAAAACAGGAGAAGTGTACTGAACGTGAACAAAACTATTACTGCCTGAATGCTGAGGCTACTGACGGCTACATAAAGGGGAAGTAATCAAGGTAATGATGTTTGCCAGGTGCGAGTAAAGTGGGTAGTTAGTAGACCGGCGACGTCGAACACCGGCGACGTCGAACACCGGCGACTTCGAACACCGGCGACGTCGAACACCGGCGACGTCGAACACCGGCGACGTCGAACACCGGCGACGTCGAACACCGGCGACTTCGAACACCGGCGACTTCGAACACCGGCGACGTCGAACACCGGCGACGTCGAACACCGGCGACGTCGAACACCGGCGACGTCGAACACCGGCGACTTCGAACACCGGCGACGTCGAACACCGGCGACGTCGAGCACCGGCGACGTCGAGCACCGGCGACGTCGAACACCGGCGACGTCGAACACCGGCGACGTCGAACACCGGCGACGTCGAACACCGGCGACTTCGAGCGCCGGAGAGAGAGAACGAGAGTAGTCACGATACAGACAGGAACTACATAAATGACTACAAGATAAAAAAATTGTTGACTCAATCAAACCTGATCTTGTAAGAAACAAAGCATATTTATTTTACATATTATTGTTTTTTGATTTTTTATCTAAAGATGGTCCTGTGTCTCTGTATCTCTGAGGAGAAGAGAAGGTCTGTCTGTATCTGAACATGGTCCTGTGTCTCTGTCTCTGAGGAGAAGGTCTGTCTGTATCTGAACATGGTCCTGTGTCTCTGAGGAGAAGGTCTGTCTGTATCTGAACATGGTCCTGTGTCTCTGAGGAGAAGGTCTGTCTGTGTCTGAACATGGTCCTGTGTCTCTGAGGAGAAGGTCTGTCTGTGTCTGAACATGGTCCTGTGTCTCTGTCTCTGAGGAGAAGATCTGTCTGTGTCTGAACATGGTCCTGTATCTCTGAGGAGAAGGTCTGTTTGTATCTGAACATGGTCCTGTATCTCTGAGGAGAAGGTCTGTCTGTGTCTGAACATGGTCCTGTGTCTCTGAGGAGAAGGTCTGTATGTATCTGAACATGGTCCTGTATCTCTGTTTCTGAGGAGAAGGTCTGTCTGTGTCTGAACATGGTCCTGTATCTCTGTCTCTCTATGACACCATCTCTACCTCAACAATGCATTCTCTCCTTCTGACCGCGTACCAAATAGCAGCCTGCTCCCTAAATAACTTCATAGAGTTCTGATCAAAAGTAGGACATTTGGTACAGTCATTCTTACTCTGAAAACGCTCTCCGTCCCACGGAGAAGAACTGAAAGGAGACATGGATCTGACAGTCATTCTTACTCTGAAAACGCTCTCCGTCCCACGGAGAAGAACTGAAAGGAGGCATGGATCTGCATTTCCAAAAGGAACCCTATTCTTCTAGGCGTCTGGCTAAAATAAGTTCATCAAATAGAGAATGGGGGAATCATAAACATATCTTTAACATGTACCCCTCATTGTCAGATGCAACTGACTAAATATATACCAACTGTATTTCCCTCACTCTGAGACAAGACAATGCTTCCAGTTCTCAGAATAAGTGGGTGTAGTAGTAGTAGTAGTAATAGTAGTAGTAGTAATAGTAGTAATAGTAGTAATAGTAATAGTAATAGTAGTAATAGTAGTAGTAGTAGTAGTAATAGTAGTAGTAATAGTAGTAGTAATAGTAGTAGTAATAGTAGTAGTAGTGGTAGTAGTGGTAGTAGTAGTAGTAGTAATAGTAGTAATAGTAGCAATAG
>NC_074697.1:12108713-12286213 GCF_029448725.1 Salvelinus fontinalis | reverse complement strand
TAGTAGTAGTGTAATACACTACAGTAGTAGTAGTAGTAGTGTAATATACTACAGTAGTAGTAGTAGTAGTAGCAATAATGTAATATACTACAGTAGTAGTAGTAGTAGTGTAATATACTACAGCAGTAGTAGTAGTAGTGTTATATACTACAGCAGTAGTAGTAGTAGTTTAATATACTACAATAGTAGTAGTAGTAGTGTAATATACTACAGCAGTAGTAGTAGTAGTAGTAGTAGTGTAATATACTACAGTAGTAGTAGCAGTAGTGGTGTAATATACTACAGTAGTAGTAGTAGTAGTAGTGTAATATACTACAGTAGTAGTAGTAGTAGTAGTAGTGTAATATACTACATTAGTAGTAGTAGTAGTGTAATATACTATAGTAGTAGTAGTAGTAGTAGTAGTAGTAGTAGTAGTAGTAGTAGTGTAATATACTACAGTAGTAGTAGTAGTAGTAGTTTAATATACTACAGTAGTAGTAGTAGTAGTAGTAGTAGTAGTAGTAGTAGTAGTAGTGTAATATACTACAGTAGTAGTAGTGTAATATACTACAGTAGTAGTAGTGTAATATACTACAGTAGTCTATATCAATATACAGTAGTAGTAGTATTGTAATATACCACTGTAGTAGTATTAGTAGAGTAACATAGTACAGTAGTCTATATCACCATACAGTATTATTAGTAGAGTAATATAGTGTAGTAGTAGTGTAATATACTACAGTGGTAGTGGTAGTATTGTACTGTACTACAATAACACTATTAGTGGTGTAATATGCTAACGTAGTAGTGGCAATAGTAGTGTAATATACTACAGTAGTATTAGTACAGTAATATACTACGGTAGTAGTAGTAGTAGTAGTAATAATATGATATACTACAGTAGTCTATATGAACTTACAGTAGTAGTGTAATATACTACAGTAGTCTATATCAACATCAACTACACCAATTCTGCAAACCTACAGGAGGATCTCCCTCCAGGAACAGGGCTGGAGTTAAAACCTACAGGAGGGTTGGAGTTAAAACCTACAGGAGGGTCTCTCTCCAGGAACAGGGTTGGAGTTAAAACCTACAGGAGGGTCTCTCTCGAGGAACAGGGTTGGAGTTAAAACCTACAGGAGGGTCTCTCTCGAGGAACAGGGTTGGAGTTAAAACCTACAGGAGGGTATCTCTCCAGGAACAGGGTTGGAGTTAAAACCTACAGGAGGGTATCTCTCCAGGAACAGGGTTGGAGTTAAAACCTACAGGAGGGTATCTCTCCAGGAACAGGGTTGGAGTTAAAACCGAGCAGCAGTCTGGAGGCAGAAGGAATGCCTTCACAGAGCAGCGGTCTGGAGGCAGAAGGAATGCTTTCACAGAGCAGCGGTCTGGAGGCAGAAGGAATGCTTTCACAGAGCAGCTGTCTGGAGGCAGAAGGAACGCTTTCACAGAGCAGTGGTCTGGAGGCAGAAGGAATGCTTTCACAGAGCACCAGTCTGGAGGCAGAAGGAATGCTTTCACAGAGCAGTGGTCTGGAGGCAGAAGGAATGCTTTCACAGAGCAGTGGTCTGGAGGCAGAAGGAATGCTTTCACAGAGCAGTGGTCTGGAGGCAGAAGGAATGCTTTCACAGAGCAGTGGTCTGGAGGCAGAAGGAATGCTTTCACAGAGCACCAGTCTGGAGGCAGAAGGAATGCTTTCACAGAGCAGCTGTCTGGAGGCAGAAGGAATGCTTTCACAGAGCAGCGGTCTCAGCAGCTGACGATAAAATGAAAGAAAACAATGACCTATTTTTTACTAGCAGCGCTACACTTTAATTAAAAATAAATTAAATTAATTAAAATGTATGTTCTCTAAGGCAGAAAAACTGCTCTGATTCAGAGACACAGGGTTAGAGTTAAATGAAGTTTAGACAGAATTAAATTGAGTTTAGACTGAATTAAATTGAGACTGAATGTGTTATTTGAAGATGACACATGGTTAGAGGTAGGACTTGTGCTTCATATGGTCGATGATCCTTTAAACAGCTTTAACTCCTTAGATGTTTATACTACAGTATATAGTGCCATAGTTTGACCAGGACTCATAGGGCTGTTGTCAAAAGTCGTGCACTATGTAGGGAATAGGGTGCCATAGTGCTCTGGTCTACAGTAGTGCACTATATAGGGAATAGGGTGCCATAGGGCTCTGGTCTAAAGTAGTGCACTACATAGGGAATAGGGTGCCATAGGGCTCTGGTCTACAGTAGTGCACTATATAGGGAATAGGGTGCCCTTTGAGATGTGGAGTTGATATTGTGTTATTGACGTTTGTTATTTCCCTGTGTTGTAACTCTGTGTTGTAACTCTGTGTTGTAACTCTGTGTTGTAACTCTGTGTTGTAACTTTGTGTTGTAACTCTGTGTTGTGCTTTGAGAGGTCAGTCATGTGATATACTACAGTAACACAGAGGTCATGTGATGTGATATACTACAGTAAACACAGAGGTCAGTCATGTGATATACTACAGTAACACAGAGGTCAGTCATGTGATGTGATATACTACAGTAAACACAGAGGTCAGTCATGTGATGTGATATACTACAGTAAACACAGAGGTCAGTCATGTGATATACTACAGTAACACAGAGGTCAGTCATGTGATGTGATATACTACAGTAAACACAGAGGTCAGTCATGTGATATACTACAGTAAACACAGAGGTCAGTCATGTGATATACTACAGTAAACACAGAGGTCAGTCATGTGATATACTACAGTAAACACAGAGGTCAGTCTGTGATATACTACAGTAAACACAGAGGTCAGTCATGTGATATACTACAGTAACACAGAGGTCAGTCATGTGATGTGATATACTACAGTAAACACAGAGGTCAGTCATGTGATATACTGCAGTAACACAGAGGTCAGTCATGTGATATACTGCAGTAACACAGAGGTCAGTCATGTGATGTACTACAGTAAACACAGAGGTCAGTCATGTGATGTGATATACTGCAGTAAACACAGAGGTCAGTCATGTGATGTACTACAGTAAACACAGAGGTCAGTCATGTGATGTGATATACTGCAGTAAACACAGAGGTCAGTCATGTGATATACTACAGTAAACACAGAGGTCAGTCATGTGATGTGATGTACTACAGTAAACACAGAGGTCAGTCATGTGATGTGATATACTGCAGTAAACACAGAGGTCAGTCATGTGATATACTACAGTAAACACAGAGGTCAGTCATGTGATGTACTACAGTAAACACAGAGGTCAGTCATGTGATATACTACAGTAAACACAGAGGTCAGTCATGTGATGTACTACACTAAACACAGAGGTCAGTCATGTGATGTGATATACTGCAGTAAACACAGAGGTCAGTCATGTGATGT
This sequence comes from Salvelinus fontinalis, assembly GCF_029448725.1. Lineage (NCBI taxonomy): Eukaryota > Metazoa > Chordata > Actinopteri > Salmoniformes > Salmonidae > Salvelinus > Salvelinus fontinalis. The sequence continues at coordinate 12,282,843 of NC_074697.1, read as the reverse complement.
GATATACTGCAGTAAACACAGAGGTCAGTCATGTGATATACTACAGTAAACACAGAGGTCAGTCATGTGATGTGATGTACTACAGTAAACACAGAGGTCAGTCATGTGATATACTACAGTAAACACAGAGGTCAGTCATGTGATATACTACAGTAAACACAGAGGTCAGTCATGTGATATACTACAGTAACACAGAGGTCAGTCATGTGATGTGATATACTGCAGTAAACACAGAGGTCAGTCATGTGATATACTACAGTAAACACAGAGGTCAGTCATGTGATGTGATATACTGCAGTAAACACAGAGGTCAGTCATGTGATATACTACAGTAAACACAGAGGTCAGTCATGTGATATACTGCAGTAAACACAGAGGTCAGTCATGTCATGTGATATACTGCAGTAAACACAGAGGTCAGTCATGTGATATACTACAGTAAACACAGAGGTCAGTCATGTGATGTGATGTACTACAGTAAACACAGAGGTCAGTCATGTGATGTGATATACTGCAGTAAACACAGAGGTCAGTCATGTGATGTGATATACTACAGTAAACACAGAGGTCAGTCATGTGATATACTACAGTAAACACAGAGGTCAGTCATGTGATATACTACAGTAAACACAGAGGTCAGTCATGTGATGTGATGTACTGCAGTAAACACAGAGGTCAGTCATGTGATATACTACAGTAAACACAGAGGTCAGTCATGTGATGTGATGTACTACAGTAAACACAGAGGTCAGTCATGTGATATACTACAGTAAACACAGAGGTCAGTCATGTGATATACTGCAGTAAACACAGAGGTCAGTCATGTGATATACTACAGTAAACACAGAGGTCAGTCATGTGATATACTACAGTAAACACAGAGGTCAGTCATGTGATGTGATATACTACAGTAAACACAGAGGTCAGTCATGTGATATACTGCAGTAAACACAGAGGTCAGTCATGTGATATACTACAGTAAACACAGAGGTCAGTCATGTGATATACTGCAGTAAACACAGAGGTCAGTCATGTGATGTGATATACTACAGTAAACACAGAGGTCAGTCATGTGATGTGATATACTACAGTAAACACAGAGGTCAGTCATGTGATATACTACAGTAAACACAGAGGTCAGTCATGTGATATACTGCAGTAAACACAGAGGTCAGTCATGTGATATACTACAGTAACACAGAGGTCAGTCATGTGATATACTACAGTAAACACAGAGGTCAGTCATGTGATATACTGCAGTAACACAGAGGTCAGTCATGTGATGTGATATACTACAGTAAACACAGAGGTCAGTCATGTGATATACTACAGTAAACACAGAGGTCAGTCATGTGATATACTACAGTAAACACAGAGGTCAGTCATGTGATATACTGCAGTAACACAGAGGTCAGTCATGTGATATACTGCAGTAACACAGAGGTCAGTCATGTGATGTGATATACTACAGTAAACACAGAGGTCAGTCATGTGATATACTACAGTAAACACAGAGGTCAGTCATGTGATATACTACAGTAAACACAGAGGTCAGTCATGTGATGTGATATTCTGCAGTAAACACAGAGGTCAGTCATGTGATATACTACAGTAAACACAGAGGTCAGTCATGTGATGTGATGTACTACAGTAAACACAGAGGTCAGTCATGTGATGTGATATACTGCAGTAAACACAGAGGTCAGTCATGTGATGTGATATACTACAGTAAACACAGAGGTCAGTCATGTGATATACTACAGTAAACACAGAGGTCAGTCATGTTATATACTACAGTAAACACAGAGGTCAGTCATGTGATGTGATATACTGCAGTAAACACAGAGGTCAGTCATGTGATATACTACAGTAAACACAGAGGTCAGTCATGTGATATACTGCAGTAACACAGAGGTCAGTCATGTGATGTGATATACTACAGTAAACACAGAGGTCAGTCATGTGATATACTACAGTAAACACAGAGGTCAGTCATGTGATATACTACAGTAAACACAGAGGTCAGTCATGTGATATACTACAGTAAACACAGAGGTCAGTCATGTGATATACTACAGTAAACACAGAGGTCAGTCATGTGATATACTGCAGTAAACACAGAGGTCAGTCATGTGATGTGATATACTACAGTAACACAGAGGTCAGTCATGTGATATACTACAGTAAACACAGAGGTCAGTCATGTGATATACTACAGTAAACACAGAGGTCAGTCATGTGATATACTACAGTAAACACAGAGGTCAGTCATGTGATATACTACAGTAAACACAGAGGTCAGTCATGTGATGTGATATACTACAGTAACACAGAGGTCAGTCATGTGATATACTACAGTAAACACAGAGGTCAGTCATGTTATATACTACAGTAAACACAGAGGTCAGTCATGTGATGTGATATACTACACTAACACAGAGGTCAGTCATGTGATATACTACAGTAAACACAGAGGTCAGTCATGTGATATACTACAGTAAACACAGAGGTCAGTCATGTGATATACTACAGTAAACACAGAGGTCAGTCATGTGATATACTACAGTAAACACAGAGGTCAGTCATGTGATATACTACAGTAAACACAGAGGTCAGTCATGTGATATACTACAGTAAACACAGAGGTCAGTCATGTGATATACTACAGTAAACACAGAGGTCAGTCATGTGATATACTACAGTAAACACAGAGGTCAGTCATGTGATGTACTACAGTAAACACAGAGGTCAGTCATGTGATATACTGCAGTAAACACAGAGGTCAGTCATGTGATGTGATATACTGCAGTAAACACAGAGGTCAGTCATGTGATATACTACAGTAAACACAGAGGTCAGTCATGTGATGTGATATACTGCAGTAAACACAGAGGTCAGTCATGTGATATACTACAGTAAACACAGAGGTCAGTCATGTGATATACTACAGTAAACACAGAGGTCAGTCATGTGATATACTACAGTAAACACAGAGGTCAGTCATGTGATATACTACAGTAAACACAGAGGTCAGTCATGTGATATACTACAGTAAACACAGAGGTCAGTCATGTGATATACTACAGTAAACACAGAGGTCATGTGGTGTGATGTACTACAGTAAACACAGAGGTCAGTCATGTGATATACTACAGTAAACACAGAGGTCAGTCATGTGATGTGATATACTACAGTAAACACAGAGGTCAGTCATGTGATGTACTACAGTTAACACAGAGGTCAGTCATGTGATGTGATATACTGCAGTAAACACAGAGGTCAGTCATGTGATATACTACAGTAAACACAGAGGTCAGTCATGTGATGTGATATACTACAGTAAACACAGAGGTCAGTCATGTGATATACTACAGTAAACACAGAGGTCAGTCATGTGATATACTACAGTAAACACAGAGGTCAGTCATGTGATGTGATATACTACAGTAAACACAGAGGTCAGTCATGTGATATACTACAGTAAACACAGAGGTCATGTGATGTGATGTACTACAGTAAACACAGAGGTCAGTCATGTGATGTGATATACTGCAGTAAACACAGAGGTCAGTCATGTGATGTACTACGGTAAACACAGAGGTTAGTCATGTGATATACTACAGTAAACACAGAGGTCAGTCATGTGATATACTACAGTAAACACAGAGGTCAGTCATGTGATATACTACAGTAAACACAGAGGTCAGTCATGTGATGTGATATACTACATTAAACAGAGAGGTCAGTCATGTGATATACTACAGTAAACACAGAGGTCAGTCATGTGATATACTACAGTAAACACAGAGGTCAGTCATGTGATATACTACAGTAAACACAGAGGTCAGTCATGTGATATACTACAGTAAACACAGAGGTCAGTCATGTGATATACTACAGTAAACACAGAGGTCAGTCATGTGATATACTACAGTAAACACAGAGGTCAGTCATGTGATATACTACAGTAAACACAGAGGTCAGTCATGTGATATACTACAGTAAACACAGAGGTCAGTCATGTGATGTGATATACTACATTAAACAGAGAGGTCAGTCATGTGATATACTACAGTAAACACAGAGGTCAGTCATGTGATATACTACAGTAAACACAGAGGTCAGTCATGTGATATACTACAATAAACACAGAGGTCAGTCATGTGATATACTACAGTAAACACAGAGGTCAGTCATGTGATATACTACAGTAAACACAGAGGTCAGTCATGTGATATACTACAGTAAACACAGAGGTCAGTCATGTGATATACTACAGTAAACACAGAGGTCAGTCATGTGATATACTACAGTAAACACAGAGGTCAGTCATGTGATGTACTACAGTAAACACAGAGGTCAGTCATGTGATGTGATATACTGCAGTAAACACAGAGGTCAGTCATGTGATGTGATATACTACAGTAACACAGAGGTCAGTCATGTGATATACTACAGTAAACACAGAGGTCAGTCATGTGATATACTACAGTAAACACAGAGGTCAGTCATGTGATATACTACAGTAAACACAGAGGTCAGTCATGTGATGTGATATACTACAGTAAACACAGAGGTCATTCATGTGATATACTACAGTAAACACAGAGGTCAGTCATGTGATATACTACAGTAAACACAGAGGTCAGTCATGTGATATACTACAGTAAACACAGAGGTCAGTCATGTGATATACTACAGTAAACACAGAGGTCAGTCATGTGATATACTACAGTAAACACAGAGGTCAGTCATGTGATATACTACAGTAAACACAGAGGTCAGTCATGTGATATACTGCAGTAACACATAGGTCATTCATGTGATGTGATGTACTACAGTAAACACAGAGGTCAGTCATGTGATATACTACAGTAAACACAGAGGTCAGTCATGTGATATACTACAGTAAACACAGAGGTCAGTCATGTGATGTGATATACTACAGTAAACACAGAGGTCAGTCATGTGATATACTACAGTAAACACAGAGGTCAGTCATGTGATATACTACAGTAACACAGAGGTCAGTCATGTGATGTGATGTACTACAGTAAACACAGAGGTCAGTCATGTGATATACTACAGTAAACACAGAGGTCAGTCATGTGATATACTACAGTAAACACAGAGGAGGCTATATAGAGGGGGTACCGGTACAGAGTCAATGTGGAGGCTATATACAGGGGGTACCGGTACAGAGTCAATGTTGGAGGCTATATACAGGGGGGTACTGGTACAGAGTCAATGTGGAGGCTATATACAGGGGGTACCGGTACAGAGTCAATGTGGAGGCTATATACAGGGGGTACCAGTACAGAGTCAATGTGGAGGTTATATACAGGGAGTACCGGTATAGAGCCAATGTGGAGGCTATATACAGGGGGTACCGGTACAGAGTCAATGTGGAGGCTATATACAGGGGGTACCGGTACAGAGTCAATGTGGAGGCTATATACAACGGGTACCGGTACAGAGTCAATGTGGAGGCTATATACATGGGGTACCGTTACAGAGTCAATGTGGAGGCTATATACAGAGGGTACCGGTACAGAGTCAATGTGAAGGCTATATACATGGGGTACCGGTACAGAGTCAATGTGGAGGCTATATACAGGGGGTACCGGTACAGAGTCGATGTGGAGACTATATACAGGGGGTACCGGTACAGAGTCAATGTGGAGGCTATATACATGGGGTACCGGTACAGAGTCAATGTGGAGGCTATATACAGGGGGTACCGGTACAGAGTCAATGTGGAGGCTATATACAGGGTGTTACGGTACAGAGTCAATGTGGAGGCTATATAAAGGGTGTTACGGTACAGAGTCAATGTGGAGGCTATTTACAGGGTGTTACGGTACAGAGTCAATGTGGAGGCTATATACAGGGTGTTACGGTACAGAGTCAGTGTGGAGGCTATATACAGGGGGTACCGGTACAGAGTCGATGTTGAGACTATATACAGGGGGTACCGGTACAGAGTCAATGTGGAGGCTATATACAGGGGGTACCGGTACAGAGTCAATGTGGAGGCTATATACAGGGGGTACCGGTACAGAGTCAATGTGGAGGTTATATACAGGGTGTTTTGGTACAGATTCAATGTGGAGGCTATATACAGGGGGTACCGGTACAGAGTCAATGTGGAGGCTATATACAGGGTGTTACGGTACAGAGTCAATGTGGAGGCTATATACAGGGTGTTACGGTACAGAGTCAATGTGGAGGCTATATACAGGGGGTACCGGTACAGAGTCAATGTGGAGGCTATATACAGGGTGTTACGGTACAGAGTCAATGTGGAGGCTATATACAGGGGGTACCGGTACAGAGTCAATGTGGAGGCTATATACAGGGGATACCGGTACAGAGTCAATGTGGAGGCTATATACAGGGGGTACCGGTACAGAGTCAATGTGGAGGCTATATACAGGGGGTACCGGTACAGAGTCAATGTGGAGGCTATGTACAGGGTGTTACGGTACAGAGTCAATGTGGAGGCTATATACAGGGGGAACCGGTACAGAGTCAATGTGGAGACTATATACAGGGGGTACCGGTACAGAGTCAATGTGGAGGCTATATACAGGGGGTACCGGTACAGAGTCAATGTGGAGGCTATATACAGGGGGTACCGGTACAGAGTCAATGTGGAGGCTATATACAGGGTATTACGGTACAGATTCAATGTGGAGGCTATGTGTACAAATTAAGATCACACACACACACACACACACACACACACACACACACACACACACACACACACACACACACACACACACACACACACACACACACACACACACACACACACACACACACACCCTGGAGACCCCTTCCATCTTATTGGATAATTAGGATGTTGGAAGGTTCCGGTAGGTTCTTAAATCCCTAACAATGGCCCGCTCTCCTTATCAATGTCAGCTAATACACTGGCCAATTAACACTGGCCAAGTATTATCAACACGGGTAAAGCCTGGCTCAGTCTCTTACACCTAAAATAACTATTGTATTTCTCCTCCTTTCCCTTGTTCTCTCACCCTCTGTTTCTCTTCCTTCTAATCAACGTCAGGTAGTACATTAATCACCTGTAAAGATAGACCTCCCTACACAGACCCTATCAGAGAAACCTTTCACTTCACTATACACCAGGGAAACTAGAGAGATTAACCTTCACTATGGACCAGGGAGTCCAAGGGAATGAGAGGGGAGGGATAGAGAGGAGAGAAAGGTAGAGATGAGAGAGAGAGAAAGAGAGAGAAGGGAAAGGGAGAGAGGAGTGAGAGAGGAGAGGACGAGAGAGAAAAGAGAGAGGGAGAGAAGGTAGAGAGAAGAGATAGAGGATGAGAAGAGAGAAGAGAGAGGGAGAGATTAGAGAGAGGAGAGAAGGGAAAGGGAGAGAGAAGAGAGAGAGGAGAGGACGAGCGAGAGAGAGAGAGAGAAGGAGAGAAAGTAGAGAGAAGAGATAGAGAAGGGAAAGAGAGAGAGGAGAGGACGAGAGAGAGAGAGGAGAGGAGAGGACGAGAGAGAGAGAGGAGAGAGAGGGGGAGAAGGTAGAGAGAAGAGATAGAGGATGAGAAGGGAAAGGGAGAGAGGAGAGAGAGAGGAGATGACGAGAGAGAGGAGAGAGAGGAGAGAGAAGGTAAAGAGAAGAGATTGTCACGTTCGTCATAAGCGCAGCGTGAGTAGAGTTCCACATAATTTTAATCAACTGAAACTCACCAAACAAGACAACAAACAACCAAACGAAACGTGAAGCTACTGATGTGCACTAAGGCAACTATACATAGACCAGATCCCACAACACAAATGAGGAAAATGGCTACCTAAATATGATCCCCAATCAGAGACAACGATAAACAGCTGTCTCTGATTGGGAACCATATCAGGCCAACATAGACATACAAAAACCCCTAGACCTGCAAAAACTAGAGTACCCACCATAGTCACACCCTGACCTCACCAAAATATATAGAAAAACAGAGATATCTAAGGTCAGGGCGTGACAGAGATAGAGAAGGGAAAGGGAGAGATGAGAGAGAAAAGGTAGGGAGAAGAGATAGAGGATGAGAGAGAGAAGTGAAAAGGGAGGAGCGACCCGGTGATGGAGAAGGGATCAAGTAGAGAAGGGAAAGGGAGAGAGAGAGGAGAGAGATCCCTTTTCTCTTTATTTTTCCACTTGTCCTCTTCTGCAGTGTCTTTCACTGGCTTGTTCAGGATGCCACTATTGGGAGGACTGTCACTCCATCTCAATCAACTTAAAACTTCTTGTCAATAGGGGGGTGCTGTTTTCACTTTGGAAAAAATCGTGCCCAATTTAAATGGCCTCGTACTCTATTCTAGATCATACAATATGCATATTATTATTACTATTGGATAGAAAACACTCTCAAGTTTCTAAAACTGTTTGAATTATATCTGTGAGTAAAACAGAACTCATTTTGCAGCAAACTTCCATACAGGAAGTGAAAAATCTGAAAACGAGGCTCTGTTTCAGGGCCTGCCTATTCAATTGCCTTTTATTTATTGATATGCATGCACTTCATACGCCTTCCACTAGATGTCAACAGGCAGTGGAAGGTGGAATGGGGTGTCTAGCTTGACCTCATCCCGTCAGTTGAGGATGCCTGGTCATTCTTTAAAAGTTACTTCCTCACCATATTAGACAAGCATGCTCCGTTCAAAAAATGCAGAACCAAGAACAGATATAGCCCTTGGTTCACTCCAGACCTGACTGCCCTCGACCAGCACAAAAACATCCTGTGGCGAACTGCAATAGCATCGAAGAGCCCCCGTGATATGCAACTGTTCAGGGAAGTCAGGAACCAATACACGCAGTCAGTCAGGAAAGCAAAGGCCAGCTTTTTCAAGCAGAAATTTGCATCCTGTAGCTCTAACTCCAAAAAGTTCTGTGATACTGTAAAGTCCATGGAAAACAAGAGCACCTCCTCCCAGCTGCCCACTGCACTGAGGCTAGATAACACGGTCACCACTGATAAGTCCGTGATAATCGAAAACTTCAACAAACATTTCTCAATGGCTGGCCATGCCTTCCACCTGCCGACTCCAACCTTGGCCAACAGCCCCGCCCCCCCCGCTGCTACTCGCCCAAGCCTCCCCAGCTTCTCCTTTACCCATATCCAGATAGCAGATGTTCTGAAAGAGCTGGAAAACCTGGACCCATACAAATCAACTGGGCTTGACAATCTGGACCCCCTATTTCTGAAACTGTCCGCCGCCATTGTCGCACCCCCTATTACCAGCCTGTTCAACCTCTCCTTCGTATCATCTGAGATCCCCAAGGATTGGAAAGCTGCCGCTGTCATCCCCCTCTTCAAAGGGGGAGACACCCTGGACCCAAACTGTTACAGACCTATATCCATCCTGCCCTGCCTAGCTAAGGTCTTCGAAAGCCAAGTCAACAAACAGATCACTGACCATCTCGAATCCCACCGTACCTTCTCCGCTGTGCAATCCGGTTTCCGAGCCGGTCACGGGTGCACCTCAGCCACGCTCAAGGTACTAAACGATATCATAACCACCATCGATAAAAGACATTACTGTGCAGCCGTCTTCATCGACCTGGCCAAGGCTTTCGACTCTGTCAATCACCATATTCTTATCGGCAGACTCAATAGCCTCGGTTTTTCTAATGACTGCCTTGCCTGGTTCACCAACTACTTTGCAGACAGAGTTCAGTGTGTCAAATCGGAGGGCATGTTGTCCGGTCCTCTGGCAGTCTCTATGGGGGTACCACAGGGTTCAATTCTCGGGCCGACTCTTTTCTCTGTATACATCAATGATGTTGATCTTGCTGCGGGCGATTCCCTGATCCACCTCTACGCAGACGACACCATTCTGTATACTTCCGGCCCTTCCCTGGACACTGTGCTATCTAACCTCCAAACGAGCTTCAATGCCATACAACACTCCTTCCGTGGCCTCCAACTGCTCTTAAACGCTAGTAAAACCAAATGCATGCTTTTCAACCGCTCGCTGCCTGCACCCGCACGCCCGACTAGCATCACCACCCTGGATGGTTCCGACCTAGAATATGTGGACATCTATAAGTACCTAGGTGTGTGGCTAGACTGCAAACTCTCCTTCCAGACTCATATCAAACATCTCCAATCCAAAATCAAATCTAGAGTCGGCTTTCTATTCCGGAACAAAGCCTCCTTCACTCACGCCGCCAAACTTACCCTAGTAAAACTGACTATCCTACCGATCCTCGACTTCGGCGATGTCATCTACAAAATAGCTTCCAATACTCTACTCAGCAAACTGGATGCAGTTTATCACAGTGCCATCCGTTTTGTTACTAAAGCACCTTATACGACCCACCACTGCGACCTGTATGCCCTAGTCGGCTGGCCCTCGCTACATGTTCGTTGTCAGACCCACTGGCTCCAGGTCATCTACAAGGCTATGCTAGGTAAAGTGCCGCCTTATCTCAGTTCACTGGTCACGATGGCTACACCCACCCGTAGCACGCGCTCCAGCAGGTGTATCTCACTGATCATCCCTAAAGCCAAAACCTCATTTGGACGCCTTTCCTTCCAGTTCTCTGCTGCCTGCGACTGGAACGAATTGCAAAAATCTCTGAAGTTGGAGACTTTTATCTCCCTCAACAACTTTAAAAATCTGCTATCCGAGCAGCTAACCGATCGCTGCAGCTGTACATAGTCCATCTGTAAACTACCCACCCAATTTACCTACCTCACCCCCATACTGCTTTTATTTATTTACTTTTCTGCTCTTTTGCACACCAGTATCTCTTCTTGCACATGATCATCTGATGATTTATCACTCCAGTGTTAATCTGCTAAATTGTAATTATTGGATTTATTGCCTACCTCATGCCTTTTGCACACATTGTATATAGATTCTCTTTTTTCTACCATGTTATTGACTTGTCTATTGTTTACTCCATGTGTAACTCTGTGTTGTTGTCTGTTCACACTGCTATGCTTTATCTTGGCCAGGTCGCAGTTGCAAATGAGAACTTGTTCTCAACTAGCCTACCTGGTTAAATAAAGGTGAAATAAAAAAATAAAATAAAAAATCTGAGGTCGAACAAGAGCTTTTGGAGTGACAGGTCAGTCATTTTGTCAGTTTTCCAAGGCGCACGAAGGAGCTCCACATTGTCTTCTGAAAAGCGGTCGGTATACACGGCGAATATCTCCGGCTCTGATTTTATTTGATACATTTGATAATAACATCATAAAGTAGGTTTTTTCAACCGAGTTTTATCAGTTTATTCAACGTTTATTGGGACTTTGAGTTTTCCGTTCTTTGCGCCAAGAGAGGATGGGAATGTTAGTAACCTTGGCTAGCATTGTGGCGCGAATTCGACAGAAGAAATGGACATTCTAAAACCAAACAACGATTTATTCTGGACCAAGGACTCCTTGTACAAGATTCTGATGTAAGCTCAGCAAAAGTAAGAAAACATTTATGATGTTATTTCGTATTTCTGTGTAAAATATTGACTCCTATTCTCCGCCGTGTTGGTGAGTGCTGTCTCACAATAACGCAAGCTGTATGTTATTGTAACGTTCCTGACCTGTTTTCTGTTGTTTTTGTATGTGTATATGGTCAGGGCGTGAGTTTGGGTGGGCAGTCTATGTTTTCTGTTTCTATGTTGGTTTTGGGTTGCCTGGTATGGCTCTTAATTAGAGGCAGGTGTTTTGCGTTTTCCTCTAATTGAGAGTCATATTTAGGTAGGGTGTTCTCACTGTTTGTTTGTGGGTGATTGTCTCCTGTGTCGTCGATGTATGTACCATACGGGACTGTTTGGCTGTTTGTTCGTTTTGATGTAGTCTGTTTCCTGTCCGTGAGTTCTACGTTTAGTTAGTTAAGTTCATGTTCAGGTTTCGTCTACGTCGTTTTCTTGTTTTGTAATTTTGTAAGTGTTTTTGTTTTCGTGTTGCCGTCGTTTCAAATAAAGAGATGGCTTATTTCCCGAATGCTGCGTATTGGTCCACTGATCCTTCTCTCCTCTCCTCGTCCGAGGAAGAGGAGGACTCCAGCCCTTACAGTTATGGTAAAGTTATTTTAAAAAATCTAACACAGCGGTTGCATTAAGAACCAGTGTATCTTTCATTTGCCATACCACAAGTATTTTTATGTAAAGTTTATGATGAGTTCTTTGGTCAGATTAGGTGAGTGTCCAAAATATCTCCGGACATTCTGGGAAAATGTTGCTACATATATCACAATGTACAACCACGATTTCAGCGCTAAATATGCACATTTTCGAACAAAACATAAGTGTATTGTATAACCTGATGTTATAAGACTGTCATCTGATGAAGTTGTCCAAAGGTTAGTGATTAATTTTATATCTTTTGCTGGTTTTTGCGAAAGCTACCTTTGCGGTGAATAAATGCGTTTGTGTCAGAAATATTGGCTGGATTCACAAGATGTTTATCTTTCATTTGCTGTACACCATGTATTTTTCCTAAATGTTTTATGATGAGTATTTATTTATTTCACGTTGCTCTCTGTAATTATTCTGGCTGCTTCGATGCTATTTGTGATGGTAGCTGCAATGCAAAACTATGATTTATACCTCAAATATGCACATTTTTCGAACAAAACATAAATGTATTGTATAGCATGTTATAAGACTGTCATCTGATGAAGTTGTTTCTTGGTTGGTGAAAATATGCGGTTGTGTGTTTGGCTATTGTGGTTAGCTAATAGAAATACATATTGTGTTTTCGCTGTAAAACATTTTAAAAATCGGAAATGGTGGCCTGATTCACAAGATGTTTATCTTTCATTTGCTGTATTGGACTTGTGATTTCATGAAAATTATATTATATGATATCCCTGTCGCGTTAGGCTAGGCTATGCTAGTCAGCTTTTTTGATGAGGAGGATCCCGGATCCGGGATGGGTATTAAGTAAAGGTTTTAAATTCAATTCAGTTCAATTCGATGGGTTTTATTGGCATGGGAAACATATGTTAACATTGCCAAAGCAAGTGAAATTTATTAATTCTAAATATTGCACTCCCAAAAGTTTCAAACTAATCATTTCTCAATCTCTCTCTCACTCTAAAGCTTTATCTCTCTCTGTTTACTATCTTCACCCTATCTCTCATCTCTCCATCTATTTACAATCTTCACGCTTTCTCTACATCTCTCCATCTATTTACCATCTTCACCCTATCTCTACATCTCTCCATCCCTCCTCCTCCTCTCATCACAGGTCCTCTCCCCTCCTCCTCTCATCACGAGTCCTCTCTCCCCTCCTTCTCTCATTACAGGTCCTCTCTCCCCTCCTTCTCTCATCACAGGTCCTCTCTCCCCTCCTCCTCTCATCACGGGTCCTCTCCCTCCTCCTCCTCTCATCACAGGTCCTCTCCCCTCCTCCTCTCATCACAGGTCCTCTCCCCTCCTCCTCTCATCACAGGTCCTCTCCCCTCCTTCTCTCATCACAGGTCCTCTCTCCCCTCCTCCTCTCATCACGGGTCCTCTCCCCTCCTCCTCTCATCACAGGTCCTCTCCCCTCCTCCTCTCATCACAGGTCCTCTCCCCTCCTTCTCTCATCACAGGTCCTCTCTCCCCTCCTCCTCTCATCACGGGTCCTCTCCCCTCCTCCTCTCATCACAGGTCCTCTCCCCTCCTTCTCTCATCACAGGTCCTCTCTCCCCTCCTCCTCTCATCACGAGTCCTCTCTCCCCTCCTCTTGTCACGGGTCATCTCCCCTCCTCCTCTCATCACGAGTCCTCTCTCCCCTCCTCTCATCACGGGTCATCTCTCCCCTCCTCCTCTCATCACGAGTCCTCTCTCCCCTCCTCTCATCACAGGTCCTCTCTCCCCTCCTCCTCTCATCATGGGTCATCTCCCCTCCTCCTCTCATCACGAGTCCTCTCTCCCCTCCTCTCATCACGGGTCATCTCCCCTCCTCCTCTCATCTCGAGTCCTCTCTCCCCTCCTCTCATCACGAGTCCCCTCCTCCTCTCATCACAGGTCCTCTCCCCTCCTCCTCTCATCACGGGTCCTCTCTCCTCTCCTCCTCTCATCACGGGTCCTCTCTCCCCTCCTCCTCTCATCACAGGTCCTCTCTCCCCTCCTCTCATCACGAGTCCCCTCCTCCTCTCATCACAGGTCCTCTCCCCTCCTCCTCTCATCACGGGTCCTCTCTCCCCTCCTCCTCTCATCACAGGTCCTCTCTCCCCTCCTCTCATCACGAGTCCCCTCCTCCTCTCATCACAGGTCCTCTCCCCTCCTCCTCTCATCACAGGTCCTCTCCCCTCCTCGTCTCATCACAGGTCCTCTCTCCCCTCCTCTCATCACGGGTCCTCTCCCCTCCTCCTCTCATCACGGGTCCTCTCCCCTCCTCCTCTCATCACGGGTCCTCTCCCCTCCTCCTCTCATCACGGGTCCTCTCCCCTCCTCCTCTCATCACGGGTCCTCTCCCCTCCTCCTCTCATCACAGGTCCTCTCCCCTCCTCCTCTCATCACAGGTCCTCTCCCCTCCTCCTCTCATCACAGGTCCTCTCTCCCCTCCTCTCATCACGAGTCCCCTCCTCCTCTCATCACAGGTCCTCTCCCCTCCTCCTCTCATCACAGGTCATCTCCCCTCCTCCTCTCATCACAGGTCCTCTCCCCTCCTCCTCTCATCACAGGTCCTCTCCCCTCCTCCTCTCATCACAGGTCATCTCCCAGACCATTGAGATAGAGCGAAATGGGACGACATCTAAGCTCTAGATCTATTTATATCATCAGAACGATGTCAGTAATGTTCACAATCAGTCATTAGAAACCGCTGGAACAAATGGGCAAAAGACCGCTGCAGAGGGAGAGAGGGAGAGAGGGAGAGAGGGAGAGAGGGAGAGAGGGAGAGAGGGGGAGAGGGGGAGAGGGGGAGAGAGAGGGAGAGAGGGAGAGAGGGAGAGAGGGGGAGAGAGGGGGAGAGGGAGAGAGGGGGAGAGGGAGGCGGAGAGGGAGAGGGAGAGAGACGGAGAGAAGGAGAGAAGGAGAGAAGGAGAGAGGTAGCGAGTTGGCGACTGGGAGAGAGATAGAGGGGGAGAGAGAGATGGAGAGAGATGGGGAGAGGGAGAGAGGAGGAGACGGAGATAAGGGGAGAGAGAGAGCGGTAGCGAGGGGGCGAGGGGGAAAAGGACAGAGGCGGAGAGGGAGAGAGGGGGAGATGGAGAGGAGAGGGAGAGCGGAAGCGAGGGACAGAGGGACAGAGGGGGAGAGGGAATATACAGTAGGAGCAGCAAGACCAAACATTACCGTAGGTATAGGATATAACGGAGGAATGACAGTACTGACTGTCTGTCTGGCTGTGAGTCATTTAGCAGACTCTCTGATCCAGAGCCACTACAGTAGTGAGTCATTTAGCAGACTCTCTGATCCAGAGCCACTACAGTAGTGAGTCATTTAGCAGACTCTCTGATCCAGAGCCACTACAGTAGTGAGTCATTTAGCAGACTCTCTGATCCAGAGCCACTACAGTAGTGAGTCATTTAGCAGACTCTCTGATCCAGAGCCACTACAGTAGTGAGTCATTTAGCAGACTCTCTGATCCAGAGCCACTACAGTAGTGAGTCATTTAGCAGACTCTCTGATCCAGAGACACTACAGTAGGGAGTCATTTAGCAGACTCTCTGATCCAGAGTCACTACAGTAGTGAGTCATTCAGCAGACTCTCTGATCCAGAGTCACTACAGTAGTGAGTCATTTAACAGACTCTCTGATCCAGAGCCACTACAGTAGTGAGTCATTTAGCAGACTCTCTGATCCAGAGCCACTACAGTAGTGAGTCATTTAGCAGACTCTCTGATCCAGAGCCACTACAGTAGTGAGTCATTTAGCAGACTCTCTGATCTAGAGCCACTACAGTAGTGAGTCATTTAGCAGACTCTCTGATCCAGAGTCACTACAGTAGGGAGTCATTTAACAGACTCTCTGATCCAGAGTCACTACAGTAGTGAGTCATTTGGCAGACTCTCTAATCCAGAGACTTACAGTAGTGAGTCATTTAGCAGACTCTCTGATCTAGAGCCACTACAGTAGTGAGTCATTTAGCAGACTCTCTGATCCAGAGCCACTACAGTAGTGAGTCATTTAGCAGACTCTCTGATCCAGAGCCACTACAGTAGTGAGTCATTTAGCAGACTCTTATCCAGAGTTACTACAGTAGTGAGTCATTTAACAGACTCTCTGATCCAGAGCCACTACAGTAGTGAGTCATTTAGCAGACTCTCTGATCCACAGTCACTACAGTAGTGAGTCATTTAGCAGACTCTTATCCAGAGTTACTACAGTAGTGAGTCATTTAACAGACTCTCTGATCCAGAGCCACTACAGTAGTGAGTCATTTAGCAGACTCTCTGATCCAGAGTCACTACAGTAGTGAGTCATTTAGCAGACTCTCTGATCCAGAGTTACTACAGTAGTGAGTCATTTAACAGACTCTCTTATCCAGAGACACTACAGTAGGGAGTCATTTAACAGACTCTCTTATCCAGAGCCACTACAGTAGGGAGTCATTTAACAGACTCTCTGATCCAGAGCCACTACAGTAGTGAGTCATTTAACAGACTCTCTTATCCAGAGACACTACAGTAGGGAGTCATTTAACAGACTCTCTTATCCAGAGCCACTACAGTAGGGAGTCATTTAACAGACTCTCTGATCCAGAGCCACTACAGTAGTGAGTCATTTAGCAGACTCTCTTATCCAGAGCCACTACAGTAGTGAGTCATTTAACAGACTCTCTTATCCAGAGCCACTACAGTAGGGAGTCATTTAGCAGACTCTCTTATTCAGAGACACTACAGTAGTGAGTCATTTAGCAGACTCTTATCCAGAGTTACTACAGTAGTGAGTGCATCACATGTTCATACTGGTGCCTTGTGGGAATCGATTCCACCACCCTTCAGTTGAAAGAGCCATGCTCTACCAACTAGGACCAAGTGGTACTGCACAGGGTTTCATCTCAATCTGTTTCTATGTTTTGTCCTGTTGTATTTTAATAGCCTCTTAATAATGTCCACCAGAGGTCATATAACAGACATTTTGAAAGTCTCTGAAAAAGCTCTTTGTTTCGGCCACCCCATCTTCTCTCTCCTCATCTCCCCTCTCCCCATCTCCCATCTCCTTCCATTCCTCCCCTCCCAATCTCCCTCCATCCCTCCCCTCCCCATCTCCCCCTTCCCATCTTCCTCTCCTCCCCATTCCCTCCAGTCCCTCCATCCCTCCCCTTCTCCCTTCCCTCCAAATCAAATCAAATGTTATTAGTCACATGCGCCGAATACAACAGGATGTAGACCTTACAGTGAAATGCTTACTGACGAGCCCCTAACCAACAACGCAGTTTAAAAAGAATAAGAACAAGAAATAAAAGTAACAAGTAATTATAGAGCAGCAGTAAAATAACAATAGCGAGACTATATACAGGGGGTACCGGTACAGAGTCAATGTGCGGGGGCACCAGTTAGTCGAGGTAATTGTGGTAATATGTACATATAGGTAAGTTATTAAAGTGAGTATGCATAGATAACAGAGAGTAGCAGCGGCGTAAAAGAGGGGGGAGGGGGAAATGCAAATAGTCTGGGTAGCCATTTGATTAGCTGTTCAGGAGTCTTATGACTTGGGGGGGTAGAAGCTGTTTAGAAGCCTCTTGGACCTAGACTTGGCGCTCCGGTACCGCTTGCCGTGTGGTAGCAGAGAGAACAGTCTATGACTAGGGTGGCTGGAGTCTGACAATTTTCAGGGCCATCCTCTGACAACGCCTGGTATAGAGGTTCTGGATGGCAGGAAGCTTGGCCCCAGTGATGTACTGGGCTGTACGCATTACCCTCTGTAGCGCCTTGCGGTCAGAGGCCGAGCAGTTGCCGTACCAGGCAGTGATGCAACCAGTCAGGATGCTCTCGATGGTGCAGCTGTAGAACCTTTTGAGGATCTGAGGACCCATGCCAATCTTTTCAGTCTCCTGAGGGGGAATAGGCTTTGTCGTTCCCTCTTCACGACTATCTTGAGGTGTTTAGACCATTCTAGTTTGTTGGTGATGTGGACACCAAGGAACTTGAAGCTCTCAACCTGCTCCACTACAGGCCCGTCGATGAGAATGGGGGCGTGCTCGGTCCTTCTTTTCCTGTAGTCCACAACCATCTCCTCTGTCTTGCTCACATTGAGGGAGAGGTTGTTGTCCTGGCACCACCCGGCCAGGTCTCTGACCTCCTCCCTATAGGCTGTCTCGTCATTGTCGGTGATCAGTCCTACCACTGTTGTGTCATCGACAAACTTAATGATGTTGGAGTCGTGCCTGGCCATGCAGTCGTGGGTGAACAGGGAGTACAGGAGGGGACTGAGCACGCACCCCTGAGGGGCCCCTGTGTTGAGGATCAGAGTGGCGGATGTGTTGTTACCTACCCTTACCACCTGGGGCCGGCCCGTCAGGAAGTCCAGGCTCCAGTTGCAGAGGGAGGTGTTTAGTCCCATGGTCCTTAGCTTATTAATGAGGTTTGCAGGTTTTTCTACTTACAAAGCATGTAGAGGTCTGTAATTTTTATCATAGGTACACTTCAACTGTGAGAGACGGAATCTAAAACAAAAATCTAGAAAATCACATTGTATGATTTTTAAGTAATTAATTAGCATTTTATGCATTTATTGCATGACATAAGTATTTGATCACCTACCAACCAGTAAGAATTCCGGCTCTCACAGACCTGTTAGTTTTTCTTTAAGAAGCCCTCTTGTTCTCCACTCATTACCTGTATTAACTGCACCTGGAGGTTAGGAGGTTAGGAAGTGCAACTCAGTTTCCACCTCATTTAGTCGGCAGTGGGCACATAGCCTACTTCACTTGCTTTGGCAATTTTAACATATTTTTTCCCCATGCCAATAAAGCTCTTAAATTAAATTGAATTGAATTGAGAGACAGAGAGAGAGAGACAGAGAGAGAGAGACAGAGAGAGAGAGAGAGACAGAGACAGAGACAGAGACAGAGACAGAGAGACCGAGAGACAGAGAGAGACAGAGAGAGACAGAGAGAGACAGAGAGAGACAGAGAGAGACACAGAGACACAGAGAGAGACAGAGAGAGACAGAGAGAGACAGAGAGAGACAGAGAGAGACAGAGAGAGACAGAGAGAGACAGAGAGAGACAGAGAGAGACAGAGAGAGACAGAGAGAGACAGAGACACAGAGACACAGAGACACAGAGAGAGACAGACAGACAGACAGACAGACAGACAGACAGACAGACAGACAGACAGACAGACAGAGCGCGTGGCTTGTCCCAGAGAAAGCATATGCAACAGAGGGAGGGAGGGGGAGTTATGGAGTCTGTTTATGTGTGTGCACATGAAAGAGGGAAATAGAATGTTTTTTACAGGACGTATACAGAATACTACCCTCCTCATCATAACCTTCACTTCAAATGAAAACTCCTAACCTACATCCTGATTCTGGACAAAATCACCTGGAAGGATTCCTACTACCAACGATGGTTATTTTCCAAGCTATACAGCAAATGCTCTGGCAGACAAAAAAAGAGAAACCGGAAAACACCATCCAACCTGATACTGAGTGAGTTTAGTCTGAAGCTAATTTTAAAGCCAAGAAGAAAAATACATTACAATTGATATATTTTACTTTATAAGGAGTGAATGCTATATTCAGGCTACCAAGCTTGACAGGACAGATCTGACTGCAACTTCAATTAGCACTGAGGTGTGAGGTGTCCAACCTGTCTCTCTAACTTTAGCCCCACAATGGCAGGAGAGTCGCACAGCCTCCTCCACCATAATGCAGAGGCCTTTGAAGCCCCCTCCCGCTGTTCAGAGGTCATTACAATACAGTACCTTCTGGATGTAAAAGATGACAAGGCACGAAGCTCCTTATGAAAAATCAAGACACTTTTTTTTTAATAAGCAACTTATATAAGCAACTTAATCTTCCACACAGACCATCCCCTGGCATGGCACAGTGCTATATTAACCAGACCATCCCCTGGCATGACACAGTGCTATATTAACCAGACCATCCCCTGGCATGGCACAGTGCTATACTAACCAGACCATCCCCTGGCATGGCACAGTGCTATATTAACCAGACCATCCCCTGGCATGGCACAGTGCTATATTAACCAGACCATCCCCTGGCACAGTGCTATATTAACCAGACCATCCCCTGGCATGGCACAGTGCTATATTAACCAGACCATCCCCTGGCATGGCACAGTGCTATATTAACCAGACCATCCCCTGGCATGACACAGTGCTATATTAACCAGACCATCCCCTGGCATGGCACAGTGCTATATTAACCAGACCATCCCCTGGCATGGCACAGTGCTATATTAACCAGACCATCCCCTGGCACAGTGCTATATTAACCAGACCATCCCATGGCACAGTGCTATATTAACCAGACCATCCCATGGCACAGTACTATATTAACACACTACCTATCTGTTAAGAGAGGAGGTATTAGCGATGGTTGGAAACTCAGGATATATTAGACAACAAGGACAATGGTCAGATAATGTTAACAAAATCTGGAAGAGTAATGGCAACTCCAAACAGTTTCAGCTGGACCGTTCACATTATCAAAGAGCTAGCTCAGCAGGATAAGCTCTCTCTTGAGGAAACCCCCACCCCGAGTGTGTCTGACCAGAACTCTTCATTATACAACCCCACAGACGAGCAACCCCAAGCGGAACGTCAACCTCCCAGCACAGAGCACTACTCCCTTATTGAAATGAAGGATACATTTACCCAGCTGAAGGTAAGGCAGGTGGAGCTGGATCAGCAGGTGAACACACTCCAGTCAGCACAAAAAATAGTCCAGCTCAACAACACCCCTTCAACCAGACCCCGGAGAGCTGGAGGTGGAGAGAGACATATCTGCACTCTGGACTGTGGTGAGACAACAGCAACAGGAGAAAGAGCAGGAGAAGAACAGAGCACTAGAGGAGACGATCAGAGTGCTGGAGGAGAGGGTGAGGAGGATGGAGGAGAGGGTGAGGGGGATGGAGGAGAGGGTGAGGGGGGTGGAGGAGAGGATCAGACTGCTGGAGGAGAGGGTGAGGGGGATGGAGGAAAGGGTGAGGGGGATGGAGGAGAGAGTGAGGGGGGTGGAGGAGAGAGTGAGGGAGGTGGAGGAGAGGGTGAGGGGGATGGAGGAGAGGGTGAGGGGGATGGAGGAGAGGGTGAGGGGGATGGAGGAGAGAGTGAGGTGGATGGAGGAGAGGGTGAGGGGGATGGCATGTGACAGAGAACAACCCATTAGAGAGCTGGCCACCCCGGTAGAGAAGCCAGCAGAACAGTCCACTCCAAACCCTGACCATAGCCTCGACACCACAGCAGAACAGTCCACCCCATAGCCTCAACATCACAGCAGAACAGTCCACCCCAGACCCTGACCATAGCCTCAACACCACAGCAGAACAGTCCACCCCAGACCCTGACCAGAGCCTCGACACCACAGCAGAACAGTCCACCCCAGACCCTGACCATAGCCTCAACACCACAGCAGAACAGTCCACTCCAGACCCAGACCATAGCCTCCACATCACAGCAGAACAGTCCACCCCAGACCCTGACCATAGCCTCGACATCACAGCAGAACAGTCCACCCCAGACCCTGACCATAGCCTCGACATCACAGCAGAACAGTCCACCCCAGACCCTGACCATAGCCTCGACATCACAGCAGAACAGTCCACTCCAGACCCTGACCATAGCCTCCACATCACAGCAGAACAGTCCACCCCAGACCCTGATCATAGCCTCGACATCACAGCAGAACAGTCCACCCCAGACCCTGACCATAGCCTCGACACCACAGCAGAACAGTCCACCCCAGACCCTGACCATAGCGTCGACATCACAGCAGAACAGTCCACCCCAGACCCTGACCATAGCCTCAACATCACAGCAGAACAGACAAATGAAGAACCCCAAGCCCAGAGGATTCCACCCCCTCTGAGCACCCCCCCCCTGTCAGCCACCCTGATAGCCCTCCTGACATCCCCCCCACACCTACTGAGGACATACAT
Source organism: Salvelinus fontinalis (assembly GCF_029448725.1). NCBI lineage: Eukaryota > Metazoa > Chordata > Actinopteri > Salmoniformes > Salmonidae > Salvelinus > Salvelinus fontinalis. Next base: position 12,260,806 of record NC_074697.1, on the reverse strand, counting down.
AAGACACAGATCGTACTCCTTATGGACTATACAAGAAAATAAACACACAGTGTTTAAACTCTGGTGTCCAAACACCCAGCGTGCCCTAGACCTTCTGTCTGAGGACCAACTAGGGTCACCCAGCGCCCCATAGACCTTCTGTCTGAGGACCAACTAGGTTCACCCAGCGCCCCCTAGACCTTCTGTCTGAGGACCAACTAGGTTCACCCAGCCACATAATAATACACCCAGCGCCCCCTAGACCTTCTGTCTGAGGACCAACTAGGGTCACCCAGCACCCCCTAGACCTTCTGTCTGAGGACCAACTAGGGTCACCCAGCGCCCCCTAGACCTTCTGTCTGAGGACCAACTAGGTTCACCCAGCGCCCCCTAGACCTTCTGTCTGAGGACCAACTAGGGTCACCCAGCACCCCCTAGACCTTCTGTCTGAGGACCAACTAGGGTCACCCAGCGCCCCCTAGACCTTCTGTCTGAGGACCAACTAGGTTCACCCAGCGCCCCCTAGACCTTCTGTCTGAGGACCAACTAGGTTCACCCAGCCACATAATAATACACCCAGCGCCCCCTAGACCTTCTGTCTGAGGACCAACTAGGTTCACCCAGCGCCCCCTAGACCTTCTGTCTGAGGACCAACTAGGTTCACCCAGCCACATAATAATACACACAGGCACAAATGACCTGAGAACGCAGCAGGAAAGGGTGGCCACAGCACTCAAGGGAGTGATATATCTCCACCCTGCTATCACGAAAATACTTCCACCCTGATACCATACAGTGAGTAAACGCTCCCTATAGGCTATCTCATCGTTGTACTGTGGTTCCTCCTTTAAAAGTTGTGTCATACTACGGTACACCTTGCGTGCTGCTGCAGCATTCTGTGGCTCGTCATTTAATTGTCAGCCATTTTTTATGCTACTGCAAGTTATTTCTAGTTTGACCACCAGAGGGCATCTTTGAGAAGCATTTGATAGTTTTCCGTATTTGCATTACCAGAGAATTTAAAACCTTTTTTGTAATAACATAGTACATGGGATTGATTTTAAGAAATTTGGCTTAATTAATGAATTAATGAATTTGATTAATATTATATTGTTTCTACTCAGAAACCCCCGTTAGGATGGAATGGAAAATATGGATCTGTACAACGTGATGGGCGGGAGCAGGCAACAGTATTGGAGGATTCTATATGGTTTGCCTTCATTAGACAACTTTCAATATTTCTGTAAATCAGTGATATTTATTAGTAATTCGTTATGGATCCATAACTAAACTAACATCTGAATTTTGAAAGAGTATTTTTTATAATTATTTTATTAACAAAATGTGTTTGTTTATTAGGCTACAGTGCAGTCTACAATACATGCTGTAGTTAACATGGGAAAGTGCCTAATTCCTTACATAAGGGAGAGCAGGCCATGTCTGTACTACAGAATGCGGGGCGTGCGGAAGACCGGGGTTCAAATCCCCATTAAGGAGGAAAGAGTAGGCTGTCCTTATAAATAAGAATGTGTTCTTAACTGATTCGTGTTATGTCATAGTTGTGATGTCTTCACAATTATTCTACAATGTAGAAAATAGTAAAAATATAGAAAAAATCCTGGAATGAGTAGGTGTGTCCAAACTTTTGACTGGTACTTGATGGAACGTAAAATATGGCGCTGTACAACGTGACAGTCAGCAGTACAGTACTGGGCTATTTAGCTAAAGAATCTCCGCAGGGCACGAGGAAGGAGTAGGCTGTCCTTGTAAATGAGAGTTTGTTCTTAACTGACTTGTTAAATAAAGGTTACACTAAGAGCATAACATTTCTGCACCCTCATTTTCTAATTCTAGTCTAACCAATACCCAAAATGGAGATTAATAAGTGAAAATAAAAAAGGTGTAACTTTCAGATTACTATAGGCAATAAGTATACAGCAGATTGCAGATTGTCTTCACTTTGATTATACTGTAGCACCATGATCTCTATTCATTGAGCAGATTAGGGGCGTTCAGGAGGAACGGAAAATCTACTTGATATTTCAAAAAAATACTGTTGGACTTGGGGATTATGGTCAAGGACATTCACAAACACTATCATCAGATGCCTGTTTTACGCCGAAATCGAAAGCCCAGGAAAACGAACAGGTACAGTAAGCTACAATACTTTAATGTAGGACCTAATAATGCTAAAAATAATGCTGAAATAAAGCTGGTCTTTACTGTAATGCTGCACATTTTCACATTGTATTTGTGTGGATTTATGGAAAGGCTCAGTAAGATATGTTTTTATATATGTATACAGTATATATATACAGTTGAAGTCAGAAGTTTACATACACCTCAGTTTTTCACAATTCCTGACATTTAATCCAAGTAAAAATTCCCTGTTTTAGGTCAGTTAGGATCACCACTATATTTTAAGAATGTGAAATGTCAGAATAATAGTAGAGAGAATTATTTATTTCAGCTTTTATTTCCTTCATCACATTCCCAGTGGGTCAGAAGTTTACATACACTCAATTAGTATTTAGTAGCACTGCCTTTAAATTGTTTTACCTGGGTCAAACGTTTCGGGTAGCCTTCCACAAGCTTCCCACAATAAGTTGGGTGAATTTTGGCCCATTCCTCCGAACAAAGCTGGTGTAACTGAGTCAGATTTGTAGGCCTCCTTGCCCGCACACACTTTTTCAGTTCTGCCCACAAAGTTTCTATGGGATTGAGGTCAGGGCTTTGATGGCCACTCTAGTACCTTGACTTTGTTGTCCTTAAGCCATTTCGCCACAACTTTAGAAGTATATTTGGGGTCAATGTCCATTTTGAAGATCCATTTGCGACCAAGCTTTAACTTCCTGACTGATGTCTTGAGATGTTGCTTCAATTTATCCACATAATTTCCCTCCCTCATGATGCCATATATTTTGTGAAGTGCACCAGTCCCTCCTGCAGCAAAGCACCCCCACAACATGATGCTGCCACCCCCGTGCTTCACGGTTGGGATGGTGTTCTTTGGCTTACAAGCCTCCTCCTTTTTCCTCCAAACATAACGATGGTCATTATGGCCAAGAAGTTATATTTTTGTTTTATCAGACCAGAGGACATTTCTCCAAAAAGTACGATCTTTGTCCCCAGGTGCAGTTGCAAACCATAGTCTGGCTTTTTATAGCGTTTTGGAGCAGTGGATTCTTCCTTGCTGAACGGCCTTTCAGGTTAGGTCAATATAGGATTTTCCAAGCTGTTTAAAGGCAGAGTCAACTTCTGACCCTCTGGAATTGTGATACAGTGAATTACAAGTGAAATAATCTGTCTGTAAACAATTGTTGGAAAAATGACTTGTGTCATGCACAAAGTAGTTGTCCTAACCGACTTGCCAAAACTATAGTTTGTTATCAAGAATTTTGTGGAGTGGTTGAAAAATGAGTTTTAATGACTCCAACCTAAGTGTATGTAAACTTCCGATATCAACTGTTTATATATATATCATTTTTTAATTATCGGTACATTAACCATATGTTTGCTTGTTTTGTACTGTTCTGTAGTTTCGAACCAATGATTCGTCTGACAAACAAAGACCTTCGTGGCCTGCAGGCCCAGGCATGGATCAAAGCTGGCAAGACCTTTGTGGCCTGCAGGCCCAGGCATGGATCAAAGCTGGCGAGACCTTTGTGGCCTGCAGGCCCAGGCATGGATCAAAGCTGGCGAGACCTTCGATGGCCTGCAGGCCCAGGCATGGATCAAAGCTGGCAAGACCTTTGTGGCCTGCAGGCCCAGGCATGGATCAAAGCTGGCGAGACCTTTGTGGCCTGCAGGCCCAGGCATGGATCAAAGCTGGCGAGACCTTTGTGGCCTGCAGGCCCAGGCATGGATCAAAGCTGGCGAGACCTTCGATCGCCTGCAGGCCCAGGCATGGATCAAAGCTGGCGAGACCTTCGTGGCCTGCAGGCCCAGGCATGAATCAAAGCTGGCGAGACCTTTGTGGCCTGCAGGCCCAGGCATGGATCAAAGCTGGCGAGACCTTCGATCGCCTGCAGGCCCAGGCATGGATCAAAGCTGGCGAGACCTTCGTGGCCTGCAGGCCCAGGCATGAATCAAAGCTGGCGAGACCTTTGTGGCCTGCAGGCCCAGGCATGGATCAAAGCTGGCGAGACCTTCGATGGCCTGCAGGCCCAGGCATGAATCAAAGCTAGCGAGACCTTCGATGGCATCATTTTCACAGACTAATCAACCGTGGCCCTTGAGCAATTTGCTCAAAACTGCTATAGAAAAAAAAGGAAGAAGATCAAGCATCTGCTCAGACTCCAGGGGAGGGACATTTCTCGCCAGGGACCAGGCCCATATTTAGATATTTGATGGTAAATTTGGCTATTTACAAAGCTATTTACAAAGCAGAAGTTACATAACATATTGTAGCCTCACGGACTGCTATGTGTTCCACAATAATTCACTGTTGTCTCCTTTCTACAGGTATCAAGGCTCGAGATTTCTATGAGGAAGAACTACCCTACCCTATATGTCAGAGAGATGTTTCTGGGACCACATCGTTTCTTAGGATTATAGCAATATTTTGTTACGTTTAGGTCTATGTACATGTATATTTATATTGTTGTAACTAATTTTGGCTGTTCGGCTAAATGTATTTATTTTCTTCTCCAAATGCACAGTGACCCAAAACAAACTGCTGCCCGGGTTTGCATTGCAAATGACGCCAGCAGAGGAAGTAGACCTTTATGTAGTGAAATAAAGGTTAAATAAAAATAAATTAATGACCACCAACACCTTCGGTAGGCCTACAGTAGATCTACAAATATTTTTTAATCTCTACATGTAGGTATCCTGATTTAAACCCGATCGAACTTGTTTGTCATCAACTGAAAACATTCATCCGTAACCCTGCCAAGCCGACAGGCAAAGATGAACTGGTCAAGGCCATCAAGATGTTTTGGCTGGAGAAACTGACGATACAACAATGCAACAAATACATTGATCATCTCAGCAAGGTTTTACCTGTTGTCGTGGAGCTGGATGGAAGTGCGACTAAAATGTAGCTTATATAAACATCCTCATTTTAATGTCTTTTTTGTCTCGATAATTTATTTTACTAAGCATAAAGATGTTGCTGAGGAAATACTGTTCTGCTGTTTTGAGTTAGAAAAGTAATACTTTAGAGGACTTAACCATCGAATACATTGCAAGTTGAGGGATTTTCACAACAGTAGCCGGGTTATAAAAAGTCTATTGTCCTGCTAATAGGAAACATTTGCATGATGGGCTACACCTGCTACAGTACTACAGTACTACAGTACTACACCTGCTACAGTACTACAGTACTACAGTACTACACCTGCTACAGTACTACAGTACTACACCTGCTACAGTACTACAGCACTACACCTGCTACAGTACTACAGCACTACACCTGCTACAGTACTACACCTGCTACAGTACTACAGTACTACACCTGCTACAGTACTACAGTACTACACCTGCTACAGTACTACAGTACTACACCTGCTACAGTACTACAGTACTACACCTGCTACAGTACTACAGTACTACACCTGCCACAGTACTACAGCACTACACCTGCTACAGTACTACAGCACTACACCTGCCACAGTACTACAGTACTGCAGTACTGCAGTACTACACCTACTACAGTACTACACCCGCTACAGTACTACAGCACTAAACCTACTACAGTACTACACCTGCTACAGTACTACAGCACTACACCTGCCACAGTACTACAGTACTACAGTACTACATCTGTTACAGTACTGCAGTACTACAGTACTACACCCACTACAGTACTACAGTACTACACCTACTACAGTACTACAGTACTACATCTGTTACAGTACTGCAGTACTACACCTCCTACAGTACTACACCTACTACAGTACTACATTACTGCAGTACTACACCTGGTACAGTACGCCAGTACTACAGTAATACACATGCTACAGTAATACATTACTACAGTACTACACCTGTTACAGTACTACAGTACTACACCTGCTACAGCACTACAGTACTACAGTACTACACCTGCTACAGTACTACAGTACCACACCTGCTACAGTACTACAGTACTACACCTGCTACAGTACTACAGTACTACACCTTCTACAGCACTACAGTACTACAGTACTACACCTGCTACATTACTACAGTACTATAGTACTACAGTACTACGCCTGCTACATTACTACAGTACTACAGTACTACACCTGCTACAGTACTACACCTGCTACAGCACGACAGTACTACAGTACTACACTTGCTACAGTACTACAGTACTACACCTGCTACATTACTACAGTACTATAGTACTACAGTACTACACCTGCTACAGTACTACAGTATTACACCTGCTACAGTACTACAGTACTACAGTATTACATTACTACACCTGCTACAGTACTACAGTACTATAGTATTACATTACTACACCTGCTACAGTACTACAGTACTACAGTATTACATTACTACACCTGCTACATTACTACAGTACTACAGTACTACAGTACTACACCTGCTACAGTACTACAGTATTACATTACTACACCTGCTACAGTACTACAGTACGACAGTACTACAGTACTACACCTGCTACAGCACTACAGTATTACATTACTACACCTGCTACAGTACTACAGTACTACATTACTACACCTGCTACATTACTACAGTACTACAGTACTACAGTACTACACCTGCTACAGTACTACAGTATTACATTACTACACCTGCTACTGTACTACAGTACGACAGTACTACAGTACTACACCTGCTACAGTACTACAGTACTACAGTACTACACATGCTACAGTACTACAGTACTACACCTGCTACAGTACTGCAGTACTACAGTACTACAGTACTACATCTGCTACAGTACTACAGTACTACAGTACTACACCTGCTACAGTACTACAGTACTACACTACTACACCTGCTACAGCACTACAGTACTACAGTACTACACATGCTACAGTACTACAGTACTACACCTGCTACAGTACTACAGTACTACAGTACTACACCTGCTACAGTACTACAGTACTACACCTGCTACAGTATAGTTGTGAAAAACAAGTGTTTGAAAACCTGTTTTCAAAATGCCTTCAATTGTCCATCACTAAATAAAAACACTGCATCTGGTTTACATCTTGTTTACAGTCTTTGTGTCACACATAATTTGCATCTACCTTTCCAATTACTTTTATAGTTTGGGATTTAGAAATGTGCCCTTTTAATTATTAGTTACATTGTTTTAGTTTGAACGTGGAGACTTTTTTCTATAAATGATTGTTTTATGTAGGATGCTACATTTTTGACCAGTTGCAATCGTAAGTAGACCTCATAAAAACAATCCTACTTCTACTAGGCTGTTAAGCACCAGAGCCTACCTCAACCAAGTTATTTTAAATAGGTCGAGGCTTCCGAAGAAATAGACTCCAATTAAGCCCTCTTGTTGTTTTGTAAAGTCAAAATAAAATGAAGATTATTGTTGAAAGGAATTGCTCGACTGGTGTATGTTGTCTCCATCTGTTGCTGGGCAACACTTGCATAACTAGCCACTGTTCACCTCCTATTGTTGCGGTTGCTGACTAGGCAAGTCAGGTCTGAACAAATTCTTATTTACAATGACGGCCTACCCCGGGCCAATCCCGGATGACGCTGGGCCAATTGTGCGCTGCCCTATGGGACTCCCAATGTGATACAGCCTGGATTCAAACCGGGGACTGTAGTTGCAAAAGGTGCCTCTACAAAGTATTGACTTTGTGGGGGTGAATAGTTATGAACGCTCAAGTTTTCCGTTTTTTTTGTTTTATTTCTTGTTTGTTTCACAATAAAAAAATATTTTGCATCTTCAAAGTGGTAGGCATGTTGTGTAAATCAAATGATACAAACCCCTTAAAAATATATTTTAATTCCAGGTTGTAAGACAACAAAATAGGAAAAAAGCCAATGTATATCCCTCCACTAGAATCACCATACATCTCAGATATCACCATACATCTCAGATATCACCATACAAACAAACAGAAAGAGAAAGAAAGACAGAGAGAGACACAGAGAGAGAGAGAGACAGAGAGACAGAGAGAGAGAGAGACAAACAGAGAGAGAGAGAGAGAGCGAGAGAGAGAGGCAGATAGAAAGCGAAAGAGAGAGAGAGAGAGACAGAGACAGAGAGAGACAGACAGAGACCTACCTATAACCCCCCCCACTAGAATCCTCATTCATCTCCATCCTAGAGGGGGAGATCAACCATTTCCAGGCCCAGGGACATGTACTAGTCTGTGGCGACCTAAATGCCAGAACCGGACAAGAACTTGACACCTTCAGCACACAGGGGTACAAACACCTGCCTGCAGGTGACAGCATTCCCTCCCCCATATGCCCCCCTAGGCACAGCTATGACATAACCAACAAAAAATAGGTCACAACTCCTGCAGCTCTGTCGCACGCTGGGTCTGTACATAGTCAACGGTAGGCTTCGAGGGGACTCCTATGGTAGGTACACCTATAGCTCATCTCTTGGCAGTAGTACTGTAGACTACTTTATCACTGTCCTCAACCCAGAGTCTCTCAGAGAGTTCACAGTCAGCCCACTGACACCCCTATCAGTCCACAGCAAAATCACAGTCTACTTGAACAGAGCAATACTCAATCATGAGGCATCAAAGACAAAGGAACTGAATAATATTAAGAAATACTATAGATGGAAGGAATGTAGTGTGGAAACCTACCAAAAAACAATTAGGCAACAACAAATTCAATCCCTTTCAGACAATTTCCTGGACAAAACGTTTCACTTTAATAGTGAAGGTGTAAACTTTGCAGTAGAAAACCTAAACAGTATATTTGACCTCTCAGCTTCCCTATAAAATCTAAAAATCTCAAATAGAAAACCTAAGAAAATATACAACAATTACAAATGGTTTGATGAAGAATGCAAAAACCTAAGAAAGAAATTGAGCGACCTGCCCAACCATAAACATAGAGACCCAGAACACCTAAAACAATACAGAAATACACCATGGGAAAAGAAGGAACAGCACGTCAGAAATCAGCTCAATGTGATTGAAGTATCCATAGAATCTAACCAATTCTGGGAAAATTGGAAAACACCAAACAAACAACAACACGAAGAGTTATCTATCTAAAACGGAGATGTATGGGTAAACCATTTCTCCAATCTCTTTGGCCCTATAACAAAGAACAAACAGCTAAAAATATATACATGATCAAATACAAATCTTAGAATCAACTATTAAAGACTACCAGAACCCAAAGGCCTGTGGTGTTGATGGTACACAAAATGAAATGATAAAATAATCCTCTGCATTATCATTAACAGCAGACTCAAATCAAATCAGATCAAATCAAATGCTATTTGTCACATGCGCTGAATACAACAGGATACAGAATACAACAGGATACAGAAACAGGATACAGAATACAACAGGATACAGAATACAACAGGATGTAGAATACAACAGGATACAGAATACAACAGGATACTGAATACAACAGGATACAGAATACAACAGGATACTGAAACAGGATACAGAATACAACAGGATACAGAAACAGGATACAGAATACAACAGGATACAGAATACAACAGGATACAGAAACAGCATACAGAATACAACAGGATACAGAAACAGCATACAGAATACAACAGGATACAGAAACAGCATACAGAATACAACAGGATACAGAAACAGGATACAGAATACAACAGGATACAGAAACAGGATACAGAATACAACAGGATACAGAAACAGGATACAGAATACAACAGGATACAGAAACAGGATACAGAATACAACAGGATACAGAAACAGGATACAGAATACAACAGGATACAGAAACAGGATACAGAATACAACAGGATACAGAAACAGGATACAGAATACAACAGGATACAGAATACAACAACCTTACAATGAAATGCTGACCACTGTGACTGACCCAAACTTAAGGAAAGCTTTGACTATGTACAGACTCAGTGAGCATAGCCTTGCTATTGAGAAAGGCCGCGTAGGCAGACATGGCTCTCAAGAGAAGACAGGCTATGTGCACACTGCCCACAAAATGAGGTGGAAACTGAGCTGCACTTCCTAACCTCCTGCCAAATGTATGACCATATTAGAGACACATATTTCCTTCAGATTACACAAACACACAAAGAATTTGGAAACAAATAGAGAGAGGAGGAGAGAGAGACAGAGAGAGAGAGACAGAGACAGAGAGAGACAGAGAGAGAGACAGAGAGAGAGAGAGAGAGAGACAGAGAGAGAGAGAGACAGAGAGAGAGAGAGAAAGGAGAGGAGAGCCAGTGAGAGAGAGAGGAGAGCCAGAGAGAGAGAGAGAGAGACAGAGAGGAGAGCCAGTGAGAGAGAGAGGAGAGCCAGAGAGAGAGTGAGAAAGGAGAGGAGAGCCAGAGAGAGAGAGAGGAGAGCCAGAGAGAGAGAGAGAGAGAGAGAGAGAAAGAGAGAAAAGAGAGAGAGAGAAGGAGAGAGAGAGACAGAGAGACAGAGAGAGACAGAGAGAGAGAGAGACAGAGAGAGAGACAGAGAGAGACAGAGAGAGAGAGAGACAGAGAGAGAGAGAGAGAGAGAGAGAGAGAGAGAGAGAGAGAGAGAGAGAGAGAGAGAGAGAGAGACATAGAGAGAGAGAGAGAGAGAGACAGAGAGAGAGACATTTGTAATGTCTTTATTGTTTTGAAACTTCTGTATGTGTAATGTTTACTGTTAATTTGTATTGTTTATTTCACTTTTGTATATTATCTACCTCACTTGCTTTGGCAATGTTAACACATGTTTCCCATGCCAATAAAGCCCCTTGAATTGAATTGAATAGAATTGATAGACTCTTGTTTCTCCTCTCTCTAGAGACTCTTCTAGTTAACAGTGATCCTATCAGCTGATGGACTATTGTTTTTCCTCTTGTTCATATTATATTCAATATTCTATCATCATGTTTCTGGATCATTGTTAGAGAACCAGAGTCCACTGTGTTGACAGAGAGAGACCTTACTATCTGCTTTAGACTCAATGTATGCTACATTCTCCCATTTATGAGACTGGATCCTAACCCATCTATTTAGGAGACTGGATCCTAACCCATCTATTTAGGAGACTGGATCCTAACCCATCTATTTAGGAGACTGGACCCATCTATTTAGGAGACTGGACCCTAACCCATCTATTTAGGAGACTGGATCCTAACCCATCTATTTAGGAGACTGGACCCTAACCCATCTATTAGGAGACTGGACCCTAACCCATCTATTTAGGAGACTGGACCCATCTATTTAGGAGACTGGACCCTAACCCATCTATTTAGGAGACTGGATCCTAACCCATCTATTTAGGAGACTGGACCCTAACCCATCTATTTAGGAGACTGGGCCCTAACCCATCTATTTAGGAGACTGGACCCTAACCCATCTATTTAGGAGACTGGACCCTAACTCATCTCTTAGGAGACTGGACCCTAACCCATCTATTTAGGAGACTGGACCCTAACCCATCTATTTAGGAGACTGGACCCATCTATTTAGGAGACTGGACCCATCTATTTAGGAGACTGGACCCTAACCCATCTATTAGGAGACTGGGCCCTAACCCATCTATTTAGGAGACTGGACCCTAACCCATCTATTTAGGAGACTGGATCCTAACCCATCTATTTAGGAGACTGGACCCATCTATTTAGGAGACTGGATCCTAACCCATCTATTTAGGAGACTGGACCCATCTATTTAGGAGACTGGATCCTAACCCATCTATTTAGGAGACTAGACCCTAACCCATCTATTTAGGAGACTGGATCCTAACCCATTTATTTAGGAGACTGGACCCTAACCCATCTATTTAGGAGACTGGACCCTAACCCATCTATTTAGGAGACTGGACCCTAACCCATCTATTTAGGAGACTGGACCCTAACCCATCTATTTAGGAGACTGGACCCATCTATTTAGGAGACTGGACCCTAACCCATCTATTTAGGAGACTGGACCCTAACCCATTTATTTAGGAGACTGGACCCTAACCCATCTATTTAGGAGACTGGACCCTAACCCATCTATTTAGGAGACTGGACCCATCTATTTAGGAGACTGGACCCTAACCCATCTATTTAGGAGACTGGACCCTAACCCATCTATTTAGGAGACTGGACCCTAACCCATCTATTTAGGAGACTGGACCCTAACCCATCTATTTAGGAGACTGGACCCTAACCCATCTATTTAGGAGACTGGATCCTAACCCATCTATTTAGGAGACTGGACCCTAACCCATCTATTTAGGAGACTGGATCCTAACCCATCTATTTAGGAGACTGGACCCTAACCCATCTATTTAGAAGACTTGACCCTAACCCATCTATTTAGGAGACTGGACCCTAACCCATCTATTTACGAGACTGGATCCTAACCCATCTATTTAGGAGACTGGACCCTAACACATCTATTTAGGAGACTGGACCCTAACCCATCTATTTAGGAGACTGGATCCTAACCCATGTATTTAGGAGACTGGACCCATCTATTTAGGAGACTGGATCCTAACCCATCTATTTAGGAGACTGGACCCATCTATTTAGGAGACTGGACCCATCTATTTAGAAGACTGGACCCTAACCCATCTATTTAGGAGACTGGATCCTAACCCATCTATTTAGGAGACTGGATCCTAACCCATCTATTTAGGAGACTGGACCATAACCCATCTATTTAGGAGACTGGATCCTAACCCATCTATTAGGAGACTGGACCCATCTATTTAGGAGACTGGTTCCTAACCCATCTATTAGGAGACTGGACCCATCTATTTAGGAGACTGGACCCTAACCCATCTATTTAGGAGACTGGACCCTAACCCATCTATTTAGGAGACTGGACCCTAACCCATCTATTTAGGAGACTGGACCCATCTATTTAGGAGACTGGACCCTAACCCATCTATTTAGGAGACTGGATCCTAACCCATCTATTTAGGAGACTGGACCCATCTATTTAGGAGACTGGACCCTAACCCATCTATTTAGGAGACTGGATCCTAACCCATCTATTTAGGAGACTGGATCCTAACCCATCTATTAGGAGACTGGACCCATCTATTTAGGAGACTGGATCCTAACCCATCTATTTAGGAGACTGGACCCTAACCCATCTATTTAGGAGACTGGACCCTAACCCATCTATTTAGGAGACTGGACCCATCTATTTAGGAGACTGGACCCATCTATTTAGGAGACTGGACCCTAACCCATCTATTAGGAGACTGGGCCCTAACCCATCTATTTAGGAGACTGGGCCCTAACCCATCTATTTAGGAGACTGGACCCTAACCCATCTATTTAGGAGACTGGATCCTAACCCATCTATTTAGGAGACTGGACCCATCTATTTAGGAGACTGGATCCTAACCCATCTATTTAGGAGACTGGACCCATCTATTTAGGAGACTGGATCCTAACCCATCTATTTAGGAGACTAGACCCTAACCCATCTATTTAGGAGACTGGACCCATCTATTTAGGAGACTGGATCCTAACCCATCTATTTAGGAGACTGGACCCTAACCCATCTATTTAGGAGACTGGATCCTAACCCATCTATTTAGGAGACTGGATCCTAACCCATCTATTTAGGAGACTGGACCCATCTATTTAGGAGACTGGACCCTAACCCATCTGTTTAGGAGACTGGACCCTAACCCATCTATTTAGGATACTGGACCCTAACCCATCTATTTAGGAGACTGGACCCTAACCCATCTATTTAGGAGACTGGATCCTAACCCATCTATTTAGGAGACTGGACCCTAACCCATCTATTTAGGAGACTGGATCCTAACCCATCTATATAGGAGACTGGACCCTAACCCATCTATTTAGAAGACTTGACCCTAACCCATCTATTTAGGAGACTGGATTCTAACCCATCTATTTAGGAGACTGGATCCTAACCCATCTATTTAGGAGACTGGACCCTAACCCGTCTATTTAGGAGACTGGACCCTAACCCATCTATTTAGGAGACTGGATCCTAACCCATCTATTTAGGAGACTGGACCCTAACCCATCTATTTAGGAGACTGGACCCTAACCCATCTATTTAGGAGACTGGACCCTAACCCATCTATTTAGGAGACTGGACCCATCTATTTAGGAGACTGGATCCTAACCCATCTATTTAGGAGACTGGACCCTAACCCATCTATTTAGGAGACTGGACCCATCTATTTAGGAGACTGAACCCATCTATTTAGAAGACTGGACCCTAACCCATCTATTTAGGAGACTGGATCCTAACCCATCTATTTAGGAGACTGGATCCTAACCCATCTATTTAGGAGACTGGACCCTAACCCATCTATTTAGGAGACTGGATCCTAACCCATCTATTAGGAGACTGGACCCATCTATTTAGGAGACTGGTTCCTAACCCATCTATTAGGAGACTGGACCCATCTATTTAGGAGACTGGACCCTAACCCATCTATTTAGGAGACTGGACCCTAACCCATCTATTTAGGAGACTGGACCCTAACCCATCTATTTATGAGACTGGACCCATCTATTTAGGAGACTGGACCCTAACCCATCTATTTAGGAGACTGGATCCTAACCCATCTATTTAGGAGACTGGATCCTAACCCATCTATTAGGAGACTGGACCCATCTATTTAGGAGACTGGATCCTAACCCATCTATTTAGGAGACTAGACCCTAACCCATCTATTTAGGAGACTGGACCCTAACCCATCTATTTAGGAGACTGGACCCATCTATTTAGGAGACTGGACCCATCTATTTAGGAGACTGGAACCTAACCCATCTATTAGGAGACTGGGCCCTAACCTATCTATTTAGGAGACTGGACCCTAACCCATCTATTTAGGAGACTGGACCCATCTATTTATGAGACTGGATCCTAACCCATCTATTTAGGAGACTGGACCCTAACCCATCTATTTAGGAGACTGGACCCATCTATTTTGGAGACTGGATCCTAACCCATCTATTTAGGAGACTGGACCCTAACCCATCTATTTAGGAGACTGGACCCATCTATTTTGGAGACTGGATCCTAACCCATCTATTTAGGAGAATGGACCCTAACCCATCTATTTGGGAGACTGGACCCTAACCCATCTATTTAGGAGACTGGACCCATCTATTTAGGAGACTGGACCCTAACCCATCTATTTAGGAGACTGGACCCTAACCCATCTATTTAGGAGACTGGACCCTAACCCATCTATTTAGGAGACTGGACCCTAACCCATCTATTTAGGAGACTGGACCCTAACCCATCTATTTAGGAGACTGGACCCTAACCCATCTATTTAGGAGACTGGATCCTAACCCATCTATTTAGGAGACTGGATCCTAACCCATCTATTTAGGAGACTAGACCCTAACCCATCTATTTAGGAGACTGGACCCTAACCCATCTATTTAGGAGACTGGACCCATCTATTTAGGAGACTGGACCCATCTATTTAGGAGACTGGAACCTAACCCATCTATTAGGAGACTGGGCCCTAACCTATCTATTTAGGAGACTGGACCCTAACCCATCTATTTAGGAGACTGGACCCATCTATTTATGAGACTGGATCCTAACCCATCTATTTAGGAGACTGGACCCTAACCCATCTATTTAGGAGACTGGACCCATCTATTTTGGAGACTGGATCCTAACCCATCTATTTAGGAGACTGGACCCTAACCCATCTATTTGGGAGACTGGACCCTAACCCATCTATTTAGGAGACTGGACCCATCTATTTAGGAGACTGGACCCTAACCCATCTATTTAGGAGACTGGACCCTAACCCATCTATTTAGGAGACTGGACCCTAACCCATCTATTTAGGAGACTGGACCCTAACCCATCTATTTAGGAGACTGGACCCTAACCCATCTATTTAGGAGACTGGACCCTAACCCATCTATTTAGGAGACTGGACCCTAACCCATCTATTTAGGAGACTGGACCCTAACCCATCTATTTAGGAGACTGGATCCTAACCCATCTATTTAGGAGACTGGACCCTAACCCATCTATTTAGGAGACTGGATCCTAACCCATCTATTTAGGAGACTGGACCCTAACCCATCTATTTAGGAGACTGGATCCTAACCCATCTATATAGGAGACTGGACCCTAACCCATCTATTTAGAAGACTTGACCCTAACCCATCTATTTAGGAGACTGGATCCTAACCCATCTATTTAGGAGACTGGACCCATCTATTTAGGAGACTGGACCCATCTATTTAGAAGACTGAACCCTAACCCATCTATTTAGGAGACTGGATCCTAACCCATCTATTTAGGAGACTGGACCCTAACCCATCTATTTAGGAGACTGGACCCTAACCCATCTATTTAGGAGACTGGATCCTAACCCATCTATTTAGGAGACTGGACCCTAACCCATCTATTTAGGAGACTGGACCCTAACCCATCTATTTAGGAGACTGGACCCTAACCCATCTATTTAGGAGACTGGACCCATCTATTTAGAAGACTGGATCCTAATCCATCTATTTAGGAGACTGGACCCTAACCCATCTTTTTAGGAGACTGGACCCATCTATTTAGGAGACTGGATCCATCTATTTAGAAGACTGAACCCTAACCCATCTATTTAGGAGACTGGATCCTAACCCATCTATTTAGGAGACTGGATCCTAACCCATCTATTTAGGAGACTGGACCCTAACCCATCTATTTAGGAGACTGGATCCTAACCCATCTATTAGGAGACTGGACCCATCTATTTAGGAGACTGGTTCCTAACCCATCTATTAGGAGACTGGACCCATCTATTTAGGAGACTGGACCCTAACCCATCTATTTAGGAGACTGGACCCTAACCCATCTATTTAGGAGACTGGACCCTAACCCATCTATTTAGGAGACTGGATCCATCTATTTAGGAGACTGGACCCTAACCCATCTATTTAGGAGACTGGATCCTAACCCATCTATTTAGGAGACTAGACCCTAACCCATCTATTTAGGAGACTGGACCCATCTATTTAGGAGACTGGATCCTAACCCATCTATTTAGGAGACTGGATCCTAACCCATCTATTAGGAGACTGGACCCATCTATTTAGGAGACTGGATCCTAACCCATCTATTTAGGAGACTGGATCCTAACCCATCTATTAGGAGACTGGACCCTAACCCATCTATTTAGGAGACTGGATCCTAACCCCTCTATTAGGAGACTGGACCCTAACCCATCTATTTAGGAGACTGGACCCTAACCCATCTATTTAGGAGACTGGACCCTAACCCATCTATTTAGGAGACTGGACCCATCTATTTAGGAGACTGGACCCTAACCCATCTATTTAGGAGACTGGACCCTAACCCATCTATTTAGGAGACTGGACCCTAACCCATCTATTTAGGAGACTGGACCCTAACCCATCTATTTAGGAGACTGGACCCTAACCCATCTATTTAGGAGACTGGACCCTAACCCATCTATTTAGGAGACTGGACCCTAACCCATCTATTTAGGAGACTGGATCCTAACCCATCTATTTAGGAGACTGGACCCTAACCCATCTATTTAGGAGACTGGACCCTAACCCATCTATTTAGGAGACTGGACCCTAACCCATCTATTTAGGAGACTGGACCCATCTATTTAGAAGACTGGACCCATCTATTTAGAAGACTGGACCCTAACCCATCTATTTAGGAGACTGGATCCTAACCCATCTATTTAGGAGACTGGACCCTAACCCATCTATTTAGGAGACTGGACCCTGGAGTTTATTTTCATGTCACTGTCCATCAGAGGTCCCCAACTACACGAGGTGGATGAACCCAGCCATTACATCATAGAATATTTCCTGTCTTTGGATCATCAAAACCAAAGGCTTCTGATGTCATCCTGTACTCCACTGCTATGTTACAAGATTGATGATGCAATAGGAGGTAATTTAGCTCATCTCCAGCCTATGGACAGGACCGTACCAGTTACCTGATTAACTACGGTGGCCCTGCAGGGTCATCTCATCTCCCAGAATCACCTGGCCATTAAATCAACACTAATTAATCTGAATCGTACAGTGTGTGTGTGTGTGTGTGTGTGTGTGTGTGTGTGTGTGTGTGTGTGTGTGCGTGCGTGCGTGCGTGCGTGCGTGCGTGCGTGCGTGCGTGCGTGCGTGTGTCTGACACATTCCAGAGAAGTGTAGTGTATTTAAATAGGAACACATTCCAGGGAAGTGTAGTGTATTTAAATAGGAACACATTCCAGGGAAGTGTAGTGTATTTAAATAGGAACACATTCCAGAGAAGTGTAGTGTATTTAAATAGGAACACATTCCAGAGAAGTGTAGTGTATTTAAATAGGAACACATTCCAGAGAAGTGTAGTGTATTTAAATAGGAACACATTCCAGGGAAGTGTAGTGTATTTAAATAGGAACACATTCCAGGGAAGTGTAGTGTATTTAAATAGGAACACATTCCAGGGAAGTGTAGTGTATTTAAATAGGAACACATTCCAGGGAAGTGTAGTGTATTTAAATAGGAACACATTCCAGAGAAGTGTAGTGTATTTAAATAGGAACACATTCCAGAGAAGTGTAGTGTATTTAAATAGGAACACATTCCAGAGAAGTGTAGTGTATTTAAATAGGAACACATTCCAGAGAAGTGTAGTGTATTTCAATAGGAACACATTCCAGAGAAGTGTAGTGTATTTAAATAGGAACACATTCCAGGGAAGTGTAGTGTATTTAAATAGGAACACATTCCATATAAGTGTAGTGTATTTAAATAGGAACACATTCCAGGGAAGTGTAGTGTATTTAAATAGGAACACATTCCAGGGAAGTGTAGTGTATTTAAATAGGAACACATTCCAGGGAAGTGTAGTGTATTTAAATAGGAACACATTCCAGAGAAGTGTAGTGTATTTAAATAGGAACACATTCCAGGGAAGTGTAGTGTATTTAAATAGGAACACATTCCAGGGAAGTGTAGTGTATTTAAATAGGAACACATTCCAGAGAAGTGTAGTGTATTTAAATAGGAACACATTCCATATAAGTGTAGTGTATTTAAATAGGAACACATTCCAGGGAAGTGTAGTGTATTTAAATAGGAACACATTCCAGAGAAGTGTAGTGTATTTAAATAGGAACACATTCCAGAGAAGTGTAGTGTATTTAAATAGGAACACATTCCAGGGAAGTGTAGTGTATTTAAATAGGAACACATTCCAGAGAAGTGTAGTGTATTTAAATAGGAACACATTCCAGAGAAGTGTAGTGTATTTAAATAGGAACACATTCCAGAGAAGTGTAGTGTATTTAAATAGGAACACATTCCAGAGAAGTGTAGTGTATTTAAATAGGAACACATTCCAGAGAAGTGTAGTGTATTTCAATTCCAGGGAAGTGTAGCTTTGAAGCTCTACTGTAACACACTAATATACCACTGGATATTAATGTTGCAGCATATCAGCATCAAAGAGAAAGAGAAAGAGAGAGAGAGAGAGAGAAAGATAATGAGAGAGAGAGATAGAGAGAGAGAGAGAGAGAGAGAGAGAGAGAGAGAGAGAGAGAGAGAGCGAGAAAGAGAAAGATAATGAGAGAGAGAGAGAGAGAGAAAGATAATGAGAGAGAGAGAGAGAGACAGATAATGAGAGAGAGCTCAGCTCAAAGAGATGCTTTACCTCCACGAGATAAACAGAGGGCGGCCTGCAGGATGGAACGATTGTGATTGACAAGCCAAATGATTTCCCATAATTGCTTTAGGCTGTGTTTGTTTGAACTGTCTGTACTCTGTTTAGGACTCAGCCTTATTATCTCCCTCATCTAGAGTACTGTTAATGTCTCAGAGTAATATCAAACACATCTCCTCCCTTCTATATCTCATCTCCTCTCTTCTATATCTCCTCTCCTCTCTTCTATATCTCCCTCATCTAGAGTACTGTTAATGTCTCAGAGTAATATCAAACACATCTCTGCTTTTCTATATCTCATCTCCTCCCTTCTATATCTCATCTCCTCCCTTCTATATCTCATCTCCTCTCTTCTATATCTCATCTCCTCTCTTCTATATCTCATCTCCTCTCTTCTATATCTCCCTCTCCTCCCTTCTATATCTCATCTCCTCCCTTCTATATCTCATCTCCTCCCTTCTATATCTCCCTCATCTAGAGTACTGTTAATGTCTCAGAGTAATATCAATCTCATCTCCTCCCTTCTATATCTCATCTCATCTCCTCCCTTCTATATCTCATCTCCTCTCTTCTATATCTCATCTCCTCTCTTCTATATCTCATCTCCTCTCTTCTATATCTCATCTCCTCTCTTCTATATCTCATCTCCTCCCTTCTATATCTCATCTCCTCTCTTCTATATCTCATATACTCCCTTCTATATCTCATCTCCTCTCTTCTATATCTCATCTCATCTCTTCTATTTCTCATCTCCTCTCTTCTATATCTCATCTCCTCTCTTCTATATCTCATCTCCTCTCTTCTATATCTCATCTCCTCTCTTCTATATCTCATTTCCTCCCTTCTATATCTCATCTCCTCTCTTCTATATCTCATCTCCTCTCTTCTATATCGCATATCCTCCCTTCTATATCTCATCTCCTCTATTCTATATCTCATCTCCTCTCTTCTATATCTCATCTCCTCTCTTCAATATCTCATCTCCACTCTTCAATATCTCCCCTTCCTCTCTTCTATATCTCATCTCCTCTCTTCTTTATCTCCGCCATCTAGAGTACTGTTAATGTCTCAGAGTAACATCAAACACATCTCCTCCCTTCTATATCTCATCTCCTCTCTTCTATATCTCATCTCCTCTCTTCTATTTCCCATCTCTTCTATTTCTCCCTCTTCTCTCTTCTATATCTCATCTCCTCTCTATCTCCCTCTCCTCTCTTCTATATATCATCTCCTCTCTTCTATATCTCCTCTCCTCTCTTCTATATCTCCTCTCATCTATTTTATATCTCCTCTCTTCTATATCTCCCTCTCCTCTCTTCCATATCTCCCTCTCCTCTCTTCTATATCTCCTCCCTTCTCTTCTATATCTCCTCTCCTCTCTTCTATATCTCCTCTCCTCTCTTCTATATCTCCTCTCCTCTCTTCTATATCTCCTCTCCTCTCTTTTATATCTCCTCTCTTCTATATCTCCCTCTCCTCTCTTACATATCTCCCTCTCCTCTCTTCTATATCTCCCCCCTCTCTTCTATATCTCCTCTCCTCTCTTCTATATCTCCTCTCCTCTCTTCTATATCTCCTCTCTTCTGTATATCATCTCCTCTCTTCTATATCTCCCTCTCCTCTCTTCTATATCTCCTCTCCTCTCTTCTATATCTTGTCTCCTCTCTTCTATATCTCCTCTCCTCTCTTCTATATCTCCTCTCCTCTCTTCTATATCTCCTCTCTTCTATATCTCCTCTCCTCTCTTCTATATCTCCTCTCCTCTCTTCTATATCTCCTCTCCTCTCTTCTATATCTCCTCTCCTCTCTTCTATATCTCCTCTCTTCTATATCTCCCTCTCCTCTCTATCTCCCTCTCCTCTCTTCTATATCTCCTATCTTCTATATCTCCTCTACTCTCTTCTATATCTCCTCTCCTCTCTTCTATATCTCCTCTCTTCTATATCTCCTCCCCTCTCTTCTATATCTCCTCTCTTCTATATCTCCTCTCCTCTCTTCTATATCCCCCTCTCCTCTTTTCTATATCTCCTCTCTTCTATATCCCCTTCTCCTCTCTTCTATATCCCCCTCTCGTTTCTTCTATATATCATCTCTTCTATATCTCCTCTCTTCTATATCTCCTCTCCTCTCTTCTATATCTTCTCTCCTCGCTTCTATATCTCCTCTCTTCTCTTCTATATCTCCTCTCTTCTATATCTCCTCTCCCCTCTTCTATATCTTCTCTCCTCTCTTCTATATCTCCTCTCCTCTCTTCTATATCTCCTCTCTTCTATATCCCCCTTGCCTCTCTTCTATATCTCATCTCTTCTATATCTCCCTCTCCTCTCTTTTATATCTTCTCTCCTCTCTGCATTATCCTCACTCTAATCAGACGTTGTTGCCATGCCGTAACCAGGGGTGTTTCTGGTTCCTTCAAGCGAAGGATGTGTCAAATCTCTGTTTACTGTGGGTTGTCCTCATCAGCTACCCTCTCTCTACCTCTCTGTTTACTAGGGGTTGTCCTTCTCAGCTACCCTCTCTCTACCTCTCTGTTTACTGTGGGTTGTCCTCATCAGCTACCCTCTCTCTACCTCTCTGTTTACTGTGGGTTGTCCTCATCAGCTACCCTCTCTCTACCTCTCTGTTTACTGTGGGTTGTCCTTCTCAGCTACCCTCTCTCTACCTCTCTGTTTACTGTGGGTTGTCCTCATCAGCTACCCTCTCTCTACATCTCTGTTTACTGTGGGTTGTCCTTCTCAGCTACCCTCTCTCTACCTCTCTGTTTACTGTGGGTTGTCCTCATCAGCTACCCTCTCTCTACCTCTCTGTTTACTGTGGGTTGTCCTTCTCAGCTACCCTCTCTCTACCTCTCTGTTTACTGTGGGTTGTCCTTCTCAGCTACCCTCTCTCTACCTCTCTGTTTACTGTGGGTTGTCCTTCTCAGCTACCCTCTCTCTACCTCTCTGTTTACTGTGGGTTGTCCTCATCAGCTACCCTCTCTCTACCTCTCTGTTTACTGTGGGTTGTCCTTCTCAGCTACCCTCTCTCTACCTCTCTGTTTACTGTGGGTTGTCCTTCTCAGCTACCCTCTCTCTACCTCTCTGTTTACTGTGGGTTGTCCTCATCAGCTACCCTCTCTCTACCTCTCTGTTTACTGTGGGTTGTCCTCATCAGCTACCCTCTCTCTACCTCTCTGTTTACTGTGGGTTGTCCTCATCAGCTACCCTCTCTCTACATCTCTGTTTACTGTGGGTTGTCCTTCTCAGCTACCCTCTCTCTACCTCTCTGTTTACTGTGGGTTGTCCTTCTCAGCTACCATCTCTCTACCTCTCTGTTTACTGTGGGTTGTCCTCATCAGCTACCCTCTCTCAACCTCTCTGTTTACTGTGGGTGGTCCTTCTCAGCTACCCTCCCCCCTCTCTCTGTTTACTGTGGGTTGTCCTTCTCAGCTACCCTCTCTCTACCTCTCTGTTTACTATGGGTTGTCCTCATCAGCTACCCTCTCTCTACCTCTCTGTTTACTGTGGGCTGTCCTTCTCAGCTACCCTCTCTCTACCTCTCTGTTGACTGTGGGTTGTCCTTCTCAGCTACCCTCTCTCTACCTCTCTGTTTACTGTGGGTTGTCCTCATCAGCTACCCTCTCTCTACCTCTCTGTTTACTGTGGGTTGTCCTTCTCAGCTACCATCTCTCTACCTCTCTGTTTACTGTGGGTTGTCCTCATCAGCTACCCTCTCTCTACATCTCTGTTTACTGTGGGTTGTCCTTCTCAGCTACCCTCTCTCTACCTCTCTGTTTACTGTGGGTTGTCCTTCTCAGCTACCCTCTCTCTACCTCTCTGTTTACTGTGGGTTGTCCTCATCAGCTACCCTCTCTCTACCTCTCTGTTTACTGTGGGTTGTCCTTCTCAGCTACCCTCTCTCTACCTCTCTGTTTACTGTGGGTTGTCCTTCTCAGCTACCCTCTCTCTACCTCTCTGTTTACTGTGGGTTGTCCTCATCAGCTACCCTCTCTCTACCTCTCTGTTTACTGTGGGTTGTCCTTCTCAGCTACCATCTCTCTACCTCTCTGTTTACTGTGGGTTGTCCTCATCAGCTACCCTCTCTCTACATCTCTGTTTACTGTGGGTTGTCCTTCTCAGCTACCCTCTCTCTACCTCTCTGTTTACTGTGGGTTGTCCTTCTCAGCTACCATCTCTCTAACTCTCTGTTTACTGTGGGTTGTCCTCATCAGCTACCCTCTCTCAACCTCTCTGTTTACTGTGGGTTGTCCTTCTCAGCTACCATCTCTCTACCTCTCTGTTTACTGTGGGTTGTCCTTCTCAGCTACCATCTCTCTACCTCTCTGTTTACTGTGGGTTGTCCTCATCAGCTACCCTCTCTCAACCTCTCTGTTTACTGTGGGTGGTCCTTCTCAGCTACCCTCCCCCCCTCTCTCTGTTTACTGTGGGTTGTCCTTCTCAGCTACCCTCTCTCTACCTCTCTGTTTACTGTGGGTTGTCCTCATCAGCTACCCTCTCTCTACCTCTCTGTTTACTGTGGGTTGTCCTCATCAGCTACCCTCTCTCTACCTCTCTGTTTACTGTGGGTTGTCCTTCTCAGCTACCCTCTCTCTACCTCTCTGTTTACTGTGGGTTGTCCTCATCAGCTACCCTCTCTCTACCTCTCTGTTTACTGTGGGTTGTCCTTCTCAGCTACCCTCTCTCTACCTCTCTGTTTACTGTGGGTTGTCCTTCTCAGCTACCCTCTCTCTACCTCTCTGTTTACTGTGGGTTGTCCTCCTCAGCTACCCTCTCTCTACCTCTCTGTTTACTGTGGGTTGTCCTTCTCAGCTACCCTCTCTCTACCTCTCTGTTTGATGTGGGTTGTCCTCATCAGCTACCCTCTCTCTACCTCTCTGTTTACTGTGGGTTGTCCTCATCAGCTACCCTCTCTCTACCTCTCTGTTTACTGTGGGTTGTCCTTCTCAGCTACCCTCTCTCTACCTCTCTGTTTACTGTGGGTTGTCCTTCTCAGCTACCCTCTCTCTACCTCTCTGTTTACTGTGGGTTGTCCTTCTCAGCTACCCTCTCTCTACCTCTCTGTTTACTGTGGGTTGTCCTTCTCAGCTACCCTCTCTCTACCTCTCTGTTTACTGTGGGTTGTCCTTCTCAGCTACCCTCTCTCTACCTCTCTGTTTACTGTGGGTTGTCCTTACGAACTACCCTCTCTCTACCTCTCTGTTTACTGTGGGTTGTCCTCATCAGCTACCCTCTCTCTACCTCTCTGTTTACTGTGGGTTGTCCTCATCAGCTACCCTCTCTCTACCTCTCTGTTTACTGTGGGTTGTCCTTCTCAGCTACCCTCTCTCTACCTCTCTGTTTACTGTGGGTTGTCCTTCTCAGCTACCCTCTCTCTACCTCTCTGTTTACTGTGGGTTGTCCTCATCAGCTACCCTCTCTCTACCTCTCTGTTTACTGTGGGTTGTCCTCATCAGCTACCCTCTCTCTACATCTCTGTTTACTGTGGGTTGTCCTTCTCAGCTACCCTCTCTCTACCTCTCTGTTTACTGTGGGTTGTCCTTCTCAGCTACCCTCTCTCTACCTCTCTGTTTACTGTGGGTTGTCCTCATCAGCTACCCTCTCTCTACCTCTCTGTTTACTGTGGGTTGTCCTTCTCAGCTACCCTCTCTCTACCTCTCTGTTTACTGTGGGTTGTCCTTCTCAGCTACCATCTCTCTAACTCTCTGTTTACTGTGGGTTGTCCTCATCAGCTACCCTCTCTCAACCTCTCTGTTTACTGTGGGTTGTCCTTCTCAGCTACCCTCTCTCTACCTCTCTGTTTACTGTGGGTTGTCCTTCTCAGCTACCCTCTCTCTACCTCTCTGTTTACTGTGGGTTGTCCTTCTCAGCTACCCTCTCTCTACCTCTCTGTTTACTGTGGGTTGTCCTTCTCAGCTACACTCTCTCTACCTCTCTGTTTACTGTGGGTTGTCCTCATCAGCTACCCTCTCTCTACCTCTCTGTTTACTGTGGGTTGTCCTTCTCAGCTACCCTCTCTCTACCTCTCTGTTTACTGTGGGTTGTCCTCATCAGCTACCCTCTCTCAACCTCTCTGTTTACTGTGGGTGGTCCTTCTCAGCTACCCTCCCCCCTCTCTCTGTTTACTGTGGGTTGTCCTTCTCAGCTACCCTCTCTCTACCTCTCTGTTTACGGTGGGTTGTCCTCATCAGCTACCCTCTCTCTACCTCTCTGTTTACTGTGGGTTGTCCTCATCAGCTACCCTCTCTCTACCTCTCTGTTTACTGTGGATTGTCCTTCTCAGCTACCCTCTCTCTACCTCTCTGTTTACTGTGGGTTGTCCTCATCAGCTACCCTCTCTCTACCTCTCTGTTTACTGTGGGTTGTCCTTCTCAGCTACCCTCTCTCTACCTCTCTGTTTACTGTGGGTTGTCCTTCTCAGCTACCCTCTCTCTACCTCTCTGTTTACTGTGGGTTGTCCTCCTCAGCTACCCTCTCTCTACCTCTCTGTTTACTGTGGGTTGTCCTCATCAGCTACCCTCTCTCTACCTCTCTGTTTACTGTGGGTTGTCCTTCTCAGCTACCATCTCTCTACCTCTCTGTTTACTGTGGGTTGTCCTTCTCAGCTACCCTCTCTCTACCTCTCTGTTTACTGTGGGTTGTCCTCCTCAGCTACCCTCTCTCTACCTCTCTGTTTACTGTGGGTTGTCCTTACGAACTACCCTCTCTCTACCTCTCTGTTTACTGTGGGTTGTCCTCATCAGCTACCCTCTCTCTACCTCTCTGTTTACTGTGGGTTGTCCTTCTCAGCTACCATCTCTCTACCTCTCTGTTTACTGTGGGTTGTCCTTCTCAGCTACCCTCTCTCTAACTCTCTGTTTACTGTGGGTTGTCCTCATCAGCTACCATCTCTCTACCTCTCTGTTTACTGTGGGTTGTCCTTCTCAGCTACCATCTCTCTAACTCTCTGTTTACTGTGGGTTGTCCTCATCAGCTACCCTCTCTCTACCTCTCTGTTTACTGTGGGTTGTCCTTCTCAGCTACCATCTCTCTACCTCTCTGTTTACTGTGGGTTGTCCTTCTCAGCTACCCTCTCTCTACCTCTCTGTTTACTGTGGGTTGTCCTTCTCAGCTACCATCTCTCTACCTCTCTGTTTACTGTGGGTTGTCCTCATCAGCTACCCTCTCTCTACCTCTCTGTTTACTGTGGGTTGTCCTTCTCAGCTACCCTCTCTCTACCTCTCTGTTTACTGTGGGTTGTCCTCATCAGCTACCCTCTCTCAACCTCTCTGTTTACTGTGGGTTGTCCTCATCAGCTACCCTCTCTCTACCTCTCTGTTTACTGTGGGTTGTCCTCATCAGCTACCCTCTCTCTACCTCTCTGTTTACTGTGGGTTGTCCTCATCAGCTACCCTCTCTCTACCTCTCTGTTTACTGTGGGTTGTCCTCATCAGCTACCCTCTCTCTACCTCTCTGTTTACTGTGGGTTGTCCTCATCAGCTACCCTCTCTCTACCTCTCTGTTTACTGTGGGTTGTCCTCATCAGCTACCCTCTCTCTAACTCTCTGTTTACTGTGGGTTGTCCTCATCAGCTACCCTCTCTCAACCTCTCTGTTTACTGTGGGTTGTCCTTCTCAGCTACCCTCTCTCTACCTCTCTGTTTACTGTGGGTTGTCCTCATCAGCTACCCTCTCTCAACCTCTCTGTTTACTGTGGGTGGTCCTTCTCAGCTACCCTCCCCCCTCTCTCTGTTTACTGTGGGTTGTCCTTCTCAGCTACCCTCTCTCTACCTCTCTGTTTACGGTGGGTTGTCCTCATCAGCTACCCTCTCTCTACCTCTCTGTTTACTGTGGGTTGTCCTCATCAGCTACCCTCTCTCTACCTCTCTGTTTACTGTGGATTGTCCTTCTCAGCTACCCTCTCTCTACCTCTCTGTTTACTGTGGGTTGTCCTCATCAGCTACCCTCTCTCTACCTCTCTGTTTACTGTGGGTTGTCCTTCTCAGCTACCCTCTCTCTACCTCTCTGTTTACTGTGGGTTGTCCTTCTCAGCTACCCTCTCTCTACCTCTCTGTTTACTGTGGGTTGTCCTCCTCAGCTACCCTCTCTCTACCTCTCTGTTTACTGTGGGTTGTCCTCATCAGCTACCCTCTCTCTACCTCTCTGTTTACTGTGGGTTGTCCTTCTCAGCTACCCTCTCTCTACCTCTCTGTTTACTGTGGGTTGTCCTTCTCAGCTACCCTCTCTACCTCTCTGTTTACTGTGGATTGTCCTCATCAGCTACCCTCTCTCTACCTCTCTGTTTACTGTGGGTTGTCCTCATCAGCTACCCTCTCTCTACCTCTCTGTTTACTGTGGGTTGTCCTTCTCAGCTACCCTCTCTCTACCTCTCTGTTTACTGTGGGTTGTCCTCATCAGCTACCCTCTCTCTACCTCTCTGTTTACTGTGGGTTGTCCTTCTCAGCTACCCTCTCTCTACCTCTCTGTTTACTGTGGGTTGTCCTCATCAGCTACCCTCTCTCTACCTCTCTGTTTACTGTGGGTTGTCCTTCTCAGCTACCCTCTCTCTACCTCTCTGTTTACTGTGGGTTGTCCTCATCAGCTACCCTCTCTCTACCTCTCTGTTTACTGTGGGTTGTCCTTCTCAGCTACCCTCTCTCTACCTCTCTGTTTACTGTGGGTTGTCCTTCTCAGCTACCCTCTCTCTACCTCTCTGTTTACTGTGGGTTGTCCTTATGAACTACCCTCTCTCTACCTCTCTGTTTACTGTGGGTTGTCCTCATCAGCTACCCTCTCTCTACCTCTCTGTTTACTGTGGGTTGTCCTCATCAGCTACCCTCTCTCTACATCTCTGTTTACTGTGGGTTGTCCTTCTCAGCTACCCTCTCTCTACCTCTCTGTTTACTGTGGGTTGTCCTTCTCAGCTACCCTCTCTCTACCTCTCTGTTTACTGTGGGTTGTCCTTCTCAGCTACCCTCTCTCTACCTCTCTGTTTGATGTGGGTTGTCCTCATCAGCTACCCTCTCTCTACCTCTCTGTTTACTGTGGGTTGTCCTCATCAGCTACCCTCTCTCTACCTCTCTGTTTACTGTGGGTTGTCCTCATCAGCTACCCTCTCTCTACATCTCTGTTTACTGTGGGTTGTCCTCCTCAGCTACCCTCTCTCTACCTCTCTGTTTACTGTGGGTTGTCCTCATCAGCTACCCTCTCTCTACCTCTCTGTTTACTGTGGGTTGTCCTCATCAGCTACCCTCTCTCTACCTCTCTGTTTACTGTGGGTTGTCCTCATCAGCTACCCTCTCTCTACATCTCTGTTTACTGTGGGTTGTCCTTCTCAGCTACCCTCTCTCTACCTCTCTGTTTACTGTGGGTTGTCCTTCTCAGCTACCCTCTCTCTACATCTCTGTTTACTGTGGGTTGTCCTTCTCAGCTACCCTCTCTCTACCTCTCTGTTTACTGTGGGTTGTCCTCATCAGCTACCCTCTCTCTACCTCTCTGTTTACTGTGGGTGGTCCTTCTCAGCTACCCTCCCCCTCTCTCTGTTTACTGTGGGTTGTCCTCATCAGCTACCCTCTCTCTACCTCTCTGTTTACTGTGGGTTGTCCTCATCAGCTACCCTCTCTCTACCTCTCTGTTTACTGTGGGTTGTCCTTCTCAGCTACCCTCTCTCTACCTCTCTGTTTACTGTGGGTTGTCCTTCTCAGCTACCCTCTCTCTACCTCTCTGTTTACTGTGGGTTGTCCTTCTCAGCTACCCTCTCTCTACCTCTCTGTTTACTGTGGGTTGTCCTTCTCAGCTACCCT
Source organism: Salvelinus fontinalis (assembly GCF_029448725.1). Taxonomy (NCBI): domain Eukaryota; kingdom Metazoa; phylum Chordata; class Actinopteri; order Salmoniformes; family Salmonidae; genus Salvelinus; species Salvelinus fontinalis. The sequence continues at coordinate 12,231,294 of NC_074697.1, read as the reverse complement.
CTCTCTACCTCTCTGTTTACTGTGGGTTGTCCTCATCAGCTACCCTCTCTCTACCTCTCTGTTTACTGTGGGTTGTCCTTCTCAGCTACCCTCTCTCTACCTCTCTGTTTACTGTGGGTTGTCCTTCTCAGCTACCCTCTCTCAATACCTCTCTGTTTACTGTGGGTGGTCCTTCTCAGCTACCCTCTCTCTACCTCTCTGTTTACTGTGGGTTGTCCTCATCAGCTACCCTCCCCCCTCTCTCTGTTTACTGTGGGTTGTCCTTCTCAGCTACCCTCTCTCTACCTCTCTGTTTACTGTGGGTTGTCCTCATCAGCTACCCTCTCTCTACTTCTCTGTTTACTGTGGGTTGTCCTCATCAGCTACCCTCTCTCTACCTCTCTGTTTACTGTGGGTTGTCCTTCTCAGCTACCCTCTCTCTACCTCTCTGTTTACTGTGGGTTGTCCTTCTCAGCTACCCTCTCTCTACCTCTCTGTTTACTGTGGGTTGTCCTCATCAGCTACCCTCTCTCTACATCTCTGTTTACTGTGGGTTGTCCTTCTCAGCTACCCTCTCTCTACCTCTCTGTTTACTGTGGGTTGTTCTTCTCAGCTACCCTCTCTCTACCTCTCTGTTTACTGTGGGTTGTTCTTCTCAGCTACCCTCTCTCTACCTCTCTGTTTACTGTGGGTTGTCCTCATCAGCTACCCTCTCTCTACCTCTCTGTTTACTGTGGGTTGTCCTTCTCAGCTACCCTCTCTCTACCTCTCTGTTTACTGTGGGTTGTCCTCATCAGCTACCCTCTCTCTACCTCTCTGTTTACTGTGGGTTGTCCTTCTCAGCTACCCTCTCTCTACCTCTCTGTTTACTGTGGGTTGTCCTTCTCAGCTACCCTCTCTCTACCTCTCTGTTTACTGTGGGTTGTCCTCATCAGCTACCCTCTCTCTACCTCTCTGTTTACTGTGGGTTGTCCTTCTCAGCTACCCTCTCTCTACCTCTCTGTTTACTGTGGGTTGTCCTCATCACCTACCCTCTCTCTACCTCTCTGTTTACTGTGGGTTGTCCTCATCAGCTACCCTCTCTCTACATCTCTGTTTACTGTGGGTTGTCCTTCTCAGCTACCCTCTCTCTACCTCTCTGTTTACTGTGGGTTGTCCTTCTCAGCTACCATCTCTCTAACTCTCTGTTTACTGTGGGTTGTCCTCATCAGCTACCCTCTCTCAACCTCTCTGTTTACTGTGGGTTGTCCTTCTCAGCTACCATCTCTCTACCTCTCTGTTTACTGTGGGTTGTCCTCATCAGCTACCCTCTCTCAACCTCTCTGTTTACTGTGGGTTGTCCTTCTCAGCTACCATCTCTCTACCTCTCTGTTTACTGTGGGTTGTCCTCATCAGCTACCCTCTCTCTACCTCTCTGTTTACTGTGGATTGTCCTTCTCAGCTACCCTCTCTCTACCTCTCTGTTTACTGTGGGTTGTCCTCATCAGCTACCCTCTCTCTACCTCTCTGTTTACTGTGGGTTGTCCTTCTCAGCTACCCTCTCTCTACCTCTCTGTTTACTGTGGGTTGTCCTTCTCAGCTACCCTCTCTCTACCTCTCTGTTTACTGTGGGTTGTCCTCCTCAGCTACCCTCTCTCTACCTCTCTGTTTACTGTGGGTTGTCCTCATCAGCTACCCTCTCTCTACCTCTCTGTTTACTGTGGGTTGTCCTTCTCAGCTACCCTCTCTCTACCTCTCTGTTTACTGTGGGTTGTCCTTCTCAGCTACCCTCTCTCTACCTCTCTGTTTACTGTGGGTTGTCCTTCTCAGCTACACTCTCTCTACCTCTCTGTTTACTGTGGGTTGTCCTTCTCAGCTACCCTCTCTCTACCTCTCTGTTTACTGTGGGTTGTCCTTCTCAGCTACCCTCTCTCTACCTCTCTGTTTACTGTGGGTTGTCCTCATCAGCTACCCTCTCTCTACCTCTCTGTTTACTGTGGGTTGTCCTCATCAGCTACCCTCTCTCTACATCTCTGTTTACTGTGGGTTGTCCTCCTCAGCTACCCTCTCTCTACCTCTCTGTTTACTGTGGGTTGTCCTCATCAGCTACCCTCTCTCTACCTCTCTGTTTACTGTGGGTTGTCCTCATCAGCTACCCTCTCTCTACCTCTCTGTTTACTGTGGGTTGTCCTCATCAGCTACCCTCTCTCTACATCTCTGTTTACTGTGGGTTGTCCTTCTCAGCTACCCTCTCTCTACCTCTCTGTTTACTGTGGGTTGTCCTTCTCAGCTACCCTCTCTCTACATCTCTGTTTACTGTGGGTTGTCCTTCTCAGCTACCCTCTCTCTACCTCTCTGTTTACTGTGGGTTGTCCTCATCAGCTACCCTCTCTCTACCTCTCTGTTTACTGTGGGTGGTCCTTCTCAGCTACCCTCCCCCCTCTCTCTGTTTACTGTGGGTTGTCTTCATCAGCTACCCTCTCTCTACCTCTCTGTTTACTGTGGGTTGTCCTCATCAGCTACCCTCTCTCTACCTCTCTGTTTACTGTGGGTTGTCCTTCTCAGCTACCCTCTCTCTACCTCTCTGTTTACTGTGGGTTGTCCTTCTCAGCTACCCTCTCTCTACCTCTCTGTTTACTGTGGGTTGTCCTTCTCAGCTACCCTCTCTCTACCTCTCTGTTTACTGTGGGTTGTCCTTCTCAGCTACCCTCTCTCTACCTCTCTGTTTACTGTGGGTTGTCCTCATCAGCTACCCTCTCTCTACCTCTCTGTTTACTGTGGGTTGTCCTTCTCAGCTACCCTCTCTCTACCTCTCTGTTTACTGTGGGTTGTCCTTCTCAGCTACCCTCTCTCAATACCTCTCTGTTTACTGTGGGTGGTCCTTCTCAGCTACCCTCTCTCTACCTCTCTGTTTACTGTGGGTTGTCCTCATCAGCTACCCTCCCCCCTCTCTCTGTTTACTGTGGGTTGTCCTTCTCAGCTACCCTCTCTCTACCTCTCTGTTTACTGTGGGTTGTCCTCATCAGCTACCCTCTCTCTACTTCTCTGTTTACTGTGGGTTGTCCTCATCAGCTACCCTCTCTCTACCTCTCTGTTTACTGTGGATTGTCCTTCTCAGCTACCCTCTCTCTACCTCTTTGTTTACTGTGGGTTGTCCTCATCAGCTACCCTCTCTCTACCTCTCTGTTTACTGTGGGTTGTCCTTCTCAGCTACCCTCTCTCTACCTCTCTGTTTACTGTGGGTTGTCCTCATCAGCTACCCTCTCTCTACCTCTCTGTTTACTGTGGGTGGTCCTTCTCAGCTACCCTCCCCCCTCTCTCTGTTTACTGTGGGTTGTCCTCATCAGCTACCCTCTCTCTACCTCTCTGTTTACTGTGGGTTGTCCTCATCAGCTACCCTCTCTCTACCTCTCTGTTTACTGTGGGTTGTCCTTCTCAGCTACCCTCTCTCTACCTCTCTGTTTACTGTGGGTTGTCCTTCTCAGCTACCCTCTCTCTACCTCTCTGTTTACTGTGGGTTGTCCTTCTCAGCTACCCTCTCTCTACCTCTCTGTTTACTGTGGGTTGTCCTTCTCAGCTACCCTCTCTCTACCTCTCTGTTTACTGTGGGTTGTCCTCATCAGCTACCCTCTCTCTACCTCTCTGTTTACTGTGGGTTGTCCTTCTCAGCTACCCTCTCTCTACCTCTCTGTTTACTGTGGGTTGTCCTTCTCAGCTACCCTCTCTCAATACCTCTCTGTTTACTGTGGGTGGTCCTTCTCAGCTACCCTCTCTCTACCTCTCTGTTTACTGTGGGTTGTCCTCATCAGCTACCCTCCCCCCTCTCTCTGTTTACTGTGGGTTGTCCTTCTCAGCTACCCTCTCTCTACCTCTCTGTTTACTGTGGGTTGTCCTCATCAGCTACCCTCTCTCTACTTCTCTGTTTACTGTGGGTTGTCCTCATCAGCTACCCTCTCTCTACCTCTCTGTTTACTGTGGATTGTCCTTCTCAGCTACCCTCTCTCTACCTCTTTGTTTACTGTGGGTTGTCCTCATCAGCTACCCTCTCTCTACCTCTCTGTTTACTGTGGGTTGTCCTTCTCAGCTACCCTCTCTCTACCTCTCTGTTTACTGTGGGTTGTCCTCATCAGCTACCCTCTCTCTACCTCTCTGTTTACTGTGGGTTGTCCTTCCCAGCTTCCCTCTCTCCACCTCTCTGTTTACTGTGGGTTGTCCTCATCAGCTACCCTCTCTCTACCTCTCTGTTTACTGTGGGTTGTCCTTCTCAGCTACCCTCTCTCTACCTCTCTGTTTACTGTGGGTTGTCCTTCTCAGCTACCCTCTCTCAATACCTCTCTGTTTACTGTGGGTGGTCCTTCTCAGCTACCCTCTCTCTACCTCTCTGTTTACTGTGGGTTGTCCTTCTCAGCTACCCTCTCTCTACCTCTCTGTTTACTGTGGGTTGTCCTCATCAGCTACCCTCTCTCTACCTCTCTGTTTACTGTGGGTTGTCCTTCTCAGCTACCCTCTCTCTACCTCTCTGTTTACTGTGGGTTGTCCTTCTCAGCTACCCTCTCTCTACCTCTCTGTTTACTGTGGGTTGTCCTTCTCAGCTACCCTCTCTCTACCTCTCTGTTTACTGTGGGTTGTCCTTCTCAGCTACCCTCTCTCTACCTCTCTGTTTACTGTGGGTTGTCCTTCTCAGCTACCCTCTCTCTACCTCTCTGTTTACTGTGGGTTGTCCTTCTCAGCTACCCTCTCTCTACCTCTCTGTTTACTGTGGGTTGTCCTCATCAGCTACCCTCTCTCTACCTCTCTGTTTACTGTGGGTTGTCCTTCTCAGCTACCCTCTCTCTACCTCTCTGTTTACTGTGGGTTGTCCTCATCAGCTACCCTCTCTCTACCTCTCTGTTTACTGTGGGTTGTCCTTCTCAGCTACCCTCTCTCTACCTCTCTGTTTACTGTGGGTTGTCCTTCTCAGCTACCCTCTCTCTACCTCTCTGTTTACTGTGGGTTGTCCTTCTCAGCTACCCTCTCTCTACCTCTCTGTTTACTGTGGGTTGTCCTCATCAGCTACCCTCTCTCTACCTCTCTGTTTACTGTGGGTTGTCCTTCTCAGCTACCCTCTCTCTACCTCTCTGTTTACTGTGGGTTGTCCTTCTCAGCTACCCTCTCTCTACCTCTCTGTTTACTGTGGGTTGTTCTTCTCAGCTACCCTCTCTCTACCTCTCTGTTTACTGTGGGTTGTCCTTCTCAGCTACCCTCTCTCTACCTCTCTGTTTACTGTGGGTTGTCCTCATCAGCTACCCTCTCTCTACATCTCTGTTTACTGTGGGTTGTCCTTCTCAGCTACCCTCTCTCAATACCTCTCTGTTTACTGTGGGTTGTCCTCATCAGCTACCCTCTCTCTACCTCTCTGTTTACTGTGGGTTGTCCTTCTCAGCTACCCTCTCTCTACCTCTCTGTTTACTGTGGGTTGTCCTTCTCAGCTACCCTCTCTCTACCTCTCTGTTTACTGTGGGTTGTCCTTCTCAGCTACCCTCTCTCTACCTCTCTGTTTACTGTGGGTTGTCCTTCTCAGCTACCCTCTCTCTACCTCTCTGTTTACTGTGGGTTGTCCTCATCAGCTACCCTCTCTCTACCTCTCTGTTTACTGTGGGTTGTCCTTCTCAGCTACCCTCTCTCTACCTCTCTGTTTACTGTGGGTTGTCCTCATCAGCTACCCTCTCTCTACCTCTCTGTTTACTGTGGGTTGTCCTTCTCAGCTACCCTCTCTCTACCTCTCTGTTTACTGTGGGTTGTCCTTCTCAGCTACCCTCTCTCTACCTCTCTGTTTACTGTGGGTTGTCCTCATCAGCTACCCTCTCTCTACCTCTCTGTTTACTGTGGGTTGTCCTTCTCAGCTACCCTCTCTCTACCTCTCTGTTTACTGTGGGTTGTCCTTCTCAGCTACCCTCTCTCAATACCTCTCTGTTTACTGTGGGTGGTCCTTCTCAGCTACCCTCTCTCTACCTCTCTGTTTACTGTGGGTTGTCCTCATCAGCTACCCTCCCCCCTCTCTCTGTTTACTGTGGGTTGTCCTTCTCAGCTACCCTCTCTCTACCTCTCTGTTTACTGTGGGTTGTCCTCATCAGCTACCCTCTCTCTACTTCTCTGTTTACTGTGGGTTGTCCTCATCAGCTACCCTCTCTCTACCTCTCTGTTTACTGTGGGTTGTCCTTCTCAGCTACCCTCTCTCTACCTCTCTGTTTACTGTGGGTTGTCCTTCTCAGCTACCCTCTCTCTACCTCTCTGTTTACTGTGGGTTGTCCTCATCAGCTACCCTCTCTCTACATCTCTGTTTACTGTGGGTTGTCCTTCTCAGCTACCCTCTCTCTACCTCTCTGTTTACTGTGGGTTGTTCTTCTCAGCTACCCTCTCTCTACCTCTCTGTTTACTGTGGGTTGTTCTTCTCAGCTACCCTCTCTCTACCTCTCTGTTTACTGTGGGTTGTCCTCATCAGCTACCCTCTCTCTACCTCTCTGTTTACTGTGGGTTGTCCTTCTCAGCTACCCTCTCTCTACCTCTCTGTTTACTGTGGGTTGTCCTCATCAGCTACCCTCTCTCTACCTCTCTGTTTACTGTGGGTTGTCCTTCTCAGCTACCCTCTCTCTACCTCTCTGTTTACTGTGGGTTGTCCTTCTCAGCTACCCTCTCTCTACCTCTCTGTTTACTGTGGGTTGTCCTCATCAGCTACCCTCTCTCTACCTCTCTGTTTACTGTGGGTTGTCCTTCTCAGCTACCCTCTCTCTACCTCTCTGTTTACTGTGGGTTGTCCTCATCAGCTACCCTCTCTCTACCTCTCTGTTTACTGTGGGTTGTCCTCATCAGCTACCCTCTCTCTACATCTCTGTTTACTGTGGGTTGTCCTTCTCAGCTACCCTCTCTCTACCTCTCTGTTTACTGTGGGTTGTCCTTCTCAGCTACCATCTCTCTAACTCTCTGTTTACTGTGGGTTGTCCTCATCAGCTACCCTCTCTCAACCTCTCTGTTTACTGTGGGTTGTCCTTCTCAGCTACCATCTCTCTACCTCTCTGTTTACTGTGGGTTGTCCTCATCAGCTACCCTCTCTCAACCTCTCTGTTTACTGTGGGTTGTCCTTCTCAGCTACCATCTCTCTACCTCTCTGTTTACTGTGGGTTGTCCTCATCAGCTACCCTCTCTCTACCTCTCTGTTTACTGTGGATTGTCCTTCTCAGCTACCCTCTCTCTACCTCTCTGTTTACTGTGGGTTGTCCTCATCAGCTACCCTCTCTCTACCTCTCTGTTTACTGTGGGTTGTCCTTCTCAGCTACCCTCTCTCTACCTCTCTGTTTACTGTGGGTTGTCCTTCTCAGCTACCCTCTCTCTACCTCTCTGTTTACTGTGGGTTGTCCTCCTCAGCTACCCTCTCTCTACCTCTCTGTTTACTGTGGGTTGTCCTCATCAGCTACCCTCTCTCTACCTCTCTGTTTACTGTGGGTTGTCCTTCTCAGCTACCCTCTCTCTACCTCTCTGTTTACTGTGGGTTGTCCTTCTCAGCTACCCTCTCTCTACCTCTCTGTTTACTGTGGGTTGTCCTTCTCAGCTACACTCTCTCTACCTCTCTGTTTACTGTGGGTTGTCCTTCTCAGCTACCCTCTCTCTACCTCTCTGTTTACTGTGGGTTGTCCTTCTCAGCTACCCTCTCTCTACCTCTCTGTTTACTGTGGGTTGTCCTCATCAGCTACCCTCTCTCTACCTCTCTGTTTACTGTGGGTTGTCCTCATCAGCTACCCTCTCTCTACATCTCTGTTTACTGTGGGTTGTCCTCCTCAGCTACCCTCTCTCTACCTCTCTGTTTACTGTGGGTTGTCCTCATCAGCTACCCTCTCTCTACCTCTCTGTTTACTGTGGGTTGTCCTCATCAGCTACCCTCTCTCTACCTCTCTGTTTACTGTGGGTTGTCCTCATCAGCTACCCTCTCTCTACATCTCTGTTTACTGTGGGTTGTCCTTCTCAGCTACCCTCTCTCTACCTCTCTGTTTACTGTGGGTTGTCCTTCTCAGCTACCCTCTCTCTACATCTCTGTTTACTGTGGGTTGTCCTTCTCAGCTACCCTCTCTCTACCTCTCTGTTTACTGTGGGTTGTCCTCATCAGCTACCCTCTCTCTACCTCTCTGTTTACTGTGGGTGGTCCTTCTCAGCTACCCTCCCCCCTCTCTCTGTTTACTGTGGGTTGTCCTCATCAGCTACCCTCTCTCTACCTCTCTGTTTACTGTGGGTTGTCCTCATCAGCTACCCTCTCTCTACCTCTCTGTTTACTGTGGGTTGTCCTTCTCAGCTACCCTCTCTCTACATCTCTGTTTACTGTGGGTTGTCCTTCTCAGCTACCCTCTCTCTACATCTCTGTTTACTGTGGGTTGTCCTTCTCAGCTACCCTCTCTCTACCTCTCTGTTTACTGTGGGTTGTCCTTCTCAGCTACCCTCTCTCTACCTCTCTGTTTACTGTGGGTTGTCCTTCTCAGCTACCCTCTCTCTACATCTCTGTTTACTGTGGGTTGTCCTTCTCAGCTACCCTCTCTCTACCTCTCTGTTTACTGTGGGTTGTCCTTCTCAGCTACCCTCTCTCTACCTCTCTTACTGTGGGTTGTCCTTCTCAGCTACCCTCTCTCTACCTCTCTGTTTACTGTGGGTTGTCCTTCTCAGCTACCCTCTCTCTACCTCTCTGTTTACTGTGGGTTGTCCTTCTCAGCTACCCTCTCTCTACCTCTCTGTTTACTGTGGGTTGTCCTCATCAGCTACCCTCTCTCTACCTCTCTGTTTACTGTGGGTTGTCCTTCTCAGCTACCCTCTCTCTACCTCTCTGTTTACTGTGGGTTGTCCTTCTCAGCTACCCTCTCTCAATACCTCTCTGTTTACTGTGGGTGGTCCTTCTCAGCTACCCTCTCTCTACCTCTCTGTTTACTGTGGGTTGTCCTCATCAGCTACCCTCCCCCCTCTCTCTGTTTACTGTGGGTTGTCCTTCTCAGCTACCCTCTCTCTACCTCTCTGTTTACTGTGGGTTGTCCTCATCAGCTACCCTCTCTCTACTTCTCTGTTTACTGTGGGTTGTCCTCATCAGCTACCCTCTCTCTACCTCTCTGTTTACTGTGGATTGTCCTTCTCAGCTACCCTCTCTCTACCTCTTTGTTTACTGTGGGTTGTCCTCATCAGCTACCCTCTCTCTACCTCTCTGTTTACTGTGGGTTGTCCTTCTCAGCTACCCTCTCTCTACCTCTCTGTTTACTGTGGGTTGTCCTCATCAGCTACCCTCTCTCTACCTCTCTGTTTACTGTGGGTGGTCCTTCTCAGCTACCCTCCCCCCTCTCTCTGTTTACTGTGGGTTGTCCTCATCAGCTACCCTCTCTCTACCTCTCTGTTTACTGTGGGTTGTCCTCATCAGCTACCCTCTCTCTACTTCTCTGTTTACTGTGGGTTGTCCTTCTCAGCTACCCTCTCTCTACCTCTCTGTTTACTGTGGGTTGTCCTTCTCAGCTACCCTCTCTCTACCTCTCTGTTTACTGTGGGTTGTCCTTCTCAGCTACCCTCTCTCTACCTCTCTGTTTACTGTGGGTTGTCCTTCTCAGCTACCCTCTCTCTACCTCTCTGTTTACTGTGGGTTGTCCTCATCAGCTACCCTCTCTCTACCTCTCTGTTTACTGTGGGTTGTCCTTCTCAGCTACCCTCTCTCTACCTCTCTGTTTACTGTGGGTTGTCCTTCTCAGCTACCCTCTCTCAATACCTCTCTGTTTACTGTGGGTGGTCCTTCTCAGCTACCCTCTCTCTACCTCTCTGTTTACTGTGGGTTGTCCTCATCAGCTACCCTCCCCCCTCTCTCTGTTTACTGTGGGTTGTCCTTCTCAGCTACCCTCTCTCTACCTCTCTGTTTACTGTGGGTTGTCCTCATCAGCTACCCTCTCTCTACTTCTCTGTTTACTGTGGGTTGTCCTCATCAGCTACCCTCTCTCTACCTCTCTGTTTACTGTGGATTGTCCTTCTCAGCTACCCTCTCTCTACCTCTTTGTTTACTGTGGGTTGTCCTCATCAGCTACCCTCTCTCTACCTCTCTGTTTACTGTGGGTTGTCCTTCTCAGCTACCCTCTCTCTACCTCTCTGTTTACTGTGGGTTGTCCTCATCAGCTACCCTCTCTCTACCTCTCTGTTTACTGTGGGTTGTCCTTCCCAGCTTCCCTCTCTCCACCTCTCTGTTTACTGTGGGTTGTCCTCATCAGCTACCCTCTCTCTACCTCTCTGTTTACTGTGGGTTGTCCTTCTCAGCTACCCTCTCTCTACCTCTCTGTTTACTGTGGGTTGTCCTTCTCAGCTACCCTCTCTCAATACCTCTCTGTTTACTGTGGGTGGTCCTTCTCAGCTACCCTCTCTCTACCTCTCTGTTTACTGTGGGTTGTCCTTCTCAGCTACCCTCTCTCTACCTCTCTGTTTACTGTGGGTTGTCCTCATCAGCTACCCTCTCTCTACCTCTCTGTTTACTGTGGGTTGTCCTTCTCAGCTACCCTCTCTCTACCTCTCTGTTTACTGTGGGTTGTCCTTCTCAGCTACCCTCTCTCTACCTCTCTGTTTACTGTGGGTTGTCCTTCTCAGCTACCCTCTCTCTACCTCTCTGTTTACTGTGGGTTGTCCTTCTCAGCTACCCTCTCTCTACCTCTCTGTTTACTGTGGGTTGTCCTTCTCAGCTACCCTCTCTCTACCTCTCTGTTTACTGTGGGTTGTCCTTCTCAGCTACCCTCTCTCTACCTCTCTGTTTACTGTGGGTTGTCCTCATCAGCTACCCTCTCTCTACCTCTCTGTTTACTGTGGGTTGTCCTTCTCAGCTACCCTCTCTCTACCTCTCTGTTTACTGTGGGTTGTCCTCATCAGCTACCCTCTCTCTACCTCTCTGTTTACTGTGGGTTGTCCTTCTCAGCTACCCTCTCTCTACCTCTCTGTTTACTGTGGGTTGTCCTTCTCAGCTACCCTCTCTCTACCTCTCTGTTTACTTTGGGTTGTCCTTCTCAGCTACCCTCTCTCTACCTCTCTGTTTACTGTGGGTTGTCCTCATCAGCTACCCTCTCTCTACCTCTCTGTTTACTGTGGGTTGTCCTTCTCAGCTACCCTCTCTCTACCTCTCTGTTTACTGTGGGTTGTCCTTCTCAGCTACCCTCTCTCTACCTCTCTGTTTACTGTGGGTTGTTCTTCTCAGCTACCCTCTCTCTACCTCTCTGTTTACTGTGGGTTGTCCTTCTCAGCTACCCTCTCTCTACCCCTCTGTTTACTGTGGGTTGTCCTCATCAGCTACCCTCTCTCTACATCTCTGTTTACTGTGGGTTGTCCTTCTCAGCTACCCTCTCTCAATACCTCTCTGTTTACTGTGGGTTGTCCTCATCAGCTACCCTCTCTCTACCTCTCTGTTTACTGTGGGTTGTCCTTCTCAGCTACCCTCTCTCTACCTCTCTGTTTACTGTGGGTTGTCCTTCTCAGCTACCCTCTCTCTACCTCTCTGTTTACTGTGGGTTGTCCTTCTCAGCTACCCTCTCTCTACCTCTCTGTTTACTGTGGGTTGTCCTTCTCAGCTACCCTCTCTCTACCTCTCTGTTTACTGTGGGTTGTCCTCATCAGCTACCCTCTCTCTACCTCTCTGTTTACTGTGGGTTGTCCTTCTCAGCTACCCTCTCTCTACCTCTCTGTTTACTGTGGGTTGTCCTCATCAGCTACCCTCTCTCTACCTCTCTGTTTACTGTGGGTTGTCCTTCTCAGCTACCCTCTCTCTACCTCTCTGTTTACTGTGGGTTGTCCTTCTCAGCTACCCTCTCTCTACCTCTCTGTTTACTGTGGGTTGTCCTTCTCAGCTACCCTCTCTCTACCTCTCTGTTTACTGTGGGTTGTCCTTCTCAGCTACCCTCTCTCTACCTCTCTGTTTACTGTGGGTTGTCCTCCTCAGCTACCCTCTCTCTACCTCTCTGTTTACTGTAACGAAAGTGTTCACACCCCTTGACTTTTCCCCCAAAAATTGTGTTACATCCTGAGTTTAAAATTGATTAAATAGAGATTTTTTTGTCACTGGCCTACATACAATAGCCCAAAATCCTCCTCACAGCCATTAAGCTCTGTAACTGTTTTAACATGAGCATTGGTGAAATCCCTGAAGAGTTTCCTTTCTCTCCGGCAACTGAGTTAGGAAAGATGCCATGCAACTTATTATGTGACTACCTGTCTCTCTACCTGTCTCTCTACCTGTCTCTCTACCTGTCTCTCTACCTGTCTCTCTACCTGTCTCTCTACCTGTCTCTCTACCTGTCTCTCTACCTGTCTCTCTAACTTTCTCTCTCTCTCTCTTGTCGGTTCAATTCAAAGGGCTTTATTGGCATGGAAAGCATATATTCACATTGCAAGTGAATTAGATAATAATAATAAAAAATAAATATTAAACATTACTCTCTCAAAAGTTTTTAAAGTGTTATATTATTGACATGTACAGTGTTGTAACCATGTGCAAGTAGATGAAGTATGAAATGGAAAATAAACAGATAAATATGGGTTGTATTTACAATGGTGTTTGTTCTTCACTGGTTGCCCTTTTCTGGTGGCAACAGGTCACAAATTCAACAAGCATTCTAGTTTGCTCTGTTTTTTTGTTAATTCTTTCCAATGTGTCAAGTAATTCTCTTTTTGTTTTCTCATGATTTGGTTGGGTCTAATTGTGCTGTTGTCCTTTGGCTTTGTGGGGTGTGTTTGTGTTTGTGAACATATCCCCAGGACCAGCTTGCTTAGGGGACTCTTCTCCAGGTTCATCTCTCTGTAGGTGATGGCTTTGTTATGGAAGGTTTGGGAATCGCTTCCTTTTAGGTGGTTGTAGAATTTAACGTCTCTTTTCTGGATTTTGATAATTAGCGGGTATCGACCTAATTCTGCTCTGCATGTATTATTTGGTGTTTTACGTGGTACACCGAGGATATTTTTGCAGAATTCTGCAATGGAGATTCTCAATTTGGTGTTTGTCCCATTTAGTGAAATCTTGGTTGGTGAGCGGACCCCAGACCTCACAACCATAAAGGGCAATGGGTTCTATGACTGATTCAAGTATTTTGAGCCAGATCCTAATTGGTCTGTCAAATTTTATGTTCCTTTTGATGGCATAGAAGGCCCTTCTTGCCTCTCAGATCGTTTACAGCTTTGTGAAAGTTACCTGTGGCGCTGATGTTTAGGCCGAGGTATATATCGTTTTTTGTGTGCTCTAGGGCAACGGTGTCTAGAAGGAATTTGTATTTGTGGTCCTGGCAACTGGACATTTTTTGTAACACCATTATTTTACTGAGATTTACTGTCGGGGCCCAGGTCTGGCAGAATCTGTGCAGAAGATCTAGGTGTTGCTGTAGGCCCTCCTTGGTTGGGGACAGAAGCACCAGATCATCAGCAAACAGTAGACATTTGACTTCGGATTCTAGTAGGGTGAGGCCGGGTGCTGCAGACTGTTCTAGTGCCCTCGCCAATTCGTTGATATATATGTTGAAGAGGGTGGGGCTCTAGCTGCATCCCTGTCTCGCCCTACGACCTTGTGGAAAGAAATGTGAGTTTTTTGCTAATTTTAACTGCTCACTTGTTTGTGTATTTTAATAAATTAAAGCAACAATGAACACGAAACACAAGCAACGCACCGACATGAAACAGAGTCAGTAACACCTGAGGAAAGAACCGAGAGGAGGGACAGATACAGGGGGAAGATAATCAAGGAGGTGATGGAGTCCAGGGGAGGGGCAGATACAGGGGGAAGGTAATCAAGGAGGTGATGGAGTCCAGGTGAGGGACAGATACGGGGAGGTGATGGAGTCCAGGGGAGGGACAGATACAGGGCAGATAATCAAGGAGGTGATGGAGTCCAGGTGAGAGGCAGATACAGGGAAGATAATCAAGGAGGTGATGGAGTCCAGGTGAGGGACAGATACAGGGAAGATAATCAAGGAGGTGATGGAGTCCAGGTGAGGGACAGATACAGGGAAGATAATCAAGGAGGTGATGGAGTCCAGGTGAGGGACAGATACAGGGAGGTGATGGAGTCCAGGTGAGGGACAGATACAGGGAAGATAATCAAGGGGGTGATGGAGTCCAGGGGAGTGACAGATACAGGGAAGATAATCAAGGAGGTGATGGAGTCCAGGTGAGAGGCAGATACAGGGAAGATAATCAAGGAGGTGATGGAGTCCAGGTGAAGGACAGATACAGGGAAGATAATCAAGGAGGTGATGGAGTCCAGATGAGAGACAGATATAGGGAAGATAATCAAGGAGGTGATGGAGTCCAGGGGAGTGACAGATACAGGGAAGATAATCAAGGAGGTGATGGAGTCCAGGTGAGGGACAGATGCAGGGAAGATAATCAAGGAGGTGGTGGAGTCCAGGTGATGGACAGAGGAAGATAATCAAGGAGATGATGGAGTCCAGATGAGAGACAGATACAGGGAAGATAATCAAGGAGGTGATTGAGTCCAGGTGAGGGACAGATACAGGGAAGATAATCAAGGAGGTGATGGAGTCCAGGTGAGGGACAGACACAGGGAAGATAATCAAGGAGGTGATGGAGTCCAGGTGAGAGACAGATACAGGGGGAAGATAATCAAGGAGGTGATGGAGTCCAGGGGAGGGACAGATACAGGGAAGATAATCAAGGAGGTGATAGAGACCAGGTGAGGGACAGATACAGGGAAGATAATCAAGGAGGTGATGGAGTCCAGGTGAGGGACAGATACAGGGAAGATAATCAAGGAGGTGATGGAGTCCAGGTGAGGGACAGAGGAAGATAATCAAGGAGGTGATGGAGTCCAGGTGAGGGACAGATACAGGGAAGATAATCAAGGAGGTGATGGAGTCCAGGTGAGAGACAGATACAGGGAGGTGATGGAGTCCAGGGGAGGGACAGATACAGGGAAGAGAATCAAGGAGGTGATGGAGTCCAGGGGAGGGACAGATACAGGGCAGATAATCAAGGAAGTGATGGAGTCCAGGTGATTGTCATGAGGCTCAGGTGATGGTGACAGGTGCGAGATAATCAGCAGCAGAGAGGGAGGATACGTGACAGAAGTCTTTGCCTTTGTTTTGGTTTGTTTGTTTGTCAATTAGGCTGTTCAGGGTGAATATGTGGTCTTTTGTACGGTCATTTCTTAAAAGGCCAATTTTGACATTTGCTCAGTACATTGTGTTCATTGAGGAAATGTACGAGTCTGCTGTTAATGATAATGCAGAGGATTTTCCCAAGGTTACTGTTGACGCATATCCCAAGGTAGTTATTGGGGTCAAATCTGTCTCCACTTCTGTGGATTGGGGTTATCAGTCCTTGGTTGCAAATATTGGGGAAGATGCCAGAGCTGAGGATGATGTTAAAGAGTTTTAGTATAGCCAGTTTGAATTTGTGGTCTGTATATTTGATCATTTCATTTTGTGTACCATCAACACCACAGGCCTTTTTGGGGTTGGAGGGTTTGTATTTTGTCCTGGAGCTCATTCAATGTACCTGGAGAATCCAGTGGGTTCTGGTAGTCTTTAATAGTTGATTATAAGATGTGTAATATATATTTTTTGCTGTTTGTTCCTTGTTATAGGGCCAAAGAGATTGGAGAAATGGTTTACCCATACATCTCCATTTTGGATAGATAACTCTTCGTGCTGTTGTTTGTTTAGTGTTTTCCCATATTCCCAGAATTGGTTAGAGTCTATAGATTCTTCAATCACATTGAGCTGATTTCTGACGTGCTGTTCCTTCTTTTCCCATGGTGTGTTTCTGTATTGTTTTAGGTGTTCTGGGTCTCTATGTTTATGGTTGGGCAGGTCTCTCAATTTCTTTCTTAGGTTTTTGCATTCTTCATCAAATCAT
Organism: Salvelinus fontinalis; assembly: GCF_029448725.1. Lineage (NCBI taxonomy): Eukaryota > Metazoa > Chordata > Actinopteri > Salmoniformes > Salmonidae > Salvelinus > Salvelinus fontinalis. The sequence goes on along the minus strand of NC_074697.1, from coordinate 12,215,457 downwards.
TTTTAATTGGTATTAATTTTCTTCGGTTTTCTGCTTGATATTTATTTTATTTTATAGGGAAGTTGAGAGGTCAAATATACTGTTACTGACTGTGAACGGTCTGAGAGACTCTGGGTTGATGTCAGTGATAACGTAGTCTACAGTACTACTGCCAAGAGATGAGGAGTCCCCTCGAAGCCTACCATTGACTAAATACAGACGTAGCGTGCGACAGAGCTGCAGGAGTTGTGACCCATTTTTGTTGGTTATGTTATAGCTGTGCCTAGGGGGGCATATGGGGGAGGGAATGCTGTCACCTACAGGTTGGTGTTTGTCTCCCTGTGTGCTGAGGGTCTCAGGTTCTTGTCCAGTTCTGGTATTTAGGTCTCCACAGACTAGTACATGTCCCTGGCCCTGGAAATGATTGATCTCCCCTCCAGGATGGAGGAGCTGTCTTCAATAAAGGGGATTCTAGTGGGGGGATATAGGTAGCACACAGGAGGACATATTTCTCTGTTGGGATAATTTCCTTTTGAATTTCTATCCAAATGTAAAATGTTCCTGTTTTGATTAATTTAATGGAGTGAGTTAGGTCTGCTCTATACCAAATTAGCATTCCCCCTGAGTCCCTTCCCTGTTTCACACCTGGTAGTTTGGTGGATGGGACTACCAGCTCTCTGTAACCTAGAGGGCAACCAGTGGGTCCGTCTCCTCTATACCACCCACCTGGTAGTGTGGTGGATGGGACTACCAGCTCTCTGTAACCTAGAGGGCAACCAGTGGGTCCGTCTCCTCTATACCACCCACCTGGTAGTGTGGTGGATTGGACTACCAGCTCTCTGTAACCTAGAGGGCAACCAGTGGGTCCATCTCCTCTATACCACCCACCTGGTAGTGTGGTGGATTGGACTACCAGCTCTCTGTAACCTAGAGGGCAACCAGTGGGTCCATCTCCTCTATATCACCCACCTGGTAGTGTGGTGGATGGGACTACCAGCTCTCTGTAACCTAGAGGGCAACCAGTGGGTCCGTCTCCTCTATACCCCCCACCTGGTAGTGTGGTGGATGGGACTACCAGCTCTCTGTAACCTAGAGGACAACCAGTGGGTCCGTCTCCTCTATACCACCCACCTGGTAGTGTGGTGGATGGGACTACCAGCTCTCTGTAACCTAGAGGGCAACCAGTGGGTCCATCTCCTCTACCACCCACCTGGTAGTGTGGTGGATGGGACTACCAGCTCTCTGTAACCTAGAGGGCAACCAGTGGGTCCGTCTCCTCTATACCACCCACCTGGTAGTGTGGTGGATGGGACTACCAGCTCTCTGTAACCGAGAGGACAACCAGTGGGTCCGTCTCCTCTATACCACCCACCTGGTAGTGTGGTGGATGGGACTACCAGCTCTCTGTAACCTAGAGGGCAACCAGTGAGTCCGTCTCCTCTATACCACCCACCTGGTAGTGTGGTGGATGGGACTACCAGCTCTCTGTAACCTATAGGGCAACCAGTGGGTCCGTCTGCTCTATACCACCCACCTGGTAGTGTGGTGGATGGGACTACCAGCTCTCTGTAACCTAGAGGGCAACCAGTGGGTCCGTCTCCTCTATACCACCCACCTGGTAGTGTGGTGGATGGGACTACCAGCTCTCTGTAACCTAGAGGGCAACCAGTGGGTCCGTCTCCTCTATACCATGTTTCACACCTGGTAGTTTGGTGTATGGGACTACCAGCTCTCTGTAACCTAGAGGGCAACCAGTGGGTCCGTCTCCTCTATACCCCCCACCTGGTAGTGTGGTGGACGGGACTACCAGCTCTCTGTAACCTAGAGGACAACCAGTGGGTCCGTCTCCTCTATACCACCCACCTGGTAGTGTGGTGGATGGGACTACCAGCTCTCTGTAACCTAGAGGACAACCAGTGGGTCCGTCTCCTCTATACCACCCACCTGGTAGTGTGGTGGATGGGACTATCAGCTCTCTGTAACCTAGAGGACAACCAGTGGGTCCGTCTCCTCTATACCACCCACCTGGTAGTGTGGTGGATGGGACTACCAGCTCTCTGTAACCTAGAGGGCAACCAGTGGGTCCGTCTCCTCTATACCACCCACCTGGTAGTGTGGTGGATGGGACTACCAGCTCTCTGTAACCTAGAGGACAACCAGTGGGTCCATCTCCTCTATACCACCCACCTGGTAGTGTGGTGGTTGGGACTACCAGCTCTCTGTAACCTAGAGGGGAACCAGTGGGTCTGTCTCCTCTTTACCACCCACCTGGTAGTGTGGTGGTTGGGACTACCAGCTCTCTGTAACCTAGAGGGCAACCAGTGGGTCCGTCTCCTTTATACCACCCACCTGGTAGTGTGGTGGATGGGACTACCAGCTCTCTGTAACCTAGAGGACAACCAGTGGGTCCGTCTCCTCTATACCACCCACCTGGTAGTGTGGTGGATGGGACTACCAGCTCTCTGTAACCTAGAGGGCAACCAGTGGGTCCGTCTCCTCTATACCACCCACCTGGTAGTGTGGAGGATGGGACTACCGACTCTCTGTAACCTAGAGGACAACCAGTGGGTCCGTCTCCTCTATACCACCCACCTGGTAGTGTGGTGGATGGGACTACCAGCTCTCTGTAACCTAGAGGGCAACCAGTGGGTCCATCTCCTCTACCACCCACCTGGTAGTGTGGTGGATGGGACTACCAGCTCTCTGTAACCGAGAGGGCAACCAGTGGGTCCGTCTCCTCTATACCACCCACCTGGTAGTGTGGTGGATGGGACTACCAGCTCTCTGTAACCTAGAGGGCAACCAGTGGGTCCGTCTCCTCTATACCACCCACCTGGTAGTGTGGTGGATGGGACTACCAGCTCTCTGTAACCTAGAGGGCAACCAGTGGGTCCGTCTCCTCTATACCACCCACCTGGTAGTGTGGTGGATGGGACTACCAGCTCTCTGTAACCTAGAGGGCAACCAGTGGGTCCGTCTCCTCTATACCCCCCACCTGGTAGTGTGGTGGATGGGATTACCAGCTCTCTGTAACCTAGAGGGCAACCAGTGGGTCCGTCTCCTCTATACCACCCACCTGGTAGTGTGGTGGATGGGACTACCAGCTCTCTGTAACCTAGAGGGCAACCAGTGGGTCCGTCTCCTCTATACCACCCACCTGGTAGTGTGTTGGATGGGACTACCAGCTCTCTGTAACCTAGAGGACAACCAGTGGGTCCGTCTCCTCTATACCACCCACCTGGTAGTGTGGTGGATGGGACTACCAGCTCTCTGTAACCTAGAGGGCAACCAGTGGGTCCATCTCCTCTATACCACCCACCTGGTAGTTTGGTGGATGGGACTACCAGCTCTCTGTAATCTAGAGGGCAACCAGTGGGTCCATCTCCTCTATACCCCCCACCTGGTAGTGTGGTGGATGGGACTACCAGCTCTCTGTAACCTAGAGGACAACCAGTGGGTCCGTCTCCTCTATACCACCCACCTGGTAGTGTGGTGGATGGGACTACCAGCTCTCTGTAACCTAGAGGGTAACCAGTGGGTCCGTCTCCTCTATACCACCCACCTGGTAGTGTGGTGGATGGGACTACCAGCTCTCTGTAACCTAGAGGGCAACCAGTGGGTCCGTCTCCTCTATACCACCCACCTGGTAGTGTGGTGGATGGGACTACCAGCTCTCTGTAACCTAGAGGGCAACCAGTGGGTCTGTCTCTTCTATACCATGTTTCTTGTAGGATGACAATGTCTGTATCTCCGATTCCTTTGGTGAAGTCCGGGTTCCTGCTCTTTAGGCCAAAGGCAGATGACCTCAGGCCTTGGATATTCCAGGATGAGATAGTGAAGGCTTTTTGTTCCATAAAGTGTCCAATGTTGTTAGTCATGTGGTTTGGCCTCAGGCCAGTAAGTGTGAGCAGAGCCTGCTGAGCATCTGGTACATGTCATTGGCTTGGGCTAGTGTAAGAGTGGGGGTTGGGCCTGTTTGCCCGCTCACGGCCTGGGCGTATGTGTGACTTTCAAGTTGAGACCCTCTTTGTGGGAGTCGGGGGCATGGGGTGGGCAGGAGGGGCATAGGTCTGATCTGGGGGGCATAAAATGGTTGACTTGAGGGGGTGGGGGGGGGGGGGGAGTTGATTGGTTGGGGTGAAGGTGTGGATGTAGATCCAGGGGAGAATGTCTCGCTGGTCTGGGAGAGTGTCTCGCTGGTCTGGGAGAGTGTCTCGCTTGTCTGGGAGAGTGTCTCGCTGGTCTGGGAGAGTGTCTCGCTGGTCTGGGAGAGTGTCTCTCTGGTCTAGGAGAGTGTCTCTCTGGTCTGGGAGAGTGTCTCGCTGGTCTGGGAGAGTGTCTCGCTGGTCTGGGAGAGTGTCTCGCTGGTCTGGGAGAGTGTCTCTCTGGTCTGGGAGAGTGTCTCTCTGGTCTGGGAGAGTGTCTCGCTGGTCTGGGAGAGTGTCTCTCTGGTCTGGGAGAGTGTCTCTCTGGTCTGGTAGAGTGTCTCGCTGGTCTGGGAGAGTGTCTTGCTGGTCTGGGAGAGTGTCTCGCTGGTCTGGGAGAGTGTCTCGCTGGTGCTAGAGAGTGTCTGCTGGTCTGGGAGAGTGTCTCGCTGGTCTGGGAGAGTGTCTGCTGGTCTGGGAGAGTGTCTCTCTGGTCTGGGAGAGTGTCTCGCTGGTCTGGGAGAGTGTCTCTCTGGTCTGGGAGAGTGTCTGCTGGTCTGGGAGAGTGTCTCTCTGGTCTGGGAGAGTGTCTCGCTGGTCTGGGATTGTGTCTCTCTGGTCTGGGAGAGTGTCTCGCTGGTCTGAGAGTGTCTCGCTGGTCTGGGAGAGTGTCTCGCTGGTCTTGGAGAGTGTCTGCTGGTCTGGGAGAGTGTCTTGCTGGTCTGGGAGAGTGTCTGGTTAATATAGCACTGTGCCATGCCAGGGGATGGTCGGGTTAATATAGCACTGTGCCATGCCAGGGGATGGTCTGGTTAATATAGCACTGTGTCATGCCAGGGGATGGTCTGGTTAATATAGCACTGTGCCAGGGAATGGTCTGGTTAATATAGCACTGTGTCATGCCAGGGGATGGTCTGGTTAATATAGCACTGTGCCATGCCAGGGGATAGTCTGGTTAATATAGCACTGTGCCAGGGGATGGTCTGGTTAATATAGCACTGTGTCATGCCAGGGGATGGTCTGGTTAATATAGCACTGTGCCATGCCAGGGGATGGTCTGGTTAATATAGCACTGTGTCATGCCAGGGGATGGTCTGGTTAATATTGCACTGTGTCAGGGGATGGTCTGGTTAATATAGCACTGTGTCATGCCAGGGGATGGTCTGGTTAATATAGCACTGTGCCAGGGGATGGTCTGGTTAATATAGCACTGTGTCATGCCAGAGGATGGTCTGGTTAATATAGCACTGTGCCAGGGGATGATCTGGTTAATATAGCACTGTGTCATGCCAGGGGATGGTCTGGTTAATATAGCACTGTGCCAGGGGATGGTCTGGTTAATATAGCACTGTGCCAGGGGATGGTCTGGTTATTATAGCACTGTGCCATGCCAGGGGATGGTCTGGTTATTATAGCACTGTGTCATGCCAGGGGATTGTCTGGTTAATATAGCACTGTGTCATGCCAGGGGATGGTCTGGTTAATATAGCACTGTGCCAGGGGATGGTCTGGTTAATATAGCTCTGTGTCATGCCAGGGGATGGTCTGGTTAATATAGCACTGGGCCATGCCAGGGGATGGTCTGGTTAATATAGCACTCTGCCGTGCCAGGGGATGGTCTGGTTAATATAGCACTGTGTCATGCCAGGGGATGGTCTGGTTAATATAGCACTGTGCCAGGGGATGGTCTGATTAATATAGCACTGTGCCAGGGGATGGTCTGGTTAATATAGCACTGTGCCATGCCAGGGGATGGTCTGGTTAATATAGCACTGTACCAGGGGATGGTCTGGTTAATATAGCACTGTGCCAGGGGATGGTCTGGTTAATATAGCACTGTGCCATGCCAGGGGATGGTCTGGTTAATATAGCACTGTGCCAGGGGATGGTCTGGTTAATATAGCACTGTGCCAGGGGATGGTCTGGTTAATATAGCACTGTGCCAGGGGATGGTCTGGTTAATATAGCACTGTGTCATGCCAGGGGATGGTCTGGTTAATATAGCACTGTGTCATGCCAGGGGATGGTCTGGTTAATATAGCACTGTGCCAGGGGATGGTCTGGTTAATATAGCACTGTGTCATGCCAGGGGATGGTCTGGTTAATATAGCACTGTGCCATGCCAGGGGATGGTCTGGTTAATATAGCACTGTGTCATGCCAGGGGATGGTCTGGTTAATATAGCACTGTGCCAGGGGATGGTCTGGTTAATATAGCACTGTGTCATCCCAGGGGATGGTCTGGTTAATATAGCACTGTACCAGGGGATGGTCTGGTTAATATAGCACTGTGCCATGCCAGGGGATGGTCTGGTTAATATAGCACTGTGCCATGCCAGGGGATGGTCTGGTTAATATAGCACTGTGTCATGCCAGGGGATGGTCTGGTTAATATAGCACTGTGCCAGGGGATGGTCTGGTTAATATAGCACTGTGCCAGGGGATGGTCTGGTTAATATAGCACTGTGCCATGCCAGGGGATGGTCTGGTTAATATAGCACTGTATCATGCCAGGGGATGGTCTGGTTAATATAGCACTGTGCCAGGGGATGGTCTGGTTAATATAGCACTGTGCCATGCCAGGGGATGGTCTGGTTAATATAGCACTGTGCCAGGGGATGGTCTGGTTAATATAGCACTGTGCCAGGGGATGGTCTGGTTAATATAGCACTGTGCCAGGGGATGGTCTGGTTAATATAGCACTGTGTCATGCCAGGGGATGGTCTGGTTAATATAGCACTGTGTCATGCCAGGGGATGGTCTGGTTAATATAGCACTGTGCCAGGGGATGGTCTGGTTAATATAGCACTGTGTCATGCCAGGGGATGGTCTGGTTAATATAGCACTGTGCCATGCCAGGGGATGGTCTGGTTAATATAGCACTGTGTCATGCCAGGGGATGGTCTGGTTAATATAGCACTGTGCCAGGGGATGGTCTGGTTAATATAGCACTGTGTCATCCCAGGGGATGGTCTGGTTAATATAGCACTGTACCAGGGGATGGTCTGGTTAATATAGCACTGTGCCATGCCAGGGGATGGTCTGGTTAATATAGCACTGTGCCATGCCAGGGGATGGTCTGGTTAATATAGCACTGTGTCATGCCAGGGGATGGTCTGATTAATATAGCACTGTGTCATGCCAGGGGATGGTCTGGTTAATATAGCACTGTGCCATGCCAGGGGATGGTCTGGTTAATATAGCACTGTGTCATGCCAGGGGATGGTCTGGTTAATATAGCACTGTGCCATGCCAGGGATGGTCTGGTTAATATAGCACTGTGTCATGCCAGGGGATGGTCTGGTTAATATAGCACTGTGCCATGCCAGGGGATGGTCTGGTTAATATAGTACTGTGTCATGCCAGAGGATGGTCTGGTTAATATAGCACTGTGCCATGCCAGGGGATGGTCTGGTTAATATAGTACTGTGTCATGCCAGAGGATGGTCTGGTTAATATAGCACTGTGCCAGGGGATGGTCTGGTTAATATAGCACTGTGTCATGCCAGGGGATGGTCTGGTTAATATAGCACTGTGCCATGCCAGGGGATGGTCTGGTTAATATAGTACTGTGTCATGCCAGAGGATGGTCTGGTTAATATAGCACTGTGCCAGGGGATGGTCTGGTTAATATAGCACTGTGCCATGCCAGGGGATGGTCTGGTTAATATAGCACTGTGCCATGCCAGGGGATGGTCTGGTTAATATAGCACTGTGCAATGCCAGGGGATGGTCTGGTTAATATAGCACTGTGCCATGCCAGGGGATGGTCTGGTTAATATAGCACTGTGCCAGGGGATGGTCTGGTTAATATAGCACTGTGTCATCCCAGGGGATGGTCTGGTTAATATAGCACTGTACCAGGGGATGGTCTGGTTAATATAGCACTGTGCCATGCCAGGGGATGGTCTGGTTAATATAGCACTGTGTCATGCCACGGGATGGTCTGGTTAATATAGCACTGTGCCATGCCAGGGGATGGTCTGGTTAATATAGCACTGTGTCATCCCAGGGGATGGTCTGGTTAATATAGCACTGTGCCATGCCAGGGGATGGTCTGGTTAATATAGCACTGTGCCAGGGGATGGTCTGGTTAATATAGCACTGTGTCATGCCAGGGGATGGTCTGGTTAATATAGCACTGTGTCATGCCAGGGGATGGTCTGGTTAATATAGCACTGTGTCATGCCAGGGGATGGTCTGGTTAATATAGCACTGTATCATGCCAGGGGATGGTCTGGTTAATATAGCACTGTGTCATGCCAGGGGATGGTCTGGTTAATATAGCACTGTGTCATGCCAGGGGATGGTCTGGTTAATATAGCACTGTGTCATGCCAGGGGATGGTCTGGTTAATATAGCACTGTATCATGCCAGGGGATGGTCTGGTTAATATAGCACTGTGTCATGCCAGGGGATGGTCTGGTTAATATAGCACTGTGCCATGCCAGGGGATGGTCTGGTTAATATAGCACTGTGTCATGCCAGGAGATGGTCTGGTTAATATAGCACTGTGCCAGGGGATGGTCTGGTTAATATAGCACTGTGCCAGGGGATGGTCTGGTTAATATAGCACTGTGCCAGGGGATGGTCTGGTTAATATAGCACTGTGTCATGCCAGGGGATGGTCTGGTTAATATAGCACTGTGTCATGCCAGGGGATGGTCTGGTTAATATAGCACTGTGCCATGCCAGGGGATGGTCTGGTAATATAGCACTGTGCCAGGGGATGGTCTGGTTAATATAGCATAATATATTACTGTGTCATGCCAGGGGATGGTCTGGTTAATATAGTACTGTGTCATGCCAGGGGATGGTCTGGTTAATATAGTACTGTGTCATGCCAGGGGATGGTCTGGTTAATATAGCACTGTATCATGCCAGGGGATGGTCTGGTTAATATAGCACTGTGCCAGGTGATGGTCTGATTAATATAGCACTGTGCCAGGGGATGGTCTGGTTAATATAGCACTGTGCCAGGGGATGGTCTGGTTAATATAGCACTGTGTCATCCCAGGGGATGGTCTGGTTAATATAGCACTGTGTCATCCCAGGGGATGGTCTGGTTAATATAGCACTGTGTCATCCCAGGGGATGGTCTGGTTAATATAGCACTGTGCCATGCCAGGGGATGGTCTGGTTAATATAGTACTGTGTCATGCCAGGGGATGGTCTGGTTAATATAGCACTGTATCATGCCAGGGGATGGTCTGGTTAATATAGCACTGTGCCAGGGGATGGTCTGGTTAATATAGCACTGTGCCATGCCAGGGGATGGTCTGGTTAATATCGCACTGTGCCAGGGGATGGTCTGGTTAATATAGCACTGTGCCAGGGGATGGTCTGGTTAATATAGCGCTGTGCCAGGGGATGGTCTGGTTAATATAGCACTGTGTCATCCCAGGGGATGGTCTGGTTAATATAGCACTGTGTCATGCCAGGGGATGGTCTGGTTAATATAGCACTGTGCCATGCCAGGGGATGGTCTGGTTAATATAGCACTGTGTCATGCCAGGGGATGGTCTGGTTAATATAGCACTGTGCCAGGGGATGGTCCGGTTAATATAGCACTGTGCCAGGGGATGGTCTGGTTAATATAGCACTGTGCCAGGGGATGGTCTGGTTAATATAGCACTGTGCCATGCCAGGGGATGGTCTGGTTAATATAGCACTGTGTCATGCCAGGGGATGGTCTGGTTAATATAGCACTGTGCCATGCCAGGGGATGGTCTGGTTAATATAGCACTGTGTCATGCCAGGAGATGGTCTGGTTAATATAGCACTGTGCCAGGGGATGGTCTGGTTAATATAGCACTGTGCCATGCCCGGTGGATGGTCTGGTTAATATAGCACTGTGTCATGCCAGGGGATGGTCTGGTTAATATAGCACTGTGTCATGCCAGGGGATGGTCTGGTTAATATAGCACTGTGCCAGGGGATGGTCTGGTTAATATAGCACTGTGCCAGGGGATGGTCTGGTTAGTATAGCACTGTGCCATGCCAGGGGATGGTCTGGTTAATATAGCACTGTGCCATGCCAGGGGATGGTCTGGTTAATATAGCACTGTGTCATGCCAGGGGATGGTCTGGTTAATATAGCACTGTGTCATGCCAGGGGATGGTCTGGTTAATATAGCACTGTGTCATGCCAGGGGATGGTCTGGTTAATATAGCACTGTGTCATGGTATGGTCTGGTTAATATAGCACTGTGCCATGCCAGGGGATGGTCTGTGTTAAAATAGCACTGTGCCAGGGGATGGTCTGGTTAATATAGCACTGTGTCATGCCAGGGGATGGTCTGGTTAATATAGCACTGTGTCATGCCAGGGGATGGTCTTGTTAATATAGCACTGTGTCATGCCAGGGGATGGTCTGGTTAATATAGCACTGTGCCATGCCAGGGGATGGTCTGGTTAATATAGCACTGTGCCATGCCAGGGGATGGTCTGGTTAATATAGCACTGTGCCATGCCAGGGGATGGTCTGGTTAATATAGCACTGTGCCATGCCAGGGGATGGTCTGGTTAATATAGCACTGTGCCAGGGGATGGTCTGGTTAATATAGCACTGTGCCAGGGGATGGTCTGGTTAATATAGCACTGTGTCATGCCAGGGGATGGTCTGGTTAATATAGCACTGTGTCATGCCAGGGGATGGTCTGGTTAATATAGCACTGTGGAATGCCAGGGGATGGTCTGGTTAATATAGCACTGTGTCATGCCAGGGGATGGTCTGGTTAATATAGCACTGTGCCAGGGGATGGTCTGGTTAATATAGCACTGTGCCATGCCAGGGGATGGTCTGGTTAATATAGCACTGTGTCATGCCAGGGGATGGTCTGGTTAATATAGCACTGTGCCATGCCAGGGGATGGTCTGGTTAATATAGCACTGTGCCATGGGATGGTCTGGTTAATATAGCACTGTGCCAGGGGAAGGTCTGGTTAATATAGCACTGTGTCATGCCAGGGGATGGTCTGGTTAATATAGCACTGTGCCATGCCAGGGGATGGTCTGGTAATATAGCACTGTGCCAGGGGATGGTCTGGTTAATATAGCATAATATATCACTGTGTCATGCCAGGGGACTGTCTGGTTAATATAGTACTGTGTCATGCCAGGGGATGGTCTGGTTAATATAGTACTGTGTCATGCCAGGGGATGGTCTGGTTAATATAGCACTGTATCATGCCAGGGGATGGTCTGGTTAATATAGCACTGTGCCAGGGGATGGTCTGGTTAATATAGCACTGTGTCATCCCAGGGGATGGTCTGGTTAATATAGCACTGTGTCATCCCAGGGGATGGTCTGGTTAATATAGCACTGTGTCATGCCAGGGGATGGTCTGGTTAATATAGCACTGTGTCATCCCAGGGGATGGTCTGGTTAATATAGCACTGTGCCATGCCAGGGGATGGTCTGGTTAATATAGTATTGTGTCATGCCAGGGGATGGTCTGGTTAATATAGCACTGTATCATGCCAGGGGATGGTCTGGTTAATATAGCACTGTGCCAGGGGATGGTCTGGTTAATATAGCACTGTGCCATGCCAGGGGATGGTCTGGTTAATATAGCACTGTGCCATGCCAGGGGATGGTCTGGTTAATATAGCACTGTGCCAGGGGATGGTCTGGTTAATATAGCACTGTGCCAGGGGATGGTCTGGTTAATATGGCACTGTGCCAGGGGATGGTCTGGTTAATATAGCACTGTGCCAGGGGATGGTCTGGTTAATATAGCGCTGTGCCAGGGGATGGTCTGGTTAATATAGCACTGTGTCATCCCAGGGGATGGTCTGGTTAATATAGCACTGTGTCATGCCAGGGGATGGTCTGGTTAATATAGCACTGTGCCATGCCAGGGGATGGTCTGGTTCATATAGCACTGTGTCATGCCAGGGGATGGTCTGGTTAATATAGCACTGTGCCAGGGGATGGTCTGGTTAATATAGCACTGTGCCAGGGGATGGTCTGGTTAATATAGCACTGTGCCAGGGGATGGTCTGGTTAATATAGCACTGTGCCAGGGGATGGTCTGGTTAATATAGCACTGTGCCAGGGGATGGTCTGGTTAATATAGCACTGTGTCATGCCAGGGGATGGTCTGGTTAATATAGCACTGTGCCAGGGGATGGTCTGGTTAATATAGCACTGTGCCAGGGGATGGTCTGGTTAATATAGCACCATGCCAGGGGATGGTCTGGTTAATATAGCACTGTGTCATCCCAGGGGATGGTCTGGTTAATATAGCACTGTGCCAGGGGATGGTCTGGTTAATATAGCACTGTGTCATGCCAGGGGATGGTCTGGTTAATATAGCACTGTGCCAGGGGATGGTCTGGTTAATATAGCACTGTGTCATCCCAGGGGATGGTCTGGTTAATATAGCACTGTGTCATGCCAGGGGATGGTCTGTGTTAATATAGCACTGTGTCATGCCAGGGGATGGTCTGGTTAATATAGCACTGTGCCATGCCAGGGGATGGTCTGGTTAATATAGCACTGTGTCATGCCAGGGGATGGTCTGGTTAATATAGCACTGTGTCAGGGGATGGTCTGGTTAATATAGCACTGTGCCCGGGGATGGTCTGGTTAATATAGCACTGTGCCATGCCAGGGGATGGTCTGGTTAATATAGCACTGTGTCATGCCAGGGGATGGTCTGGTTAATATAGCACTGTGTCATGCCAGGGGATGGTCTGGTTAATATAACACTGTGCCATGCCAGGGGATGGTCTGGTTAATATAACACTGTGCCATGCCAGGGGATGGTCTGGTTAATATAGCACTGTGTCATGCCAGGGGATGGTTTGGTTAATATAGCACTGTGCCATGCCAGGGGATGGTCTGGTTAATATAGCACTGTGCCATGCCAGGGGATGGTCTGGTTAATATAGCACTGTGTCATGCCAGGGGATGGTCTGGTTAATATAGCACTGTGCCATGCCAGGGGATGGTCTGGTTAATATAGCACTGTGTCAGGGGATGGTCTGGTTAATATAGCACTGTGTCATGCCAGGGGATGGTCTGGTTAATATAGCACTGTGCCAGGGGATGGTCTGGTTAATATAGCACTGTGCCATGCCAGGGGATGGTCTGGTTAATATAGCACTGTGCCAGGGGATGGTCTGGTAAATATAGCACTGTACCAGGGGATGGTCTGGTTAATATAGCACTGTGCCAGGGGATGGTCTGGTTAATATAGCACTGTGTCATGCCAGGGGATGGTCTGGTTAATATAGCACTGTGCCAGGGGATGGTCTGGTTAATATAGCACTGTGCCAGGGGATGGTCTGGTTAATATAGCACTGTGCCAGGGGATGGTCTGGTTAATATAGCACTGTGCCAGGGGATGGTCTGTTTAATATAGCACTGTGCCAGGGGATGGTCTGGTTAATATAGCACTGTGTCATCCCAGGGGATGGTCTGGTTAATATAGCACTGTGTCATGCCAGGGGATGGTCTGTGTTAATATAGCACTGTGTCATGCCAGGGGATGGTCTGGTTAATATAGCACTGTACCAGGGGATGGTCTGGTTAATATAACACTGTGCCATGCCAGGGGATGGTCTGGTTAATATAGCACTGTGTCATGCCAGGGGATGGTCTGGTTAATATAGCACTGTGCCATGCCAGGGGATGGTCTGGTTAATATAGCACTGTGCCATGCCAGGGGATGGTCTGGTTAATATAGCACTGTGCCATGCCAGGGGATGGTCTGGTTAATATAGCACTGTGTCATGCCAGGGGATGGTCTGGTTAATATAGCACTGTGCCATGCCAGGGGATGGTCTGGTTAATATAGCACTGTGCCATGCCAGGGGATGGTCTGGTTAATATAGCACTGTGCCAGGGGATGGTCTGGTTAATATAGCACTGTGCCAGGGGATGGTCTGGTTAATATAGCACTGTGTCATGCCAGGGGATGGTCTGGTTAATATAGCACTGTGCCAGGGGATGGTCTGGTTAATATAGCACTGTGTCATGCCAGGGGATGGTCTGGTTAATATAGCACTGTGCCAGGGGATGGTCTGGTTAATATAGCACTGTGCCATGGGATGGTCTGGTTAATATAGCACTGTGCCATGCCAGGGGATGGTCTGTGTTAATATAGCACTGTGCCAGGGGATGGTCTGGTTAATATAGCACTGTGCCAGGGGATGGTCTGGTTAATATAGCACTGTGCCATGCCAGGGGATGGTCTGGTTAATATAGCACTGTGCCATGCCAGGGGATGGTCTGGTTAATATAGCACTGTGTCATGCCAGGGGCTGGTCTGGTTAATATAGCACTGTGTCATGCCAGGGGATGGTCTGGTTAATATAGCACTGTGTCATGCCAGGGGATGGTCTGGTTAATATAGCACTGTGCCAGGGGATGGTCTGGTTAATATAGCACTGTGCCATGCCAGGGGATGGTCTGGTTAATATAGCACTGTGCCATGCCAGGGGATGGTCTGGTTAATATAGCACTGTGCCAGGGGATGGTCTGGTTAATATAGCACTGTGCCAGGGGATAGTCTGGTTAATATAGCACTGTGTCATGCCAGGGGATGGTCTGGTTAGTATAGCACTGTGCCATGCCAGGGGATGGTCTGGATAATATAGCACTGTGCCATGCCAGGGGATGGTATGGTTAATATAGCACTGTGTCATGCCAGGGGATGGTCTGGTTAATATAGCACTGTGCCATGCCAGGGGATGGTCTGGTTAATATAGCACTGTGTCATGCCAGGGGATGGTCTGGTTAATATAGCACTGTGCCAGGGGATGGTCTGGTTAATATAGCACTGTGTCATGCCAGGGGATGGTCTGGTTAATATAGCACTGTGCCAGGGGATGGTCTGGTTAATATAGCACTGTGTCATGCCAGGGGATGGTCTGGTTAATATAGCACTGTGTCATGTCAGGGGATGGTCTGGTTAATATAGCACCATGCCAGGGGATGGTCTGGTTAATATAACACTGTGTCATCCCAGGGGATGGTCTGGTTAATATAGCACTGTGCCATGCCAGGGGATGGTCTGGTTAATATAGCACTGTGTCATGCCAGGGATGGTCTGGTTAATATAGCACTGTGTCATGCCAGGGGATGGTCTGGTTAATATAGCACTGTGCCATGCCAGGGGATGGTCTGGTTAATATAGCACTGTGTCATGCCAGGGGATGGTCTGGTTAATATAGCACTGTGTCATGCCAGGGGATGGTCTGGTTAATATAGCACTGTGCCAGGGGATGGTCTGGTTAATATAGCACTGTGCCATGCCAGGGGATGGTCTGGTTAATATAGCACTGTGCCAGGGGATGGTCTGGTTAATATAGCACTGTGTCATGTCAGGGGATGGTCTGGTTAATATAGCACCATGCCAGGGGATGGTCTGGTTAATATAACACTGTGTCATCCCAGGGGATGGTCTGGTTAATATAGCACTGTGCCATGCCAGGGGATGGTCTGGTTAATATAGCACTGTGTCATGCCAGGGATGGTCTGGTTAATATAGCACTGTGTCATGCCAGGGGATGGTCTGGTTAATATAGCACTGTGCCATGCCAGGGGATGGTCTGGTTAATATAGCACTGTGTCATGCCAGGGGATGGTCTGGTTAATATAGCACTGTGTCATGCCAGGGGATGGTCTGGTTAATATAGCACTGTGCCAGGGGATGGTCTGGTTAATATAGCACTGTGCCATGCCAGGGGATGGTCTGGTTAATATAGCACTGTGCCAGGGGATGGTCTGGTTAATATAGCACTGTGTCATGCCAGGGGATGGTCTGGTTAATATAGCACTGTGCCAGGGGATGGTCTGGTTAATATAGCACTGTGCCATGCCAGGGGATGGTCTGGTTAATATAGCACTGTGCCATGCCAGGGGATGGTCTGGTTAATATAGCACCATGCCAGGGGATGGTCTGGTTATTATAGCACTGTGCCATGCCAGGGGATGGTCTGGTTAATATAGCACTGTGCCAGGGGATGGTCTGGTTAATATAGCACTGTGTCATGCCAGGGGATGGTCTGGTTAATATAGCACTGTGCCAGGGGATGGTCTGGTTAATATAGCACTGTGCCATGCCAGGGGATGGTCTGGTTAATATAGCACTGTGCCATGCCAGGGGATGGTCTGGTTAATATAGCACTGTGTCATGCCAGGGGATGGTCTGGTTAATATAGCACTGTGCCAGGGGATGGTCTGGTTAATATAGCACTGTGTCATGCCAGGGGATGGTCTGGTTAATATAGCACTGTGCCAGGGGATGGTCTGGTTAATATAGCACTGTGTCATGCCAGGGGATGGTCTGGTTAATATAGCACTGTGTCATGGGATGGTCTGGTTAATATAGCACTGTGTCATGCCAGGGGATGGTCTGGTTAATATAGCACTGTACCAGGGGATGGTCTGGTTAATATAGCACTGTGCCAGGGGATGGTCTGGTTAATATAGCACTGTGCCATGCCAGGGGATGGTCTGTGTTAATATAGCACTGTGCCAGGGGATGGTCTGGTTAATATAGCACTGTGCCAGGGGATGGTCTGGTTAATATAGCACTGTGTCATGCCAGGGGATGGTCTGGTTAATATAGCACTGTGTCATGCCAGGGGATGGTCTGGTTAATATAGTACTGTGTCATGCCAGGGGATGGTCTGGTTAATATAGTACTGTGTCATGCCAGGGGATGGTCTGGTTAATATGGCACTGTGCCAGGGGATGGTCTGGTTAATTTTTACATTTACATTTAAGTCATTTAGCAGACGCTCTTATCCAGAGCAACTTACAAGTACATAATTCATACTTTTTTTTTTTTTTTTGTACTGGGATGGTTAATATAGCACTGTGCCAGGGGATGGTCTGGTTAATATAGCACTGTGCCAGGGGATGGTCTGGTTAATATAGCACTGTGCCAGGGGATGGTCTGGTTAATATAGCACTGTGCCAGGGGATGGTCTGGTTAATATAGCACCATGCCAGGGGATGGTCTGGTTAATATAGCACTGTGCCAGGGGATGGTCTGGTTAATATAGCACTGTGCCAGGGGATGGTCTGGTTAATATAGCACTGTGCCATGCCAGGGGATGGTCTGGTTAATATAGCACTGTGTCATGCCAGGGGATGGTCTGGTTAATATAGCACTGTGCCATGCCAGGGGATGGTCTGGTTAATATAGCACTGTGCCATGCCAGGGAATGGTCTGGTTAATATAGCACTGTGCCATGCCAGGGGATGGTCTGGTTAATATAGCACTGTGCCAGGGGATGGTCTGGTTAATATAGCACTGTGCCAGGGGATGGTCTGGTTAATATAGCACTGTGCCATGCCAGGGGATGGTCTGGTTAATATAGCACTGTGCCAGGGGATGGTCTGGTTAATATAGCACTGTGCCATGCCAGGGGATGGTCTGGTTAATATAGCACTGTGCCATGCCAGGGGATGGTCTGGTTAATATAGCACTGTGCCATGCCAGGGGATGGTCTGGTTAATATAGCACTGTGCCATGCCAGGGGATGGTCTGGTTAATATAGCACTGTGTCATGCCAGGGGATGGTCTGGTTAATATAGCACTGTGCCATGCCAGGGGATGGTCTGGTTAATATAGCACTGTGTCATGCCAGGGGATGGTCTGGTTAATATAGCACTGTGCCAGGGGATGGTCTGGTTAATATAGCACTGTGTCATGCCAGGGGATGGTCTGGTTAATATAGCACTGTGTCATGCCAGGGGATGGTCTGGTTAATATAGCACTGTGCCATGCCAGGGGATGGTCTGGTTAATATAGCACTGTGTCATGCCAGGGGATGGTCTGGTTAATATAGCACTGTGTCATGCCAGGGGATGGTCTGGTTAATATAGCACTGTGCCAGGGGATGGTCTGGTTAATATAGCACTGTGTCATGCCAGGGGATGGTCTGGTTAATATAGCACTGTGCCATGCCAGGGGATGGTCTGGTTAATATAGCACTGTGCCATGCCAGGGGATGGTCTGGTTAATATAGCACTGTGCCATGCCAGGGGATGGTCTGGTTAATATAGCACTGTGTCATGCCAGAGGATGGTCTGGTTCAAATTCAAATCAAATGTATTTATATAGTCCTTCTTACATCAGCTGATATCTCAAAGTGCTGTACAGAAACCCAGCCTAAAACCCCAAACAGCAAGTAATGCAGATGTAGAAGCACGGTGGCTAGGAAAAACTCCCTAGAAAGGCCAAAACCTAGGAAGAAACCTAGAGAGGAAGATGAGGTTGCTGATGTTCCCATTTTTGTAATAGTCAGCAGAAAGTGTCTCTTGATTTTACCATAAGGAGCTTCATTTTGTGATCTTGTCTTATCATTTTTTTACACACACTTGGTACTGTATTATAATTACCTCTGAACAGCGGGAGGCAGCTACTAACGCCTCTCTCCATTTGGTTGGAGGAGACTGTTCGACTCTCCTGCCATTGTGGGGCTACAGTTAGAGAGACAGGTTGGACACCTCACACGTCAGTGCTAATTGAAGTTGTATCAAGCTCGGCAGCCTTAATTTAGCATTCAGTCTTTATAAAGTCATGTCATGTATTTTACTTTAGGAAAGAAACTATACCCTCTGACTAAACGTGACTCACTCAGTTCCAGGTTGGACGGTGTCTTCAGGTTTCTGTTGTTTTCCAGAGATTTTTCTGAATAGCTTTGGAATAATCATCTTTGGTAGCTGTAAAGCTTCCAGGTGATTCCGTCCAAAATCTGTAGCACTCTGACTGTAGACAATAGAGACTGTAGCACTCTGACTGTAGACAATAGAGACTGTATCACTCTGACTGTAGACAATAGAGACTGTAGTACTCTGACTGTAGACAATAGAGACTGTAGTACTCTGACTGTAGACAATAGAGACTGTAGTACTCTGACTGTAGACAATAGAGACTGTAGTACTCTGACTGTAGACAATAGAGACTGTAGTACTCTGACTGTAGACAATAGAGACTGTAGTACTCTGACTGTAGACAATAGAGACTGTGGTACTCTGACTGTAGACAATAGAGACTGTGGTACTCTGACTGTAGACAATAGAGACTGTAGTACTCTGACTGTAGACAATAGAGACTGTAGTACTCTGACTGTAGACAATAGAGACTGTAGCACTCTGACTGTAGACAATAGAGACTGTAGTACTCTGACTGTAGACAATAGAGACTGTAGTACTCTGACTGTAGACAATAGAGACGTAGTACTCTGACTGTAGACAATAGAGACTGTAGTACTCTGACTGTAGACAATAGAGACTGTAGTACTCTGACTGTAGACAATAGAGACTGTAGTACTCTGACTGTAGACAATAGAGACTGTAGTACTCTGACTGTAGACAATAGAGACTGTATCACTCTGACTGTAGACAATAGAGACTGTAGTACTCTGACTGTAGACAATAGAGACTGTAGTACTCTGACTGTAGACAATAGAGACTGTAGTACTCTGACTGTAGACAATAGAGACTGTAGTACTCTGACTGTAGACAATAGAGACTGTAGTACTCTGACTGTAGACAATAGAGACGCAGTACTCTGACTGTAGACAATAGAGACTGTAGTACTCTGACTGTAGACAATAGAGACTGTAGTACTCTGACTGTAGACAATAGAGACTGTAGTACTCTGACTGTAGACAATAGAGACTGTATCACTCTGACTGTAGACAATAGAGACTGTAGTACTCTGACTGTAGACAATAGAGACTGTAGTACTCTGACTGTAGACAATAGAGACTGTAGTACTCTGACTGTAGACAATAGAGACTGTAGTACTCTGACTGTAGACAATAGAGACTGTAGTACTCTGACTGTAGACAATAGAGACTGTAGTACTCTGACTGTAGACAATAGAGACTGTGGTACTCTGACTGTAGACAATAGAGACTGTGGTACTCTGACTGTAGACAATAGAGACTGTATCACTCTGACTGTAGACAATAGAGACTGTATCACTCTGACTGTAGACAATAGAGACTGTAGTACTCTGACTGTAGACAATAGAGACTGTAGTACTCTGACTGTAGACAATAGAGACTGTAGACAATAGAGACTGTATCACTCTGACTGTAGACAATAGAGACTGTATTACTCTGACTGTAGACAATAGAGACTGTAGTACTCTGACTGTAGACAATAGAGACTGTAGTACTCTGACTGTAGACAATAGAGACTGTAGTTCTCTGACTGTAGACAATAGAGACTGTAGTACTCTGACTGTAGACAATAGAGACGTAGTACTCTGACTGTAGACAATAGAGACTGTAGTACTCTGACTGTAGACAATAGAGACTGTAGTACTCTGACTGTAGACAATAGAGACTGTAGTACTCTGACTGTAGACAATAGAGACTGTAGTACTCTGACTGTAGACAATAGAGACTGTAGTACTCTGACTGTAGACAATAGAGACTGTAGTACTCTGACTGAAGACAATAGAGACTGTAGCACTCTGACTGTAGACAATAGAGACTGTAGTATTCTGACTGTAGACAATAGAGACTGTAGCACTCTGACTGTAGACAATAGAGACTGTAGTATTCTGACTGTAGAGAATAGAGACTGTAGCACTCTGACTGTAGACAATAGAGACTGTAGTACTCTGACTGTAGACAATAGAGACTGTTTCACTCTGACTGTAGACAATAGAGACTGTAGTACTCTGACTGTAGACAATAGAGACTGTTTCACTCTGACTGTAGACAATAGAGACTGCATCACTCTGACTGTAGACAATAGAGACTGTAGTACTCTGACTGTAGACAATAGAGACTGTAGTACTCTGACTGTAGACAATAGAGACTGTATAACTCTGACTGTAGACAATAGAGACTGTAGTACTCTGACTGTAGACAATAGAGACTGTAGTACTCTGACTGTAGACAATAGAGACTGTAGTTCTCTGACTGTAGACAATAGAGACTGTAGTACTCTGACTGTAGACAATAGAGACGTATTACTCTGACTGTAGACAATAGAGACTGAAGTACTCTGACTGTAGACAATAGAGACTGTAGTACTCTGACTGTAGACAATAGAGACTGTAGTACTCTGACTGTAGACAATAGAGACTGTAGTACTCTGACTGTAGACAATAGAGACTGTAGTACTCTGACTGTAGACAATAGAGACTGTAGCACTCTGACTGTAGACAATAGAGACTGTAGTACTCTGACTGTAGACAATAGAGACTGTAGTACTCTGACTGTAGACAATAGAGAATGTAGTACTCTGACTGTAAACAATAGAGACAGTATCACGCTGACTGTAGACAATAGAGACTGTAGTACTCTGACTGTAGTCAATAGAGACTGTTGTACTCTCACTGTAGACAATAGAGACTGTTTCACTCTGACTGTAGACAATAGAGACTGTAGTACTCTCACTGTAGACAATAGAGACTGTATCACTCTGACTGTAGACAATAGAGACTGTGGTACTCTGACTGTAGACAATAGAGACTGTAGTACTCTGACTGTAGACAATAGAGACTGTATCACTCTGACTGTAGACAATAGAGACTGTATCACTCTGACTGTAGACAATAGAGACTGTAGTACTCTGACTGAAGACAATAGAGACTGTTGTACTCTCACTGTAGACAATAGAGACTGTAGTACTCTGCCTGTAGACAATAGAGACTGTAGTACTCTGACTGTAGACAATAGAGACTGTAGTACTCTGACTGTAGACAATAGAGACTGTAGTACTCTGACTGTAGACAATAGCGGCTGTAGTACTCTGACTGTAGACAATAGAAACTGTAGTACTCTGACTGTAGACAATAGAGACTGTAGTACTCTGACTGTAGACAATAGAGACTGTTGTACTCTGACTGTAGACAATAGAGACTGCATCACTCTGACTGTAGACAATAGAGACTGTAGTACTCTGACTGTAGACAATAGAGACTGTAGTACTCTGACTGTAGACAATCGAGACTGTAGAACTCTGACTGTAGACAATAGAGACTGTAGTACTCTGACTGTAGACAATAGAGACTGTAGTACTCTGACTGTAGACAATAGAGACTGTAGTTCTCTGACTGTAGAAAATAGAGACTGTAGTACTCTGACTGTAGACAATAGAGACGTAGTACTCTGACTGTAGACAATAGAGACTGTAGTACTCTGACTGTAGACAATAGAGACTGTAGTACTCTGACTGTAGACAATAGAGACTGTAGTACTCTGACTGTAGACAATAGAGACTGTAGTACTCTGACTGTAGACAATAGAGACTGTAGTACTCTGACTGTAGACAATAGAGACTGTAGTACTCTGACTGTAGACAATAGAGACTGTAGCACTCTGACTGTAGACAATAGAGACTGTAGTACTCTGACTGTAGACAATAGAGACTGTAGCACTCTGACTGTAGACAATAGAGACTGTAGTATTCTGACTGTAGACAATAGAGACTGTAGCACTCTGACTGTAGACAATAGAGACTGTAGTACTCTGACTGTAGACAATAGAGACTGTTTCACTCTGACTGTAGACAATAGAGACTGTAGTACTCTGACTGTAGACAATAGAGACTGTTTCACTCTGACTGTAGACAATAGATACTGCATCACTCTGACTGTAGACAATAGAGACTGTAGTACTCTGACTGTAGACAATAGAGACTGTAGTACTCTGACTGTAGACAATAGAGACTGTATAACTCTGACTGTAGACAATAGAGACTGTAGTACTCTGACTGTAGACAATAGAGACTGTAGTATTCTGACTGTAGACAATAGAGACTGTTTCACTCTGACTGTAGACAATAGAGACTGTAGTACTCTGACTGTAGACAATAGAGACTGTAGTACTCTGACTGTAGACAATAGAGACTGTATAACTCTGACTGTAGACAATAGAGACTGTAGTACTCTGACTGTAGACAATAGAGACTGTAGTACTCTGACTGTAGACAATAGAGACTGTAGTTCTCTGACTGTAGACAATAGAGACTGTAGTACTCTGACTGTAGACAATAGAGACGTAGTACTCTGACTGTAGACAATAGAGACTGTATAACTCTGACTGTAGACAATAGAGACTGTAGTACTCTGACTGTAGACAATAGAGACTGTAGTATTCTGACTGTAGACAATAGAGACTGTTTCACTCTGACTGTAGACAATAGAGACTGTAGTACTCTGACTGTAGACAATAGAGACTGTAGTACTCTGACTGTAGACAATAGAGACTGTATAACTCTGACTGTAGACAATAGAGACTGTAGTACTCTGACTGTAGACAATAGAGACTGTAGTACTCTGACTGTAGACAATAGAGACTGTAGTTCTCTGACTGTAGACAATAGAGACTGTAGTACTCTGACTGTAGACAATAGAGACGTAGTACTCTGCCTGTAGACAATAGAGACTGTAGTACTCTGACTGTAGACAATAGAGACTGTAGTACTCTGACTGTAGACAATAGAGACTGTAGTACTCTGACTGTAGACAATAGAGACTGTAGTACTCTGACTGTAGACAATAGAGACTGTAGTACTCTGACTGTAGACAATAGAGACTGTAGCACTCTGACTGTAGACAATAGAGACTGTAGTACTCTGACTGTAGACAATAGAGACTGTAGTACTCTGACTGTAGACAATAGAGACTGTAGTACTCTGACTGTAGACAATAGAGACTGTAGTATTCTGACTGTAGACAATAGAGACTGTTTCACTCTGACTGTAGACAATAGAGACTGTAGTACTCTGACTGTAGACAATAGAGACTGTAGTACTCTGACTGTAGACAATAGAGACTGTATAACTCTGACTGTAGACAATAGAGACTGTAGTACTCTGACTGTAGACAATAGAGACTGTAGTACTCTGACTGTAGACAATAGAGACTGTAGTTCTCTGACTGTAGACAATAGAGACTGTAGTACTCTGACTGTAGACAATAGAGACGTAGTACTCTGACTGTAGACAATAGAGACTGTATAACTCTGACTGTAGACAATAGAGACTGTAGTACTCTGACTGTAGACAATAGAGACTGTAGTATTCTGACTGTAGACAATAGAGACTGTTTCACTCTGACTGTAGACAATAGAGACTGTAGTACTCTGACTGTAGACAATAGAGACTGTAGTACTCTGACTGTAGACAATAGAGACTGTATAACTCTGACTGTAGACAATAGAGACTGTAGTACTCTGACTGTAGACAATAGAGACTGTAGTACTCTGACTGTAGACAATAGAGACTGTAGTTCTCTGACTGTAGACAATAGAGACTGTAGTACTCTGACTGTAGACAATAGAGACGTAGTACTCTGCCTGTAGACAATAGAGACTGTAGTACTCTGACTGTAGACAATAGAGACTGTAGTACTCTGACTGTAGACAATAGAGACTGTAGTACTCTGACTGTAGACAATAGAGACTGTAGTACTCTGACTGTAGACAATAGAGACTGTAGTACTCTGACTGTAGACAATAGAGACTGTAGCACTCTGACTGTAGACAATAGAGACTGTAGTACTCTGACTGTAGACAATAGAGACTGTAGTACTCTGACTGTAGACACTAGAGACTGTAGTACTCTGACTGTAGACAATAGAGACTGTAGTATTCTGACTGTAGACAATAGAGACTGTAGCACTCTGACTGTAGACAATAGAGACTGTAGTACTCTGACTGTAGACAATAGAGACTGTAGCACTCTGACTGTAGACAATAGAGACTGTAGTATTCTGACTGTAGATAATAGAGACTGTGGTACTCTGACTGTAGACAATAGAGACTGTTTCACTCTGACTGTAGACAATAGAGACTGTAGTACTCTGACTGTAGACAATAGAGGCTGTAGCACTCTGACTGTAGACAATAGAGACTGTAGTACTCTGACTGTAGACAATAGAGGCTGTAGTACTCTGACTGTAGACAATAGAGACGTAGTACTCTGCCTGTAGACAATAGAGACTGTAGTACTCTGACTGTAGACAATAGAGACTGTAGTACTCTGACTGTAGACAATAGAGGCTGTAGCACTCTGACTGTAGACAATAGAGACTGTAGTACTCTGACTGTAGACAATAGAGGCTGTAGTATTCTGACTGTAGACAACAAAAGTGAGACTATAATATGTTAATCCATTTCCCTTTAGCTCAGTACTCTAAAGAGCTCTGTATTCTGAAGCTGTTTGCCTGTTGGTCCGGAACAAACACAATGTAATGACATTTCTTTATGTCATTAAATGCAGGTACCTCTGTCTCTCTCTCTTTCTTTCTCTCTCTCTCTCTCTCTCTCTCTCTCTCTCTCTCTCTCTCTCTCTCTCTCTCTCTACTGACTCTCCTTCTCTCTCTCTCTCTCTCTCTCTCTCTCCCCCTCTTTCTCTCTCTCTCTCCCCCTCTGTCTCTCTCTCTCTCTCTCTCTCTCTCTCTCTCTCTCTCTCTCTCTCTCTCTCTCTCTCTCTCTCTCTCTCTCTCTCTCTCTCTCTCTCTCTCTCTCTCTCCTCTCTGTCTCTCTCTCTCTCTCTCTCTCTCTCTCTCTCTCCTCTCTCTCTCTCTCTCTCTCTCTCTCTCTCTCTCTCTCTCTCTCTCTCTCTCTCTCTCTCTCTCTCTCTCTCTCTCTCTCTCTCCTTCTCTCTCTCTCTCTCTGAGTTGACGACTCATGGTGCAATCATAACAGCATACAGGAACTCAAGTCCTTTTGTTCACCTGACCAATAACAATCTTACAATCAAATACTGCATTATCTTCCAAGAGAATTCTCTTCGATTAAAGTCACAGCCGTAAATATCTCCCCCCAAGCAGATCCCTCGTCGGCCCTGAAAGAACTTATCTGGACACTATGTAAACTGGAAACCATATATCATAAGGTTGCATTTATTGTAGCTGGGGATTTTAACAAAGCTAATTTGAGAACAAGGTTACCTAAATTCTACCAGCACATTGATTGACGTACCCGCTCGAGCAAAACATTGTACCACTGCTAGCTTCCGAAATGCATACAAAGCCCTCCCCCGCCCTCCCTTCGGCAAATCTGACCATGACTCCATCTTGTTGCTCCCTTCCTATAGGCAGAAACTAAAACAGGAAACACACGTGCTCAGGTCTGTTCAACGCTGGTCTGACCAATCGGATTCCACGCTTCAAGATTGCTTCGATCACGTGGACTGGGATATGTTCCGGATAGCCTCAGACAACAACATTGATGTATACGCTGACTCAGTGAGCGAGTTTATTAGCAAGTGCATAGGAGATGTCGTTCCCTCTGTGACCATTAAAACCTTCCCTAACCAGCATCCGCGCAAAACGGTAAGCGCGAACCACATGCAAGGTGACCGGAAACATGACCGAATACAAACAGTGTAGCTATTCCCTCCGCAAGGCAAACAAACAAGCTAAGCGTCAGTATAGAGATAAAGTAGAGTCGCAATTCAACGGCTCAGACACAAGAGGTATGTGGCAGGGTCTACAGTCAATCACGGATTACAAAAAGAAAACCAGCCCAGTCGCGGACATCAACATCTCGCTCACAGATAAATTAAGCAACTTCTTTATGTGCTTTAATACAATACAGTGCCACCGACACGGCCTGCTACCAAAGACTGTGGGCTCTCCTTCAACGTGTCAGACTTGAGTAAAACATTTAAACGTGTTAACCCTCGCAAGGCTGTCGGCCCATTCCCAGCCGCGTCCTCCAGAGCATGCGCAGACCAGTTGGCTGATGTGTTTACGGATATATCCTATCCCAGTCTGCTGTTCCCACATGTCCACCACTGTTCCTGTTCCCAAGAAAGCTAAGGTAACTGAGCTAAACGACTATCGCCCCGTAGCACTCACTTCCGTCATCATGAAGTGCTTTGAGAGGCTAGTCAAGGAACATATCACCTCCACCCTACCTGACACCCTAGACCCACTTCAATTTGCTTACTGCCCCAATAGGTCCACAGACGATCCAATCGCCATCACACTGCACACTGCCCTAACTCATCTGGACAAGAGGAATACCTATGTAAGAATGTTGTTCATTGACAATAGTTCAACATTCATCACCGTAGTACCCTCCAAGCTCGTCATTAAGCTTGTGGCCCTGGGTCTCGACCCCGCCCTGTGCAACTGGGTCCTGGACTTCCTGACGGGCCGCCCCCAGGTGGTGAGGGTAGGTAACAACATCTCCTCTTTGCTGATCCTCAACACTGGGGCCCCACAAGGGTGCGTTCTGAGCCCTCTCCTGTACTCCCTGTTCACCCATGACTGCGTGGCCATGCACGCCTCCAACTCAATCATCAAGTTTGCAGACGACACTACAGTGGTAGGCTTGATTACCAACAACGACGAGACGGCCTACAGGGAGGAGGTGAGGGCCCTCGGTGTGTGGTGTCAGGAAAATAAACTCACACTCAATGTCAACAAAACAAAGGAGATGATCGTGGACTTCAGGAAACAGCAGAGGGAGCACCCCCCTATCCACATCGACGGGACAGTAGTGGAGAAGGTGGAAAGTTTTAAGTTCCTCGACGTACACATCACAGACAAACTGAATTGGTCCACCCACACAGACAGCGTTGTGAAGAAGGCGCAACAGCACCTCTTCAACCTCAGGAGGCTGAAGAAACTTGGCTTGTCACCAAAAACACTCACACACCTTTGCAGATGCACAATCGAGAGCATCCTGGCGGGCTGTATCACTGGTATGGCAACTGCTCCGCCCACAACTGTAAGGCTCTCCAGAGGGTAGTGAGGTCTGCACAACGCATCACCGGGGGCAAACTACCTGCCCTCCAGGACACCTACACCACCCGATGTCACAGGAAGGCCAAAAAGATCATCAAGGACAACAACTACCCGAGCCACTGCCTGTTCACCCCGCTATCATCCAGAAGGCGAGGTCAGTACAGGTGCATCAAAGCAGGGACCGAGAGACTGAAAAGCAGCTTCTTTCTCAAGGCCATCAGACTGTTAAACAGCCACCACTAACATTGAGTGGCTGCTGCCAACATACAGACTCAAATCATTGGTCACTTTTATAAATGTATTTAATAATAGTATCACAAGTCACTTTAATCATGTTTACATATCCTACATTACTCATCTCATATGTATATACTGTATTCTATACCATCTACTGCATCTTGCCTATGCCATTTGGCCATCGCTCATCCATATGTCTTTTTGGATCACCTTATATTGTGTGTATAAGGTAGTTGTTGTGAAATTGTTAGATTACCTGTTAGATATTACTGCACGGTCGGAACTAGAAGCACAAGCATTTCACGACACTCGCATTAACATCTGCTAAACATGAGTATGTGACCAATAAAATTTAATTTAATTTCATTTGACTCTCTCTACCTCTCCTCTTTCAGTTCAATTCAAGGCTTTATTGGCATGGGAAACATATGTTAACATTGCCAAAGCAAATGAAATAATGAATAAACAAAAGTGAAATAAACAATAGCAATTAACAGTAAACATTACAATCACAAAAGTTCCAAAATATTAAAGAAATTTCTGTCATATTACGTGCAAATAAAAATAAATGAACATAAATATGGGTTGTATTTACAATGGTGTTTGTTCTTCACTGGTTGCCCTTTTCTTGTGACAACAGGTCACATCTTGCTGCTGTGATGTCACACTGTGGTATTTCGCCCAGTAGATATGGGAGTTTATCAAAATGGGGTTTGTTTTCGAATTATTTGTAGATCTGTGTAATCTGAGGGAAATATGTGTCTCTGATATGGTCATACATTGGGCAGGAGGTTAGGAAGTGCAGCTCAGTTGGGTCTAATTGTGTTGCTGTCCTGGGGCTCTGTGGGGTGTGTTTGTGTTTGTGAACAGAGCCCTAGGACCAGCTTGCTTAGGGGACTCTTCTCCAGGTTCATCTCTCTGTAGGTGATGGCTTTGTTATGGAAGGTTTGGGAATCGCTTCCTTTTAGGTGGTTGTAGAATTTAACGTCTCTTTTCTGGATTTTGATAATTAGTGGGTATCGGCCTAATTCTGCTCTGCGTGTATTATTTGGTGTTTTACGTGGTACACGGAGGATATTTTGGGAGAATTCTGCATGAAAAGTCTCAATTTGGTGTTTGTCCCATTTTGTGAAGTATTGGTTGGTGAACGGACCCCAGACCTCACCACCATAAAGGGCAATGGGTTCTATAACTGATTCAAGTATTTTTAGCCAGATCCTAATTGGTCTGTCAAATTTTATGTTCCTTTTGATGGCATAGAAGGCCCTTCTTGCCTTGCCTCTCAGCTCGTTCACAGCTTTGTGGAAGTTACCTGTGACGCTGATGTTTAGGCCGAGGTATATATCGTTTTTGTGTGCTCTCGGGCAACAGTGTCTAGATTTGTATCTCTCTCTCTCTCTTTCTGCCTCTCTTCTCCCTATTTCTCCCTCATCCATTCCCTCTCTCTCTGCCTCAGTCTCTCTCTCTCTGCCTCTCCCTCTGTCTCTGTCTCTCCACCCCTTCAGTCTCTCTCTCTGCCTCTGTCTCTGACTCTCGCTACCGCTCTCTGCCTCTGTCTCTCTCTCTCTCTCTCTCTCCTTCTTGCTCTCCCTCATCTCTCTCTCTCTCTCTCTCTCTCTCTGCCTCTCTCTCTCTCTCTCCTTTTTGGTCTCCCTCATCTCTCTCTCTCTCTCTCTGCCTCTGTCACTGACTCTCTCTCTTCCCCTCCCTCTCTCGCTACTAATTTGCAGTAGCTATAAAAAGAGCCTTTTGGTTTGTGTTGGCCTGGGATTCAAATAAATCACTCATGATAATTGGGTTGGGAGTCTATCTCTGTCGAGTTGCTGAGTGTCTTCATTTCTCTAAATCTTCCTGTTCATCAACGGTAGCAAGATTTCTACTATCAGAAACATGACATAACTCTGCAGAAACATGACATAACTCTTCAGAAACATGACATAACACTTCAGAAACATGACATAACACTCCAGAAACATGACATAACTCTTCAGAAACATGACATAACACTCCAGAAACATGACATAACACTTCAGAAACATGACATAACACTCCAGAAACATGACATAACACTTCAGAAACATGACATAACTCTTCAGAAACATGACATAACACTCCAGAAACATGACATAACACTTCAGAAACATGACATAACTCTTCAGAAACATGACATAACACTCCAGAAACATGACATAACACTTCAGAAACATGACATAACTCTTCAGAAACATGACATAACACTCCAGAAACATGACATAACACTCCAGAAACATGACATAACACTCCAGAAACATGACATAACACTTCAGAAACATGACATAACTCTTCAGAAACATGACATAACACTTCAGAAACATGACATAACTCTTCAGAAACATGATATAACACTTCCAAAACATGACATAACACTCCAGAAACATGACATAACACTTCAGAAACATGACATAACACTTCAGAAACATGACATAACACTTCAGAAACATGACATAACACTTCAGAAACATGACAAAACACTTCAGAAACATCACATAACACTTCAGAAACATGACATAACACTCCAGAAACATGACATAACACTCCAGAAACATGACATAACACTTCAGAAACATGACATAACTCTTCAGAAACATGACATAACACTTCAGAAACATGACATAACTCTTCAGAAACATGATATAACACTTCCAAAACATGACATAACACTCCAGAAACATGACATAACACTTCAGAAACATGACATAACACTTCAGAAACATGACATAACACTTCAGAAACATGACATAACACTTCAGAAACATGACAAAACACTTCAGAAACATCACATAACACTTCAGAAACATGACATAACACTTCAGAAACATGACATAACACTTCAGAAACATGACAAAACACTTCAGAAACATGACATAACACTTCAGAAACATGACATAACACTCCAGAAACATGACATAACACTTCAGAAACATGACATAACACTCCAGAAACATGACATAACACTTCAGAAACATGACATAACACTTCAGAAACATGACATAACACTTCAGAAACATGACATAACACTTCAGAAACATGACATAACACTTCAGAAACATGACATAACACTCCAGAAACATGACTTAACACTTCAGAAACATGACATAACACTTCAGAAACATGACATAACACTCCAGAAACATGATATAACACTTCCAAAACATGACATAACACTCCAGAAACATGACATAACACTTCAGAAACATGACATAACACTCCAGAAACATGACATAACACTTCAGAAACATGACATAACACTTCAGAAACATGACATAACACTCCAGAAACATGACATAACACTCCAGAAACATGACATAACACTTCAGAAACATGACATAACACTTCAGAAACATGACGTTATTAGTCCTAACCCATGTCTGCTATACTGTTGTCTGTTTGTAGCTCTTATTGACCTCCTGCGAGGCTGCCCTGAAAACGCAGAGCACCTTGTAGTAGTTTTTGTTAATGTTTGGACACATCTCGGGCCCCATGCTCTCTGGGCTGTTATATGTGGGAGGAGAAGGACAAAATAGGTTTTTAACCTCAACAATATTTCCTAGTTAAACAATTTATTGGATTTATTTATGGATTTATGTAGTCTTTATTTATTCAGGAAAACCCCCATTGAGGCCAGGGTTTCATTCACAAAAGTGCCCCGACCACAATAACACAACAATCAAATACAATGTGACACACGATATCATGAGCAGTTCCTAACATGTACTGTGTGTGTGTGGACTCAAAAAGCAACATGGTCTCAGAGCACTTTGTATTATTCTGTACGTAAATCCAAGACTCTTCATTTTGTATTATATGTATGATATGTTACATATCACCTAGTACTAACCCGTAGTATCACCTAGTACTAACCATTAGTATCACCTAGTCCTAACCCGCAGTATCACCTAGTACTAACCATTAGTATCACCTAGTACTAACCCGTATTATCACCTAGTACTAACCCGTTTTATCACCTAGTCCTAACCTGTATTATCACCTAGTACTAACCCGTATTATCACCTAGTCCTAACCCGTATTATCACCTAGTACTAACCCGTATTATCACCTAGTCCTAACCAGTATTATCACCTAGTACTAACCAGTATTATCACCTAGTCCTAACCAGTAGTATCACCTAGTCCTAACCAGTAATATTACCTAGTACTAACCTGTAGTATCACCTAGTACTAACCAGTAGTATCACCTAGTACTAACCTGTAGTATCACCTAGTACTAACCTGTAGTATCACCTAGTACTAACCAGTAGTATCACCTAGTCCTAACCAGTAGTATCACCTAGTACTAACCCGTACTATCACCTAGTACTAACCAGTAGTATCACCTAGTCCTAACCAGTAGTATCACCTAGTCCTAACCCGTATTATCACCTAGTACTAACCAGTAGTATCACCTAGTCCTAACCAGTAGTATCACCTAGTACTAACCAGTAGTATCACCTAGTACTAACCCGTATTATCACCTAGTACTAACCTGTAGTATCACCTAGTCCTAACCCGTAGTATCACCTAGTCCTAACCCGTTTCATTCCTCTGTACTTCCATCTGAAACTATTTTAATGAGTGCTGTCTCTTCCTCAGGGCTCGCTGTGTCTGCAGGGAAGGACAGAGACTGTCTACAGGCTGGGGACACTTGCTCCAGTGATGAGGCGTGCAGCCCTCGCCTACGGACGCTGAGACAGTGTGTGGCGGGGGACGGCAGTGTGAAGCTGGGCCCCGGGGCCAGGAACCAGTGTGAGAACGCAGTCACGGCCCTGCTGTCCTCCCCGCTCAACGGCTGCCAATGTAAACGAGGCATGAAGAGAGAGAAGAACTGCCTCAGTATCTATTGGAGTCTGCACCAGTCTGTCGCGCATGGTGAGACTATAACACCATAACATCTATAGTACCAGTCTGTCGCGCATGGTGAGACTATAACACCATAAAATCTATAGTACCAGTCTATATAACACCATAACATCTATAGTACCAGTCTGTATAACACCTAGCCCTAATATATAGTACCAGTCTATATAACACCTAGCCCTAATCTATAGCACCAGTCTGTATAACACCTAGCCCTAATCTATAGTACCAATCTATATAACACCTAGCCCTAATCTATAGCACCAGTCTGTATAACACCTAGCCCTAATCTATAGTACCAGTCTGTCGCGCATGGTGAGACTATAACACCATAACATCTATAGCACCAGTCTATATAACACCATAACATCTATAACACCAGTCTATATAACACCATAACATCTATAGCACCAGTCTATATAACACCATAACATCTATAACACCAGTCTGTCCTGCATGGTGAGACTATAACACCATAACATCTATAACACCAGTCTGTCCTACATGGTGAGACTATAACACCATAACATCTATAGTACCAGTCTATATAACACCATAACATCTATAGCACCAGTCTGTATA
Source organism: Salvelinus fontinalis (assembly GCF_029448725.1). Classification (NCBI taxonomy): domain Eukaryota; kingdom Metazoa; phylum Chordata; class Actinopteri; order Salmoniformes; family Salmonidae; genus Salvelinus; species Salvelinus fontinalis. The sequence continues at coordinate 12,181,927 of NC_074697.1, read as the reverse complement.
ACACCATAACATCTATAACACCATAACATCTATAGTACCAGCCTGTATAACACCTAGCCCTAATCTATAGTACCAGTCTATATAACACCTAGCCCTAATCTATAGTACCAGTCTGTATAACACCAAGCCCTAATCTATAGTACCAGTCTATATAACACCAAGCCCTAATCTATAGTACCAGTCTATATAACACCTAGCCCTAATCTATAGTACCAGTCTGTATAACACCTAACCCTAATCTATAGTACCAGTCTATATAACACCTAGCCCTAATCTATAGTACCAGTCTGTATAACACCTAACCCTAATCTATAGTACCAGTCTGCCCTGCATGGTGAGACTATAACACCATAACATCTATAGTACCAGTCTATATAACACCTAGCCCTAATCTATAGTACCAGTCTGTATAACACCTAACCCTAATCTATAGTACCAGTCTGCCCTGCATGGTGAGATTATAACACCATAACATCTATAGTACCAGTCTGTATAACACCTAGCCCTAATATATAGTACCAGTCTATATAACACCTAGCCCTAATCTATAGTACCAGTCTATATAACACCTAACCCTAATCTATAGTACCAGTCTGCCCTGCATGGTGAGACTATAACACCATAACATCTATAGTACCAGTCTGTATAACACCTAGCCCTAATCTATAGTACCAGTCTATATAACACCTAGCCCTAATCTATAGTACCAGTCTATATAACACCTAGCCCTAATCTATAGTACCAGTCTGTATAACACCTAGCCCTAGTCTATAGTACCAGTCTATATAACACCTAGCCCTAATCTATAGTACCAGTCTGTTCTACATGGTGAGATTATAACCCCTAGCCCTAATCTATAGTACCAGTCTCTATAACACCTAGCCCTAATCTATAGTACCAGTCTATATAACACCTAGCCCTAATCTATAGTACCAGTCTGTATTACACCTAGCCCTAATCTATAGTACCAGTCTATATAACACCTAGCCCTAATCTATAGTACCAGTCTGTATAACACCTAGCCCTAATCTATAGCACCAGTCTGTATATCACCTAGCCCTAATCTATAGTACCAGTCTGTATAACACCTAGCCCTAATCTATAGTACCAGTCTGTTCTACATGGTGAGATTATAACCCCTAGCCCTAATCTATAGTACCAGTCTATATAACACCTAGCCCTAATCTATAGTACCAGTCTATATAACACCTAGCCCTAATCTATAGTACCAGTCTGTATAACACCTAGCCCTAATCTATAGTACCAGTCTATATAACACCTAGCCCTAGTCTATAGTACCAGTCTATATAACACCGAGCCCTAATCTATAGTACCAGTCTATATAACACCTAGCCCTAATCTATAGTACCAGTCTATATAACACCTAGCCCTAATCTATAGTACCAGTCTGTATAACACCTAGCCCTAGTCTATAGTACCAGTCTATATAACACCTAGCCCTAATCTATAGTACCAGTCTGTTCTACATGGTGAGATTATAACCCCTAGCCCTAATCTATAGTACCAGTCTCTATAACACCTAGCCCTAATCTATAGTACCAGTCTATATAACACCTAGCCCTAATCTATAACACCAGTCTGTATTACACCTAGCCCTAATCTATAGTACCAGTCTATATAACACCTAGCCCTAATCTATAGTACCAGTCTGTATAACACCTAGCCCTAATCTATAGCACCAGTCTGTATTACACCTAGCCCTAATCTATAGTACCAGTCTCTATAACACCTAGCCCTAATCTATAGTACCAGTCTGTATAACACCTAGCCCTAATCTATAACACCAGTCTGTATTACACCTAGCCCTAATCTATAGTACCAGTCTGTATAACACCGAGCCCTAATCTATAGTACCAGTCTATATAACACCTAGCCCTAATCTATAGTACCAGTCTATATAACACCTAGCCCTAGTCTATAGTACCAGTCTATATAACACCTAGCCCTAATCTATAGTACCAGTCTGTATAACACCTAGCCCTAGTCTATAGTACCAGTCTGTATTACACCTAGCCCTAATCTATAGTACTAGTCTGTCCTGCATGGTGAGACTATAACACCTAGCCCTAATCTATAGTACCAGTCTATATAACACCTAGCCCTAATCTATAGTACCAGTCCGTATAACACCTAGCCCTAATCTATAGTACCAGTCTGTATTACACCTAGCCCTAATCTATAGTACCAGTCTGAATAACACCTAGCCCTAATCTATAGTACCAGTCTGTATTACACCTAGCCCTAATCTATAGTACCAGTCTGTATAACACCTAGCCCTAGTCTATAGTACCAGTCTGTATTACACCTAACCCTAGTCTATAGTACCAGTCTGTATATCACCTAGCCCTAATCTATAGTACCAGTCTGTATTACACCTAGCTCTAATCTATAGCACCAGTCTGTCCTACATGGTGAGATTATAACATCTAGCCCTAATCTATAGCACCAGTCTGTGTAACACCTATCCCTAATCTATAGCACCAGTCTGTATATCACCTAGCCCTAATCTATAGTACCAGTCTGTATTACACCTAGCTCTAATCTATAGCACCAGTCTGTCCTACATGGTGAGATTATAACATCTAGCCCTAATCTATAGCACCAGTCTGTATATCACCTAGCCCTAATCTATAGCACCAGTCTCTATAACACCTAGCCCTAATCTATAGTACCAGTCTCTATAACACCTAGCCCTAATCTATAGTACCAGTCTGTATAACACCTAGCCCTAATCTATAGTACCAGTCTGTATAACACCTAGCCCTAATCTATAGTACTAGTCTGTATATCACCTAGCCCTAATCTATAGTACCAGTCTATATAACACCTAGCCCTAATCTATAGTACAAGTCTGTATAACACCTAGCCCTAATCTATAGTACCAGTCTGTATAACCCCTAGCCCTAATCTATAGTACCAGTCTGTCCTACATGGAGAGACTATAACACATAGCCCTAATCTATAGTACCAGTCTATATAACACCTAGCCCTAATCTATAGTACCAGTCTATATAACACCTAGCCCTAATCTATAGTACCAGTCTGTATAACACCTAGCCCTAATCTATAGCACCAGTCTATATAACACCTAGCCCTAATCTATAGTACCAGTCTGTATAACACCTAGCCCTAATCTATAGTACCAGTCTATTCTACATTGTGAGGAGAGGGGGGTTGGGAGTTACAAGGGGGGACATGGTGATTACTTGTCTTTTGTTGAGCAACATTTTTTGTGGAAGCACACAGTGTCCCTCTCGCCATCAACTCCGTTGAGATAAATGGAGTTTCCTTGTAGGCCTCTTTAGCAGGTGAAGCCATCTCTACAGCCTGTTGCCTGTTTCTGAGTATTTTATTAAGGAATGAGAAGCAATGTGGAGTCTGTTTTCTGCTTTTCATTAAATCAGGCAAAGCTGTTCTTTATATAGCCTAAAATGCATGTGTTCATATGGGCAGAATATTATATATAGGCTATAGTATACTGAATTTATATCAGTTATGAAAATACACAGAATATAATATATCGGCTATAGTATACTGAATTCATATCAGTTATGAAAATACACAGAATATTATATATATATGCTGTAGTATACTGAATTTATATCAGTTATGAAAATACACAGAATATTATATATAGGCTATAGTATACTGAATTTATATCAGTTATGAAAATACACAGAATATTATATATAGGCTATAGTATACTGAATTCATATCAGTTATGAAAATACACAGAATATTATATATAGGCTATAGTATACTGAATTTATATCAGTTATGAAAATACACAGAATATTATATATAGGCTATAGTATACTGAATTTATATCAGTTATGAAAATACACAGAATATTATATATAGGCTATAGTATACTGAATTCATATCAGTTGTGAAAATACACAGAATATTATATATAGGCTATAGTATACTGAATTTATATCAGTTGTGAAAATACACAGAATATTATATATAGGCTATAGTATACTGAATTTATATCAGTTGTGAAAATACACAGAATATTATATATAGGCTATAGTATACTGAATTTATATCAGTTGTGAAAATACACAGAATATTACATATAGGCTATAGTATACTGAATTCATATCAGTTATGAAAATACACAGAATATTATATATAGGCTATAGTATACTGAATTTATATCAGTTATGAAAATACACAGAATATTATATATAGGCTATAGTATACTGAATTTATATCAGTTATGAAAATACACAGAATATTATATATAGGCTATAGTATACTGAATTCATATCAGTTATGAAAATACACAGAATATTATATATAGGCTATAGTATACTGAATTCATATCAGTTATGAAAATACACAGAATATTATATATAGGCTATAGTATACGGAATTTATATCAGTTATGAAAATACACAGAATATTATATATAGGCTATAGTATACGGAATTCATATCAGTTATGAAAATACACAGAATATTATATATAGGCTATAGTATACTGAATTCATATCAGTTATGAAAATACACAGAATATTATATATAGGCTATAGTATACTGAATTTATATCAGTTATGAAAATACACAGAATATTATATATAGGCTATAGTATACGGAATTCATATCAGTTATGAAAATACACAGAATATTATATATAGGCTATAGTATACTGAATTCATATCAGTTATGAAAATACACAGAATATTATATATAGGCTATAGTATACTGAATTTATATCAGTTATGAAAATACACAGAATATTATATATAGGCTATAGTATACCGAATTCATATCAGTTATGAAAATACACAGAATATTATATATAGGCTATAGTATACCGAATTTATATCAGTTATGAAAATACACAGAATATTATATATAGGCTATAGTATACCGAATTCATATCAGTTATGAAAATACACAGAATATTATATATAGGCTATAGTATACTGAATTCATATCAGTTATGAAAATACACAGAATATTATATATAGGCTATAGTATACTGAATATATATCAGTTATGAAAATACACAGAATATTATATATAGGCTATAGTATACTGAATTTATATCAGTTGTGAAAATACACAGAATATTATATATAGGCTATAGTATACTGAATTTATATCAGTTGTGAAAATACACAGAATATTATATATAGGCTATAGTATACTGAATTCATATCAGTTATGAAAATACACAGAATATTATATATAGGCTATAGTATACTGAATTTATATCAGTTATGAAAATACACAGAATATTATATATAGGCTATAGTATACTGAATTTATATCAGTTATGAAAATACACAGAATATTATATATAGGCTATAGTATACTGAATTCATATCAGTTATGAAAATACACAGAATATTATATATAGGCTATAGTATACTGAATTTATATCAGTTATGAAAATACACAGAATATTATATATAGGCTATAGTATACGGAATTCATATCAGTTATGAAAATACACAGAATATTATATATAGGCTATAGTATACTGAATTCATATCAGTTATGAAAATACACAGAATATTATATATAGGCTATAGTATACTGAATTTATATCAGTTATGAAAATACACAGAATATTATATATAGGCTATAGTATACTGAATTCATATCAGTTATGAAAATACACAGAATATTATATATAGGCTATAGTATACTGAATTTATATCAGTTATGAAAATACACAGAATATTATATATAGGCTATAGTATACGGAATTCATATCAGTTATGAAAATACACAGAATATTATATATAGGCTATAGTATACTGAATTCATATCAGTTATGAAAATACACAGAATATTATATATAGGCTATAGTATACTGAATTTATATCAGTTATGAAAATACACTGAATATTATATATAGGCTATAGTATACTGAATTCATATCAGTTATGAAAATACACAGAATATTATATATAGGCTATAGTATACTGAATTCATATCAGTTATGAAAATACACAGAATATTATATATAGGCTATAGTATACTGAATTTATATCAGTTATGAAAATACACAGAATATTATATACAGGCTATAGTATACCGAATTTATTTTTGTTATGAAAAAAGTTAAATCGAGTACAGGCTGAACTGAATGGCAGAGCCAGAGTATAATAAGGAATTATATAGAGTAGTTTTGGCTTCCTTTCCCAGTAATGCTCCTCAGAGCCAGAGTATAATAAGGAATTATATAGAGTAGTTTTGGCTTCCTTTCCCAGTAATGCTCCTCAGAGCCAGAGTATAATAAGGAATTATATAGAGTAGTTTTGGCTTCCTTTCCCAGTAATGCTCCTCAGAGCCAGAGTATAATAAGGAATTATATAGAGTAGTTTTGGCTTCCTTTCCCAGTAATGCTCCTCAGAGCCAGAGTATAATAAGGAATTATATAGAGTAGTTTTGGCTTCCTTTCCCAGTAATGCTCCTCAGAGCCAGAGTATAATAAGGAATTATATAGAGTAGTTTTGGCTTCCTTTCCCAGTAATGCTCCTCAGAGCCAGAGTATAATAAGGAATTATATAGAGTAGTTTTGGCTTCCTTTCCCAGTAATGCTCCTCAGAGCCAGAGTATAATAAGGAATTATATAGAGTAGTTTTGGCTTCCTTTCCCAGTAATGCTCCTCAGAGCCAGAGTATAATAAGGAATTATATAGAGTAGTTTTGGCTTCCTTTCCCAGTAATGCTCCTCAGAGCCAGAGTATAATAAGGAATTATATAGAGTAGTTTTGGCTTCCTTTCCCAGTAATGCTCCTCAGAGCCAGAGTATAATAAGGAATTATATAGAGTAGTTTTGGCTTCCTTTCCCAGTAATGCTCCTCAGAGCCAGAGTATAATAAGGAATTATATAGAGTAGTTTTGGCTTCCTTTCCCAGTAATGCTCCTCAGAGCCAGAGTATAATAAGGAATTATATAGAGTAGTTTTGGCTTCCTTTCCCAGTAATGCTCCTCAGAGCCAGAGTATAATAAGGAATTATATAGAGTAGTTTTGGCTTCCTTTCCCAGTAATGCTCCTCAGAGCCAGAGTATAATAAGGAATTATATAGAGTAGTTTTGGCTTCCTTTCCCAGTAATGCTCCTCAGAGCCAGAGTATAATAAGGAATTATATAGAGTAGTTTTGGCTTCCTTTCCCAGTAATGCTCCTCAGAGCCAGAGTTTAATAAGGAATTATATAGAGTAGTTTTGGCTTCCTTTCCCAGTAATGCTCCTCAGAGCCAGAGTATAATAAGGAATTATATAGAGTAGTTTGGCTTCCTTTCCCAGTAATGCTCCTCAGAGCCAGAGTATAATAAGGAATTATATAGAGTAGTTTTGGCTTCCTTTCCCAGTAATGCTCCTCAGAGCCAGAGTATAATAAGGAATTATATAGAGTAGTTTTGGCTTCCTTTCCCAGTAATGCTCCTCAGAGCCAGAGTATAATAAGGAATTATATAGAGTAGTTTTGGCTTCCTTTCCCAGTAATGCTCCTCAGAGCCAGATGCTGACGACAGGGAGCCTTTTTGCCCATCTCTCCCATTGTTCACATAAATATATATATATATAAATATATATATACATATATATGCATGACAGATTCACCAGACTATAACATTGTAATGTTGTAAAGTGCTGCCCTACCCTGGCTGGACACTCAGGTGAAGCCATTGAATTACAAGAAAATAAATCTTTTTAGATGTTGAACCTGTTTTAAAATGCTACAGGCCTAGATGTTATTGTTGGGACTATCCTTTTTGATAAGGTGTGAGACACATTGTTTAACACTCTGCAACAAAACACCTGTTCACTTTACATTTACATTACAATCTATAGATTAGGGCTATTTTTCATTCTGAAAATGATTCTCTGAATCAGCTTGTTGAAGTAGGGCTCAAGTTCAATGTCTAATTTCACAGATAAATTGTTATTAAACAAACAACACTTGCCATAATTTCAAAGAACTTAAAAGTGTTTTATGTCACACCATTTTTTGACAAGTAAAATGGAGTGTACTGCTTAAAGTGGTCCGATGGACAGATACTCCAATCTCTGCTGTGGAGCTTTGCAGCTCTTTCAGGGTTATCTTTGGTCTCTTTGTTGCCTCTCTGATTAATGCCCTCCTTGCCTGGTCTGTGAGTTTTAGTGGGTGGCCCTCTCTTGGCAGGTTTGTTGTGGTGCCATATTCTTTCCATGTTTTAATAATGGATTTAATGATGGTCTGTGGGATGTTCAAAGTTTCTGATACTTCTTTATAACTCAACCCTGATCTGTACTTCTCCACAACTTGGTCCCTGACCTGTTTGGAGAGCTCCTTGGTCTTCATGGTGCCACTTGCTTGCTGGTGCCCCTTGCTTTGTGGTGTTGAAGACTCTGGGGCCTTTCAGAACAGGTGTATATACAGTTGAAGTCGGAAGTTTACATACACTTAGGATGGAGTCATTAAAACTTGTTTTTCAACCACTCCACAAACTATAGTTTTGTCAAGTCGGTTAAGACATCTACTTTGACATCTCCTTTGTGAGCAAAGGAGTGGGCCAATTTTCACCCAATTTATTGTGGGAAGCTTGTGGAAGGCTACCTGAAACGTTTCATTTAAGTTAAACAATTTAACTTCTCTATGGTAGGGGGCATAAAAATATAAGAAAATCAATCTTAATTCCGTAAGGCAACTTTAGAGTGTCTTCTATCCAAATCGACCAATTATATGCATATCCTAGCTTCTGGGCCTGAGTAGCAGGCAGTTTACTTTGGGCACGCTTTTCATCCAAAAATCCGAAAGCTGCCCCCTACCCTAGTGAAGTTAAATGCCAGGAATTGTGGAAAAACTGAGTTTAAATGTGTTTGGCTAAGTTGTATGTAAATTTCTGACTTCAACTGTATTACTGAGATCATGTGACAGATCATGTGACAGATCACGTGACACTTAGTTAAATATAGTCAACCTGTGTGCAATCTAATTATGTGACTTCTGAAGGTAATTGGTTGCACCACTTTTCCATTGTTTATTATTTTGAATTTCACTTCACCAATTTGGACTATTTTGTGTATGTCCATTACATGAAATACAAATAAAAATCTATTTAAATTACAAGTTGTAATGCAACAAAATAAGAAAAATGCCAAGGGGGTGAATACTTTTGCAAGGCGCTGTATATCTGTCCCTAGGTAGAGGGGGTAGGTAGAGGGGGTCGGTAGAGGGGGTCGGTAGAGGGGGTCGGTAGAGGGGGTCGGTAGAGGGGGTAGGTAGAGGGGGTCGGTAGAGGGGGTCGGTAGAGGGGGTCGGTAGAGGGGGTCGGTAGAGGGGGTAGGTAGAGGGGGTCGGTAGAGGGGGTAGGTAGAGGGGCAGAATGTGTGTCTGGTTATTTCCCTTCCTGTTTTCAACCCTGTTTTCATGTTGGTGCGTTATTTGTGTTTTGTGTTTATTGTTTTGTTTATTTATTTAAACACTGTACTTGCTTCCCGACTCGGACTAGGTAGAGGGGGTAGGTAGAGGGGGTCGGTAGAGGGGGTCGGTAGAGGGGGTCGGTAGAGGGGGTCGGTAGAGGGGGTAGGTAGAGGGGGTAGGTAGAGGGGGTCGGTAGAGGGGGTCGGTAGAGGGGGTCGGTAGAGGGGGTCGGTAGAGGGGGTAGGTAGAGGGGGTCGGTAGAGGGGGTAGGTAGAGGGGCAGAATGTGTGTCTGGTTATTTCCCTTCCTGTTTTCAACCCTGTTTTCATGTTGGTGCGTTATTTGTGTTTTGTGTTTATTGTTTTGTTTATTTATTTAAACACTGTACTTGCTTCCCGACTCTCAAGAATACCATGTTATTAACTTAAGGTTGTCACCAAGACAATATAGACAAACGGTACAGTGGGCTATACATTGCACAAGAAGAGTAAAGACTATTTTAAGAGAGCGAAGATAATTAATGCAAATGTATGCTGCTAATGAACAATAAGTAGGCCCAATTGATTACCTTTTAATGTATGCTGCTAATGAACAATAACTAGGCCCAATTGATTACCTTTTAATGTATGCTGCTAATGAACAATAACTAGGCCCAATTGATTACCTTTTAATGTATGCTGCTAATGAACAATAACTAGGCCCAATTGATTACCTTTGAAAGGATCTTCTTTGAACTGCCGGATCGTTTTATTGGATGGATTTGTCAAATTGAAATCGTTCGTATGCTAATAATCCACACGCATTCAGCAAAACAAGCAATGGATTGATCCTCTCTGTGCTTTGAAAAGAATATTCTGGCGTGTGAAGACTACACAACAGACAGGATCGACAGACTGCAAATATGACAACAGACAGGATCGACAGACTGCAAATATGACAACAGACAGGATCGACAGACCTGCAAATATGACAACAGACAGGATCGACAGACCTGCAAATATGACAACAGACAGGATCGACAGACTGCAAATATGACAACAGACAGGATTGACAGACCTGCAAATATGACAACAGACAGGATTGACAGACCTGCAAATATGACAACAGACAGGATTGACAGACCTGCAAATATGACAACAGACAGGATCGACAGACCTGCAAATATGACAACAGACAGGATCGACAGACTGCAAATATAACAACAGACAGGATCGACAGACCTGCAAATATAACAACAGACAGGATCGAAAGACTGCAAATATAACAACAGGCAGGATTGACAGACTGCAAATATAACAACAGGCAGGATCGAAAGACTGCAAATATGACAACAGACAGGATCGACAGACTGCAAATATGACAACAGACAGGATCGACAGACTATGTCCTTCTGTACCGAATATGATGCTTTTGAACGCCGCGGTCACATGGCGCTCATTGACGGGGTCCAAGGAATGATGGATACCCGGATCTTTCAGGGGCCAGAAAACAAAATGGAGGAGCTCCTGCTATACTTTCAGACAACATGGACCCGTTGGAGGAAATCCTACTCTTGTTAAGTCCAGTGCATTCGGAAAGTATTCAGACCCCTTTTCCACATGTCGTTACGTTACAGCCTAATTCTAAAAGTGATGACATTTAGTTTTTTCCGCATCAATCTACACACAATACCCCATAATGACATCACAATACCCCATAATGACATCACAATACCCCATAATGACATCACAATACCCCATAATGACATCACAATACCCCATAATGACATCACAATGAAGTCATGATGCAGTCTCCTCTGAACAGTTGATGTTGAGATGTGTCTGTTACTTGAACTATGGGAATTATTTTTTGGCTGCAGTCTGAGGTGCATTTCTTTCTAATGAACGTATCCTCTGCAGCAGAGGTAACTCTGGGTCTTCCTTTCCTGTGGCGGTCCTCATGAGAGCCAGTTTCATCATAGCGATTGATGGTTTTTGCGACTGAACATGAAGAAACATTCAAAGTTCTTGCATTTTTTTCCCCCGTATTGACTGACCTTCATGTCTTAAAGTAATGTTAGACTGTCATTTCTCTTTGCTTATTTGAGCTGTTCTTGCCATAATATGGACTTGGTCTTTTACCAAATACGGCTATCTTCTGTATACCACCCCTACCTTGTCACAACACAACCGATTGGCTCAAACACATTAGGAAGGAAAGAAATTCCACAAATTAACTTTTAACAAGGCACACCTGTTAATGTAAATGCATTCCAGGTGACTACCTCATGAAATTAGTTTCAGAGAATGGCAAGACTGTGCAAGACTGTGCTGTCATCAAGGCAAAGGGTGGATACTTTGAAGAATATCAAATAATATACAATAAATGTCTATTTATTTAACACTTTTTTAGTTACTACATGATTCCATATGTGTTATGTCATAGTTGTGATGTCTTCACTATTATTCTACAATGTAGAAAATAGCAAAAAATAAAGACAAATCCTGGAATGAGAAGGTGTGTCCAAACTTCTGACTGGTACCGTATACTGGAGCCAGGAAGGACCAGGGGAAGGGTCTGGGGTTAAAGGTCAGACATAGGATCTGGGAACCCTACTCGGTCAGATGTTGAATTAATGTGTACTTACTTTAATGACTAAACATGTCGAGTGATTCTTCTTGAAAACATTCATTCCTCTTGTCAGGACTGAGCCTGGTGGAGAGTTACCCTTACGAACCCGAAGAGAGGGGCTTCGACTACGTACGCCTGGCCTCCATCGCTGCAGGTGAGTCTGGTAGCATTATAGATGACCTGACTGTGTCTGCCCTGGGAGTAGGTAGAAGGGCATAACGTGTCTGGGGGGTAGGTAGAGGGGAGGTAGGTAGGTATGTAGGTAGAGGGGGTTAGGTAGAGGGGGGTAGAGGGGGGGTAGGTAGAGGGGGTTAGGTAGAGGGGGTAGGTAGAGGGGGTAGGTAGAGGGGCAGAACGTGTGTCTGGGGGGTTGGTAGAGGGTGGTAGGTAGAGGGGGTTAGATAGAGGGGGTTAGGTAGAGGGGGTTAGGTAGAGGGGGTTAGGTAGAGGGGGTTAGGTAGAGGGGGGTAGGTAGAGGGGGTTAGGTAGAGGGGGTAGGTAGAGGGGCAGAACGTGTGTCTGGGGGGTAGGTAGAGGGGGGTAGGTAGAGGGGCAGAACGTGTGTCTGGGGGGTAGGTACAGGGGGGTAGGTAGAGGGGCAGAATGTGTTTCTGGGGGGTAGGTAGAGGGGAGGTAGGTAGGTATGTAGGTAGAGGGGGTTAGGTAGAGGGGGGTAGGTACAGGGGGTTAGGTAGAGGGGGTTAGGTAGAGGGTGTAGGTAGAGGGGGTAGGTAGAGGGGCAGAACGTGTGTCTGGGGGGTAGGTAGAGGGTGGTAGGTAGAGGGGGTTAGGTAGAGGGGGGTAGGTAGAGGGGGTTAGGTAGAGGGGGTAGGTAGAGGGGCAGAACGTGTGTCTGGGGGGTAGGTAGAGGGGGGTAGGTAGAGGGGCAGAACGTGTGTCTGGGGGGTAGGTAGAGGGGGTAGGTAGAGGGGCAGAACTTGTTTCTGGGGGCAGGTAGAGGGGGTAGGTAGAGGGGCAGAACATGTGTCTGGGGGTTAGGTAGAGGGGGTAGGTAGAGGGGGGTAGGTAGAGGGACAGAATGTGTGTCTGGGGGGTAGGTAGAGGGGGTGAGGTAGAGGGACAGAATGTGTGTCTGGGGGGTAGGTAGAGGGGGTAGGTAGAGGGGCAGAACGTGTGTCTGGGGGGTAGGTAGAGGGGGTAGGTAGAGGGACAGAATGTGTGTCTGGGGGGTAGGTAGAGGGGGTAGGTAGAGGGGCAGAACGTGTGTCTGGGGGGTAGGTAGAGGGGCAGAATGTGTGTCTGGGGGGTAGGTAGAGGGGCAGAATGTGTGTCTGGGGGGTAGGTAGACGGGCAGAACATGTGTCTGGGGGGTAGGTAGAGGGGCAGAACATGTGTCTGGGGGGTAGGTAGAGGGGGTAGGTAGAGGGGCAGAACGTGTGTTTTGGGGGGAAGCTGGAGATTGGCAGGGGGAGTCATGGGGGAGCAGCCGAAGGGAATAAACTATGGGGAACATCAGAAGGAAATTGACCACTAAACTGTTTTTTAATGATAGCAGCCATCCTACCTTTTTTATTCATACCCTGTCCTTACTGTCTATATCTACCTTTTATATTCATACCCTGTCCTTACTATCTATATCTACCTTTTATATTCATACCCTGTCCTTACTGTCTATATCTACCTTTATGTTCATACCCTGTCCTTACTATCTATATCTACCTTTATTCTCATACCCTGTCCTTACTATCTATATCTACCTTTTATATTCATACCCTGTCCTTACTATCTATATCTACATTTATATTCATACCCTGTCCTTACTATCTATATCTACCTTTTATATTCATACCCTGTCTTTACTATCTATATCTACCTTTATATTCATACCCTGTTCTTACTATCTATATCTACATTTTATATTCATACCCTGTCCTTACTGTCTATATCTACATTTTATATTCATACCCTGTCCTTACTGTCTATATCTACATTTTATATTCATACCCTGTCCTTACTGTCTATATCTACCTTTGTATTCATACCCTGTCCTTACTATCTATATCTACATTTTATATTCATACCCTGTCCTTACTATCTATATCTACCTTTTATATTCATACCCTGTCCTTACTATCTATATCTATCTTTTATTCTCATACCATGTCCTTACTATCTATATCTACCTTTTATATTCATACCCTGTCCTTACTATCTATATCTACATTTTATATTCATAACCTGTCCTTACTATCTATATCTACATTTATATTCATACCCTGTCCTTACTGTCTAGATCTACCTTTTATATTCATACCCTGTCCTTACTGTCTATATCTACCTTTTATATTCATACCCTGTCCTTACTGTCTATATACACACCATTTATGTTCATACCCTGTCCTTACTATCTATATCTACCTTTATGTTCATACCCTGTCCTTACTATCTATATCTACCTTTATATTCATACCCTGTCCTTACTATCTATATCTACCTTTATATTCATACCCTGTCCTTACTGTCTATATCTACCTTTATATTCATACCCTGTCCTTACTGTCTATATCTACCTTTATGTTCATACCCTGTCCTTACTATCTATGTCTACATTTTATATTCATACCCTGTCCTTACTATCTATATCTACATTTATATTCATACCCTGTCCTTACTGTCTAGATCTACCTTTTATATTCATACCCTGTCCTTACTGTCTATATCTACCTTTATGATCATACCCTGTCCTTACTGTCTATATCTACCTTTATATTCATACCCTGTCCTTACTATCTATATCTACCTTTTATATTCATACCCTGTCCTTACTGTCTATATCTACATTTTATATTCATACCCTGTCCTTACTGTCTATATCTACCTTTTATATTCATACCCTGTCCTTACTGTCTATATACACACCATTTATGTTCATACCCTGTCCTTACTATCTATATCTACCTTTATGTTCATACCTTGTCCTTACTATCTATATCTACCTGTATATTCATACCCTGTCCTTACTGTCTATATCTACATTTTATATTCATACCCTGTCCTTACTCTCTACTTTTATGTTCATACCCTGTCCTTACTGTCTATATCTACCTTTATATTCATACCCTGTCCTTACTGTCTATATACACACCACCATATACATGGTGTCCGGTCCACTCTGAATTATTTTTGAAGGTGAAATACTGTCTTCTCTCAGAAAACGACTTAATAACTGTAATTTCTCAAGGTCCTCTCAGGTTAACAAAAATTATTTAAGAGACTCTGTTTTCCTGTTCATAGTGTGTGTCTGGAGCATAAAGCACAGCTCTACATGAACTATAATATGACACGATGAGGACATGTAGTGCATGGCACCAAAACATTACCTCATCCAATGGCATATATCAATTGTCAACTCTAGCTACACCCATCTCAAATACACCGCCTCTTCTCCCCACTCCTGGACAAGCTCACTGAGGGGAGTGACTTGGGCACAGACATTGTGGAGCCAAGAGATAATTGGTTCCCCCTTAACCATCCCTTCACATGGTTTAACAGATACATTCACATATGAAGACAATGTTCCATCCTGTCCTCTTCCCTTTATGATATTCTGCACCAGGGACATGTGAAAGACAAGCCTGACCTCTCCCCTCTCTGGGCCCCAGGTGACTGAACCCCAGGTGACTGAACCCCAGGTGACTGAGCCCCAGGTGACTGAGCCCCAGGTGACTGAGCCCCAGGTGACTGAACCCCAGGTGACTGAGCCCCAGGTGACTGAGCCCCAGGTGACTGAGCCCCAGGTGACTGAGCCCCAGGTGACTGAGCCCCAGGTGACTGAGCCCCAAGTGACTGAGCCCCAGGTGACTGAGCCCCAGGTGACTGAGCCCCAGGTGACTGAGCCCCAGGTGACTGAGCCCCAAGTGACTGAGCCCCAGGTGACTGAGCCCCAGGTGACTGAGCCCCAAGTGACTGAGCCCCAAGTGACTGAGCCCCAGGTGACTGAGCCCCAGGTGACTGAGCCCCAAGTGACTGAGCCCCAGGTGACTGAGCCCCAGGTGACTGAGCCCCAGGTGACTGAGCCCCAGGTGACTGAGCCCCAAGTGACTGAGCCCCAGGTGACTGAGCCCCAGGTGACTGAGCCCCAGGTGACTGAGCCCCAAGTGACTGAGCCCCAGGTGACTGAGCCCCAGGTGACTGAGCCCCAGGTGACTGAGCCCCAGGTGACTGAGCCCCAAGTGACTGAGCCCCAGGTGACTGAGCCCCAAGTGACTGAGCCCCAAGTGACTGAGCCCCAGGTGACTGAGCCCCAGGTGACTGAGCCCCAAGTGACTGAGCCCCAGGTGACTGAGCCCCAGGTGACTGAGCCCCAGGTGACTGAGCCCCAGGTGACTGAGCCCCAAGTGACTGAGCCCCAGGTGACTGAGCCCCAGGTGACTGAGCCCCAGGTGACTGAGCCCCAAGTGACTGAGCCCCAGGTTTACACCTTACTAACAGTAGTTGCAGAGTATACGAATAAAAAAAAAAAATACATAATCAATATTTAAAAGAAAATAAAGAATCAAATCCCTTCAATGTCAAGTACTTTAGCTTATATGTGAGCTTTCTACCTTCTGAAACTAAGTTTACAACCTTTATTCTACAAGACAGACTTGCACAGGTTTAATCACACAGAATAATCCATTGTTGAGGAAAATAAAAAATAAAAAACAGAACATAGAAATGCTCCCTAAGTTACAGGAGAACGGGTATCTAAACAAGGCCTCACCTCAACACGTAGGACAGTCATCCCTCTAAGTCCTCATGCTCAGTATTGGAATCCTCGCCCATCTCAACACGTAGGACAGTCATCCCTCTAAGTCCTCATGCTCAGTATTGGAGTCCTCGCCCATCTCAACACGTAGGACAGTCATCCCTCTAAGTCCTCATGCTCAGTATTGGAGTCCTCGCCCATCTCAACACGTAGGACAGTCATCCCTCTAAGTCCTCATGCTCAGTATTGGAATCCTCGCCCATCTCAACACGTAGGACAGTCATCCCTCTAAGTCCTCATGCTCAGTATTGGAATCCTCGCCCATCTCAACACGTAGGACAGTCATCCCTCTAAGTCCTCATGCTCAGTATTGGAGTCCTCGCCCATCTCAACACGTAGGACAGTCATCCCTCTAAGTCATCATGCTCAGTATTGGAGTCCTCGCCCATCTCAACACGTAGGACAGTCATCCCTCTAAGTCCTCATGCTCAGTATTGGAATCCTCGCCCATCTCAACACGTAGGACAGTCATCCCTCTAAGTCATCATGCTCAGTATTGGAATCCTCGCCCATCTCAACACGTAGGACAGTCATCCCTCTAAGTCCTCAGGCTCAGTATTGGAATCCTCGCCCATCTCAACACGTAGGACAGTCATCCCTCTAAGTCATCATGCTCAGTATTGGAGTCCTCGTCATCAGAGATGTAGTCAGGAATAGAGAATAGGGAAATCATTCATATTCCAAATCATAATTAAAAACCTAACTAATTATCCAACCAAAATTTAGAATGACATTGCTCAGTGATTCAAATTGGTCTTATCGCTCAAAGTAAAAAAAAAAAAACTCACATATTTCAAAGAGGATAACAACACATTCTATTGAAACTATTCTTTCAAATTGGCTTATACTCCCCATCACACTGTTAACTCCGTTGTAGGGCCAGAGGATCAGGAAGTTAGACCTAAATCCCCTCGGGAATAGAACAGACACAATACACTCCTTCACATATCACTCAAGGTGTATTTAAACTTCAATCCAAAACCTCAAAGAACTGAATCCTCCCCCACTTTTAGCACATATCTCTCAGTATAAGTGAGTAATGAATAATATATATGTATAAAGAGTAATGTGTAAAACAAAACTTCTACTGGTACAAAAGATAAAACAACATTTCAAATAACCTAATCAAATTAAAATCACTACTCTGAAAAACTCCACAAAGAAAAATTATTTAACCCATATACTAAAATGAAAACCAGCCTTGGTTAATATGGCTAAGAACTATATTTTTTCAATTACACAAATTACCTTGAAATCAGTATTACAAATGACCATAAATTCATTATCCAAATGGCTTTCCAATGAGGGTGATCAAGCCACAACGTAAAGTCATGACAGAGGTCATAGGTCATACCAAACCCTTCAAAATAAGTGTTTTTTCACTATATTAGACAAATTACAAAAATAGTCAAACATTTCCTACATGTTGTATCCCAGATTCCCAGAACATTCCTTCATCAAAAGAAATCACGTTAAAACTCAGAAAATAAAAACTCCAATTCCATGTGCGTGCCCCTTTAAGATACCGTGCCACTAAAACAAATGTAACACTCACCAAACCCAAAGGAAATGTTAAAACAAATCAAACATTTTAAAAACACCAAAAGGAGACATTCTAATGACAAGTATCTCACATAAGCATACCATGAAACATCTTATTTATCTATGTTACCTAACTAACTCTGAGTCAGCTACGACAGGGGGCAGACATGGTGGTATATCTGTGTAGGAGGGGACAGGCATGGTGGTATATCTGTGTAGGAGGGGACAGGCATGGTGGTATATCTGTGTAGGAGGGGACAGACATGGTGGCATGTCTCCTGAGCTGTTTTTGCTGGCTCTTTGTGCTCCTCTCCTCATCTCCACCGCTCTGGCAGAGCTGCTGCCAGGTGGAACGGTTGGCAGCAGCATCTTCCTGGTCTGTGGGTTTGATGTTGCTCTTATTCAGCAAGGTTTTCAGCTGGTCCTTGTAGAGCTTCATCTTCCCCCCTGCAGACCTCCAGCCAGATGTAGCTGACCCCCCCCCCCCTACAGACCTCCAGCCAGATGTAGCTGGCCCCCCCTACAGACCTCCAGCCAGATGTAGCTGACCCCCCCCCCCCTACAGACCTCCAGCCAGATGTAGCTGACCCCCCCTACAGACCTCCAGCCAGATGTAGCTGCCCCCCCCTACAGACCTCCAGCCAGATGTAGCTGACCCCCCCTACAGACCTCCAGACAGATGTAGCTGACCCCCCCTACAGACCTCCAGCCAAGATGTAGCTGACCCCCCCTACAGACCGCCGGCCAAGATGTAGCTGACCCCCCTACAGACCGCCGGCCAAGATGTAGCTGACCCCCCCTACAGACCTCCAGCCAAGATGTAGCTGACCCCCCCTACAGACTTCCAGCCAAGATGTAGCTGACCCCCCCTAGAGACCTCCAGCCAAGATGTAGCTGACCCCCCCTACAGACCTCCAGCCAAGATGTAGCTGACCCCCCCTACAGACCTCCAGCCAAGATGTAGCTGACCCCCCCTACAGACCGCCGGCCAAGATGTAGCTGACCCCCCCTACAGACCTCCAGCCAAGATGTAGCTGACCCCCCCTACAGACCGCCGGCCAAGATGTAGCTGACCCCCCCCCCCCTACAGACCTCCAGCCAAGATGTAGCTGACCCCCCCTACAGACCGCCGGCCAAGATGTAGCTGACCCCCCCTACAGACCTCCAGCCAAGATGTAGCTGACCCCCCCTACAGACCGCCGGCCAAGATGTAGCTGACCCCCCCTACAGACCGCCGGCCAAGATGTAGCTGACCCCCCCTACAGACCTCCAGCCAAGATGTAGCTGACCCCCCCTACAGACCGCCGGCCAAGATGTAGCTGACCCCCCCCCCCCCCCTACAGACCTCCAGCCAAGATGTAGCTGACCCCCCCTACAGACCGCCGGCCAAGATGTAGCTGACCCCCCCTACAGACCGCCGGCCAAGATGTAGCTGACCCCCCCTACAGACCGCCGGCCAAGATGTAGCTGACCCCCCCAACAGACCTCCAGCCAAGATGTAGCTGACCCCCCCTACAGACCTCCAGCCAAGATGTAGCTGACCCCCCCTACAGACCGCCGGCCAAGATGTAGCTGACCCCCCTACAGACCGCCGGCCAAGATGTAGCTGACCCCCCCTACAGACCTCCTGCCAAGATGTAGCTGACCCCCCCCTACAGACCGCCGGCCAAGATGGAGCTGACCCCCCCTACAGACCGCCGGCCAAGATGTAGCTGACCCCCCCTACAGACCGCCGGCCAAGATGTAGCTGACCCCACCTACAGACCTCCAGCCAAGATGTAGCTGACCCCCCCTACAGACCGCCGGCCAAGATGTAGCTGACCCCCCCTA
Source organism: Salvelinus fontinalis (assembly GCF_029448725.1). Classification (NCBI taxonomy): domain Eukaryota; kingdom Metazoa; phylum Chordata; class Actinopteri; order Salmoniformes; family Salmonidae; genus Salvelinus; species Salvelinus fontinalis. The sequence continues at coordinate 12,161,787 of NC_074697.1, read as the reverse complement.
CAGACCTCCAGCCAAGATGTAGCTGACCCCCCCTACAGACCTCCAGCCAAGATGTAGCTGACCCCCCCTACAGACCTCAAACCAAGATGTAGCTGACCCCCCCTACAGACCGCCGGCCAAGATGTAGCTGACCCCCCCTACAGACCGCCGGCCAAGATGTAGCTGACCCCCCTACAGACCGCCGGCCAAGATGTAGCTGACCCCCCCTACAGACCTCCAGCCAAGATGTAGCTGACCCCCCCTACAGACCGCCGGCCAAGATGTAGCTGACCCCCCCTACAGACCTCCAGCCAAGATGTAGCTGACCCCCCTACAGACCGCCGGCCAAGATGTAGCTGACCCCCCCTACAGACCTCCAGCCAAGATGTAGCTGACCCCCCCTAGAGACCTCCAGCCAAGATGTAGCTGACCCCCCCTACAGACCTCCAGCCAAGATGTAGCTGACCCCCCCTACAGACCTCCAGCCAAGATGTAGCTGACCCCCCCTACAGACCGCCGGCCAAGATGTAGCTGACCCCCCCTACAGACCTCCAGCCAAGATGTAGCTGACCCCCCTACAGACCGCCGGCCAAGATGTAGCTGACCCCCCCCCCCTACAGACCTCCAGCCAAGATGTAGCTGACCCCCCCTACAGACCGCCGGCCAAGATGTAGCTGACCCCCCCTACAGACCTCCAGCCAAGATGTAGCTGACCCCCCCTACAGACCGTCGGCCAAGATGTAGCTGACCCCCCCTACAGACCGCCGGCCAAGATGTAGCTGACCCCCCCTACAGACCTCCAGCCAAGATGTAGCTGACCCCCCCTACAGACCGCCGGCCAAGATGTAGCTGACCCCCCCCCCCCCCCTACAGACCTCCAGCCAAGATGTAGCTGACCCCCCCTACAGACCGCCGGCCAAGATGTAGCTGACCCCCCCTACAGACCTCCAGCCAAGATGTAGCTGACGCCCCCTACAGACCGCCGGCCAAGATGTAGCTGACCCCCCTACAGACCGCCGGCCAAGATGTAGCTGACCCCCCCAACAGACCTCCAGCCAAAGATGTAGCTGAACCCCCTACAGACCTCCAGCCAAGATGTAGCTGACCCCCCCTACAGACCGCCGGCCAAGATGTAGCTGACCCCCCTACAGACCGCCGGCCAAGATGTAGCTGACCCCCCCTACAGACCTCCAGCCAAGATGTAGCTGACCCCCCCTACAGACCGCCGGCCAAGATGTAGCTGACCCCCCCTACAGACCGCCGGCCAAGATGTAGCTGACCCCCCCTACAGACCGCCGGCCAAGATGTAGCTGACCCCACCTACAGACCTCCAGCCAAGATGTAGCTGACCCCCCCTACAGACCGCCGGCCAAGATGTAGCTGACCCCCCCTACAGACCTCCAGCCAAGATGTAGCTGACCCCCCCTACAGACCTCCAGCCAAGATGTAGCTGACCCCCCCTACAGACCTCCAGCCAAGATGTAGCTGACCCCCCCTACAGACCGCCGGCCAAGATGTAGCTGACCCCCCCTACAGACCGCCGGCCAAGATGTAGCTGACCCCCCTACAGACCGCCGGCCAAGATGTAGCTGACCCCCCCTACAGACCTCCAGCCAAGATGTAGCTGACCCCCCCTACAGACCGCCGGCCAAGATGTAGCTGACCCCCCCTACAGACCTCCAGCCAAGATGTAGCTGACCCCCCCTACAGACCTCCAGCCAAGATGTAGCTGACCCCCCCTACAGACCGCCGGCCAAGATGTAGCTGACCCCCCCTACAGACCGCCGGCCAAGATGTAGCTGACCCCCCCTACAGACCGCCGGCCAAGATGTAGCTGACCCCCCCCCCCTACAGACCTCCAGCCAAGATGTAGCTGACCCCCCTACAGACCGCCGGCCAAGATGTAGCTGACCCCCCCCCTACAGACCGCCGGCCAAGATGTAGCTGACCCCCCCCCTACAGACCGCCGGCCAAGATGTAGCTGACCCCCCCCCTACAGACCTCCAGCCAAGATGTAGCTGACCCCCCCCTACAGACCTCCAGCCAAGATGTAGCTGACCCCCCCTACAGACCTCCAGCCAAGATGTAGCTGACCCCCCCTACAGACCGCCGGCCAAGATGTAGCTGACCCCCCCTACAGACCGCCGGCCAAGATGTAGCTGACCCCCCCTACAGACCGCCGGCCAAGATGTAGCTGACCCCACCTACAGACCTCCAGCCAAGATGTAGCTGACCCCCCCTACAGACCGCCGGCCAAGATGTAGCTGACCCCCCCTACAGACCTCCAGCCAAGATGTAGCTGACCCCCCCTACAGACCTCCAGCCAAGATGTAGCTGACCCCCCCTACAGACCTCCAGCCAAGATGTAGCTGACCCCCCCTACAGACCGCCGGCCAAGATGTAGCTGACCCCCCCTACAGACCGCCGGCCAAGATGTAGCTGACCCCCCTACAGACCGCCGGCCAAGATGTAGCTGACCCCCCCTACAGACCTCCAGCCAAGATGTAGCTGACCCCCCCTACAGACCGCCGGCCAAGATGTAGCTGACCCCCCCTACAGACCTCCAGCCAAGATGTAGCTGACCCCCCCTACAGACCGCCGGCCAAGATGTAGCTGACCCCCCCTACAGACCGCCGGCCAAGATGTAGCTGACCCCCCCTACAGACCGCCGGCCAAGATGTAGCTGACCCCCCCCCCCTACAGACCTCCAGCCAAGATGTAGCTGACCCCCCTACAGACCGCCGGCCAAGATGTAGCTGACCCCCCCCCTACAGACCGCCGGCCAAGATGTAGCTGACCCCCCCCCTACAGACCGCCGGCCAAGATGTAGCTGACCCCCCCCCCTACAGACCTCCAGCCAAGATGTAGCTGACCCCCCCCTACAGACCTCCAGCCAAGATGTAGCTGACCCCCCCTACAGACCTCCAGCCAGATGTAGCTGACCCCCCCTACAGACCTCCAGCCAAGATGTAGCTGACCCCCCCTACAGACCGCCGGCCAAGATGTAGCTGACCCCCCCTACAGACCTCCAGCCAGATGTAGCTGACCCCCCCCTACAGACCTCCAGCCAAGATGTAGCTGACCCCCCCTACAGACCTCCAGCCAGATGTAGCTGACCCCCCCTACAGACCGCTATATTGTTATGAGTCAGTCACTGTGTCATTATTTATTTATATTTTTTTATTGTATTTTGTAACTTTAACTCTGTTGGGAGGGCACCGTAAGTTCCCTGTTAGTTGTTTACGAATCATGATATTACATTTGATTTGATCTGTTGTTTACATTTGATTTGATTGATTTGACACACCAGGTCAATATTTACTGAGACGTGTTCTATTGCAGATGATACATTGTAATTTAAAATACTTTTGAATTTACTTATAATTATGAATCCTTTTAATTTCATTTGCAGACTCTTGTCAAAACACGACTGCGTTCCAACTGGTACCCTTAGAAGCCATAGGGTTCTGCTCAGAAGTAGTGCACTACATAGGGAATAGGGAGCCATTTTGGGACCCTAAAACTGCCCTTCCTCGTTTCGTCTTCAAACAGGTGCAGTTGGCATAGCGACGGTGAACCGTTGCTTGGATGCGGCGAAGACGTGTAACGTGGACGAGACGTGTCAGAAGCTCCGTACGGAGTACGTCTCGGCCTGCATCCAGCCGTCGGCCCGCTCGGGCCCCTGTAACAGAGCCAGGTGTAACAAGGCTCTCAGGAAGTTCTTCGACCGGGTCCCTCCTGACTACACCCACGAGCTGCTCTTCTGCCCCTGCACAGGTAGGAGAGGGGGGGGGGGGGGGGTGGCAGGTGTGTGTGTGTATATATATATATACACTATATACACAAACGTATGTGGACACCCCTTCAAATTAGTGGATTTGGCTTTTTCAGCCACACCCTTTGCTGACTGGTGTGTAAAATTGAGCGCACAGCCATGCAATCTGCATAGACAAACATTAGCAGTAGAATGGCCCCTTACTGAAGAGCTCAGTGACTTTCAACGTCTGTCGTCGGTTGCAACACTCACTACCGAGTTCCAAACTGCCTCTGGAAGCAACGTCAACACAATAACTGTTTGTCGGGAGCTTCATGAAATGGGTTTCCATGGCCGAGCAGCCGCACACAAGACTAAGATCACCCTGCGCAATGCCAAGCGTCGGCTGGAGTGGTGTAAAGCTCATCGCCATTGGACTCTGGAGCAGTGGAAACGCGTTCTCTGGAGTGATGAATCACACTTCACCATCTGGTAGTCCGACAGACGAATCTGGGTTTGGCGGATGCCAGGAGAACGCTACCTGCCCCAATGCATAGTGGCAACTGTAAAGTTTGGTGGAGGAGGAATAATGGTCTGGGGCTGTTTTTCATGGTTTGGGCCCATTAGTTCCAGTGAAGAGAAATCTTAATGCTACAGCATACAATGACATTCTAGATGATTCTGTGCTTCCAACAATGTGGCAACAGTTTGGGGAAGGCCCTTTCCTGTTTTCAGCATGACAATGCCCCCGTGCACAAAGCGAGGTCCATACAGAAATGTTTTGTTGCGATCAGTGTGGAAGAACTTGACTGGCCTGCACACAGCCCTGACCTCAACCCCATCAAACACCTTTGGGATGGAACTCAGACTGGAAGCCAGTGTAAGGGTCCTATGTGTAGCTGGTGTAGAGAGTCAGGCGCAGGACAGCAGATATGCGTAATCAAAGTTCTTTACTCAAAAAGACAAATATACAAAGTAAAATCACGAGCCCACAAAGACGGACCGAATAACATCAAACAATCAATCACAAACACAAGATGGGGAACAAAGGGTTAAATAATAAACAAGTAATTGGTTGAGTGAAGCCAGGTGTGTAAGACAAAGACAGAACAAATGGAAAATGAAAAATGGATATGCGGCGGCTAGAAAGCCGGTGACGTCGACCGCCGAACACCGCCAGAACAAGGAGAGGGACCGACTTCAGCGGAAGTCGTGACAGCCAGATGGCGCCAGGGGAGATGGCCGCCATTTTACAGACAATTGTGCTATTGTGTGTGTCTTTTCGCATTGTTTGTAACTTATTTTTGTACATAATGTTTCTGCAAACCGTCTCTTATGAGTGAAGAAAATAGCTTCTGGATATCAGGACAGCGATTCCTCACCTCGTACTGGACAAAGATTTTTTCTTTAACGAGTCGGACGTGAAGGATTTACTTCAGACACCCGACAAGGCCCAAATCCCTGTCATTCGCATGAAGAAGAGACGGAGATACCGGAGACGTAGGTCGGGGTGCCTTGTAAGGTTCCGACGGCGACTGGGTAATCTGCCTCTACCATCAGTACTATTAGCCAACGTACAATCATTTGGATAACAAAATAGACGAGCTACGATCACAAATATCCTATCAACGGGATATTAAAAACTGTAATGTCTTATGTTTCACGAATCATGGCTGAACTTCGACCTCGATAACATTCCGCTAGCAGGATATACGCTGCGCCGGCAGAACAGTACACTCCGCTAAGACGGTCTGTGTATATTTGTAAACAACAGCTGGTGCACGAAATCTAGTATTAAGAAAGTCACAAGGTTTTGCTCGCCTGAGGTAGAGTACCTCATGATAAGCTGTAGACCACACTATCTACTAAGAGAGTTCTCATCTATATTATTCGTAGCTGTCTATTTATCACCACAAACCGATGCTGGCACTTACTCCACACACAGAGACACATACAAAGCCTCTCCCTCGCCCTCCGTTTGGCAAATCTGACCATAATTCTATCCTCCTGATTTCTGCTTAAAAGCAAAAAACTAAAGCAGGAAGTACCAGTGACTCTGTCAATACGGAAGGAGTTAGAAGCTAAGCTACACGTAATCCTGATCCTGAACAGGTAATTGGCTACTATTTACATTGTCGTCCCCCCCCCAACGCAACAATGTTCCAACATCTAGTGGAAAGCCTTCCCAGAAGAGTGGAGGCTGTTATAGCAGCAATGTTCCAACATCTAGTGGAAAGCCTTCCCAGAAGAGTGGAGGCTGTTATAGCAGCAATGTTCCAACATCTAGTGGAAAGCCTTCCCAGAAGAGTGGAGGCTGTTATAGCAGCAAAGGGGGGGACCAACTCCGTATTAAAGCCTTCCCAGAAGAGTGGAGGCTGTTATAGCAGCAAAGGGGGGTCCAACTCCATATTAATGACTTCCCAGGAGAGTGGAGGCTGTTATAGCAGCAAAGGGGGGACCAACTCCATATTAATGACTTCCCAGGAGAGTGGAGGCTGTTATAGCAGCAAAGGGGGGACCAACTCCATATTAATGACTTCCCAGGAGAGTGGAGGCTGTTATAGCAGCAAAGGGGGGACCAACTCCATATTAATGACTTCCCAGGAGAGTGGAGGCTGTTATAGCAGCAAAGGGGGGACCAACTCCATATTAATGACTTCCCAGGAGAGTGGAGGCTGTTATAGCAGCAAAGGGGGGTCCAACTCCATATTAATGACTTCCCAGGAGAGTGGAGGCTGTTATAGCAGCAAAGGGGGGACCAACTCCATATTAATGACTTCCCAGGAGAGTGGAGGCTGTTATAGCAGCAAAGGGGGGACCAACTCCATATTAATGACTTCCCAGGAGAGTGGAGGCTGTTATAGCAGCAAAGTGGGGGCCCAACTCCATATTAATGCCCATGATTTTGGAATGAGATGTTCGACGAGCAGGTGTCCACATACTTTTGGTCATGTAGTGTATATGTGACGCAACGGGTGCTCAGAAAAGAGAGAGAGTTTAAACTTAACCCTGTACTGTCCAGACACGGCGTGCACAGAGAGACGGCGGCAGACCATCGTACCAGCCTGCTCTTACGAAGACAAAGACAAACCCAACTGTCTGGCTGCGCTGCGACTCTGCAGGGCCGACTACGTCTGCAGGTAGGGGTGTGTGTGTGTGTGTGTGTGTCTGTGTCTGTGTCTGTGTCTGTGTCTGTGTGTGTGTGTGTGTGTGTGTGTGTGTGTGTGTGTGTGTGTGTGTGTGTGTGTGTGTGTGTGTGTGTGTGTGTGTGTGTTTATCAGTAATATAATAATGATATCAATATCATTATTATGTGTGTCTCTCTCTTTCTCTCCTCTCTCTGTCTCTCTCTCCCCAGACAGAACACAGTCTCCTCTCTCTGTCTCTCTCTCCCCAGACAGAACACAGTCTCCTCTCTCTGTCTCTCTCTCTCTCCCCAGACAGAACACAGTCTCCTCTCTCTGTCTCTCTCTCTCTCCAGACAGAACACAGTCTCCTCTCTCTGTCTCTCTCTCTCTCCAGACAGAACACAGTCTCCTCTCTCTCTCCCCAGACAGAACACAGTCTCCTCTCTCTGTCTCTCTCTCTCCCCAGACAGAACACAGTCTCCTCTCTCTGTCTCTCTCTCTCTCCAGACAGAACACAGTCTCCTCTCTCTGTCTCTCTCTCTCTCCCCAGATAGAACACAGTCTCCTCTCTCTTTGTCTCTCTCTCTCTCCCCAGACAGAACACAGTCTCCTCTCTCTCTGTCTCTCTCTCTCCCCAGACAGAACACAGTCTCCTCTCTCTGTCTCTCTCTCTCCCCAGACAGAACACAGTCTCCTCTCTCTCTCCTCTCTCTCTCCCCAGACAGAACACAGTCTCCTCTCTCTGTCTCTCTCTCTCTCCCCAGACAGAACACAGTCTCCTCTCTCTGTCTCTCTCTCTCTCCAGACAGAACACAGTCTCCTCTCTCTGTCTCTCTCTCTCCCCAGACAGAACACAGTCTCCTCTCTCTGTCTCTCTCTCCCCAGACAGAACACAGTCTCCTCTCTCTGTCTCTCTCTCCCCAGACAGAACACAGTCTCCTCTCTCTCTCTCTCTCTCTCTCTCCCCAGACAGAACACAGTCTCCTCTCTCTGTCTCTCTCTCTCCCCAGACAGAACACAGTCTCCTCTCTCTGTCTCTCTCTCTCCCCAGACAGAACACAGTCTCCTCTCTCTGTCTCTCTCTCTCCCCAGACAGAACACAGTCTCCTCTCTCTGTCTCTCTCTCCCCAGACAGAACACAGTCTCCTCTCTCTGTCTCTCTCTCTCCCCAGACAGAACACAGTCTCCTCTCTCTGTCTCTCTCTCTCCCCAGACAGAACACAGTCTCCTCTCTCTGTCTCTCTCTCCCCAGACAGAACACAGTCTCCTCTCTCTGTCTCTCTCTCTCTCCCCAGATAGAACACAGTCTCCTCTCTCTTTGTCTCTCTCTCTCTCCCCAGACAGAACACAGTCTCCTCTCTCTCTGTCTCTCTCTCTCCCCAGACAGAACAGTCTCCTCTCTCTGTCTCTCTCTCTCCCCAGACAGAACACAGTCTCCTCTCTCTCTCCTCTCTCTCTCCCCAGACAGAACACAGTCTCCTCTCTCTGTCTCTCTCTCTCCCCAGACAGAACACAGTCTCCTCTCTCTGTCTCTCTCTCTCTCCCCAGACAGAACACAGTCTCCTCTCTCTGTCTCTCTCTCTCCCCAGACAGAACACAGTCTCCTCTCTCTGTCTCTCTCTCTCCCCAGACAGAACACAGTCTCCTCTCTCTGTCTCTCTCTCCCCAGACAGAACACAGTCTCCTCTCTCTGTCTCTCTCTCCCCAGACAGAACACAGTCTCCTCTCTCTCTCTCTCTCTCTCCCCAGACAGAACACAGTCTCCTCTCTCTGTCTCTCTCTCTCCCCAGACAGAACACAGTCTCCTCTCTCTGTCTCTCTCTCTCTCCCCAGACAGAACACAGTCTCCTCTCTCTGTCTCTCTCTCTCCCCAGACAGAACACAGTCTCCTCTCTCTCTCCCCAGACAGAACACAGTCTCCTCTCTCTGTCTCTCTCTCTCTCCCCAGACAGAACACAGTCTCCTCTCTCTGTCTCTCTCTCTCCCCAGACAGAACACAGTCTCCTCTCTCTGTCTCTCTCTCTCCCCAGACAGAACACAGTCTCCTCTCTCTGTCTCTCTCTCTCTCCCCAGACAGAACACAGTCTCCTCTCTCTGTCTCTCTCTCTCCCCAGACAGAACACAGTCTCCTCTCTCTGTCTCTCTCTCTCTCCCCAGACAGAACACAGTCTCCTCTCTCTGTCTCTCTCTCTCCCCAGACAGAACACAGTCTCCTCTCTCTGTCTCTCTCTCTCTCCCCAGACAGAACACAGTCTCCTCTCTCTGTCTCTCTCTCTCCCCAGACAGAACACAGTCTCCTCTCTCTGTCTCTCTCTCCCCAGACAGAACACAGTCTCCTCTCTCTCTCCCCAGACAGAACACAGTCTCCTCTCTCTGTCTCTCTCTCTCCCCAGACAGAACACAGTCTCCTCTCTCTGTCTCTCTCTCCCCAGACAGAACACAGTCTCCTCTCTCTGTCTCTCTCTCCCCAGACAGAACACAGTCTCCTCTCTCTGTCTCTCTCTCTCCCCAGACAGAACACAGTCTCCTCTCTCTGTCTCTCTCTCTCCCCAGACAGAACACAGTCTCCTCTCTCTGTCTCTCTCTCTCCCCAGACAGAACACAGTCTCCTCTCTCTCTCTCTCTCTCTCCCCAGACAGAACACAGTCTCCTCTCTCTGTCTCTCTCTCTCCCCAGACAGAACACAGTCTCCTCTCTCTGTCTCTCTCTCTCTCCCCAGACAGAACACAGCCTCCTCTCTCTGTCTCTCTCTCCCCAGACAGAACACAGTCTCCTCTCTCTGTCTCTCTCTCCCCAGACAGAACACAGTCTCCTCTCTCTCTCTCTCTCTCTCCCCAGACAGAACAGTCTCCTCTCTCTGTCTCTCTCTCTCTCCCCAGACAGAACACAGTCTCCTCTCTCTGTCTCTCTCTCTCCCCAGACAGAACATAGTCTCCTCTCTCTGTCTCTCTCTCTCCCCAGACAGAACACAGTCTCCTCTCTCTGTCTCTCTCTCTCCCCAGACAGAACACAGTCTCCTCTCTCTGTCTCTCTCTCTCCCCAGATAGAACACAGTCTCCTCTCTCTGTCTCTCTCTCTCTCCCCAGACAGAACACAGTCTCCTCTCTCTGTCTCTCTCTCCCCAGACAGAACACAGTCTCCTCTCTCTGTCTCTCTCTCTCCCCAGACAGAACACAGTCTCCTCTCTCTGTCTCTCTCTCTCCCCAGACAGAACACAGTCTCCTCTCTCTGTCTCTCTCTCTCTCCAGACAGAACACAGTCTCCTCTCCCTGTCTCTCTCTCTCTCCCCAGATAGAACACAGTCTCCTCTCTCTTTGTCTCTCTCTCTCTCCCCAGACAGAACACAGTCTCCTCTCTCTCTGTCTCTCTCTCTCCCCAGACAGAACACAGTCTCCTCTCTCTGTCTCTCTCTCTCCCCAGACAGAACACAGTCTCCTCTCTCTCTCCTCTCTCTCTCCCCAGACAGAACACAGTCTCCTCTCTCTGTCTCTCTCTCTCCCCAGACAGAACACAGTCTCCTCTCTCTGTCTCTCTCTCTCTCCCCAGACAGAACACAGTCTCCTCTCTCTGTCTCTCTCTCTCCCCAGACAGAACACAGTCTCCTCTCTCTGTCTCTCTCTCTCCCCAGACAGAACACAGTCTCCTCTCTCTGTCTCTCTCTCCCCAGACAGAACACAGTCTCCTCTCTCTGTCTCTCTCTCCCCAGACAGAACACAGTCTCCTCTCTCTCTCTCTCTCTCTCCCCAGACAGAACACAATCTCCTCTCTCTGTCTCTCTCTCTCTCCCCAGATAGAACACAGTCTCCTCTCTCTGTCTCTCTCTCTCCCCAGACAGAACACAGTCTCCTCTCTCTCTCCCCAGACAGAACACAGTCTCCTCTCTCTGTCTCTCTCTCTCCCCAGACAGAACACAGTCTCCTCTCTCTGTCTCTCTCTCTCCCCAGACAGAACACAGTCTCCTCTCTCTGTCTCTCTCTCTCTCCCCAGACAGAACACAGTCTCCTCTCTCTGTCTCTCTCTCTCTCCCCAGACAGAACACAGTCTCCTCTCTCTGTCTCTCTCTCTCTCCCCAGACAGAACACAGTCTCCTCTCTCTGTCTCTCTCTCTCCCCAGACAGAACACAGTCTCCTCTCTCTGTCTCTCTCTCTCCCCAGACAGAACACAGTCTCCTCTCTCTGTCTCTCTCTCTCTCCCCAGATAGAACACAGTCTCCTCTCTCTGTCTCTCTCTCTCCCCAGACAGAACACAGTCTCCTCTCTCTCTCCCCAGACAGAACACAGTCTCCTCTCTCTGTCTCTCTCTCTCCCCAGACAGAACACAGTCTCCTCTCTCTGTCTCTCTCTCTCTCCCCAGACAGAACACAGTCTCCTCTCTCTGTCTCTCTCTCTCCCCAGACAGAACAGTCTCCTCTCTCTGTCTCTCTCTCTCCCCAGACAGAACACAGTCTCCTCTCTCTGTCTCTCTCTCTCCCCAGACAGAACAGTCTCCTCTCTCTGTCTCTCTCTCTCCCCAGACAGAACACAGTCTCCTCTCTCTCTCTCTCTCTCCCCAGACAGAACACAGTCTTCTCTCTCTGTCTCTCTCTCTCCCCAGACAGAACACAGTCTCCTCTCTCTCTCTCTCTCTCCCCAGACAGAACACAGTCTCCTCTCTCTGTCTCTCTCTCTCCCCAGACAGAACACAGTCTCCTCTCTCTCCTCTCTCTCTCCCCAGACAGAACACAGTCTCCTCTCTCTGTCTCTCTCTCTCCCCAGACAGAACACAGTCTCCTCTCTCTGTCTCTCTCTCTCCCCAGACAGAACACAGTCTCCTCTCTCTGTCTCTCTCTCTCTCCCCAGACAGAACACAGTCTCCTCTCTCTGTCTCTCTCTCTCTCCCCAGACAGAACACAGTCTCCTCTCTCTGTCTCTCTCTCTCTCCCCAGACAGAACACAGTCTCCTCTCTCTCTCTCTCTCTCTCTCCCCAGACAGAACACAGTCTCCTCTCTCTGTCTCTCTCTCTCTCCCCAGACAGAACACAGTCTCCTCTCTCTGTCTCTCTCTCTCCCCAGACAGAACACAGTCTCCTCTCTCTGTCTCTCTCTCTCCCCAGACAGAACACAGTCTCCTCTCTCTGTCTCTCTCTCTCCCCAGACAGAACACAGTCTCCTCTCTCTGTCTCTCTCTCTCCCCAGACAGAACACAGTCTCCTCTCTCTGTCTCTCTCTCTCCCCAGACAGAACACAGTCTCCTCTCTCTGTCTCTCTCTCTCCCCAGACAGAACACAGTCTCCTCTCTCTGTCTCTCTCTCTCTCCCCAGACAGAACACAGTCTCCTCTCTCTGTCTCTCTCTCTCCCCAGACAGAACACAGTCTCCTCTCTCTGTCTCTCTCTCTCTCCCCAGACAGAACACAGTCTCCTCTCTCTGTCTCTCTCTCTCTCCCCAGACAGAACACAGTCTCCTCTCTCTGTCTCTCTCTCTCCCCAGACAGAACACAGTCTCCTCTCTCTGTCTCTCTCTCTCCCCAGACAGAACACAGTCTCCTCTCTCTGTCTCTCTCTCTCCCCAGACAGAACACAGTCTCCTCTCTCTGTCTCTCTCTCTCTCCCCAGACAGAACACAGTCTCCTCTCTCTGTCTCTCTCTCTCCCCAGACAGAACACAGTCTCCTCTCTCTGTCTCTCTCTCTCCCCAGACAGAACACAGTCTCCTCTCTCTGTCTCTCTCTCTCCCCAGACAGAACACAGTCTCCTCTCTCTGTCTCTCTCTCTCCCCAGACAGAACACAGTCTCCTCTCTCTGTCTCTCTCTCTCTCCCCAGACAGAACACAGTCTCCTCTCTCTGTCTCTCTCTCTCCCCAGACAGAACACAGTCTCCTCTCTCTGTCTCTCTCTCTCCCCAGACAGAACACAGTCTCCTCTCTCTGTCTCTCTCTCTCCCCAGACAGAACACAGTCTCCTCTCTCTGTCTCTCTCTCCCCAGACAGAACACAGTCTCCTCTCTCTGTCTCTCTCTCCCCAGACAGAACACAGTCTCCTCTCTCTCTCTCTCTCTCTCCCCAGACAGAACACAGTCTCCTCTCTCTGTCTCTCTCTCTCTCCCCAGATAGAACACAGTCTCCTCTCTCTGTCTCTCTCTCTCCCCAGACAGAACACAGTCTCCTCTCTCTCTCCCCAGACAGAACACAGTCTCCTCTCTCTGTCTCTCTCTCTCCCCAGACAGAACACAGTCTCCTCTCTCTGTCTCTCTCTCTCCCCAGACAGAACACAGTCTCCTCTCTCTGTCTCTCTCTCTCTCCCCAGACAGAACACAGTCTCCTCTCTCTGTCTCTCTCTCTCTCCCCAGACAGAACACAGTCTCCTCTCTCTGTCTCTCTCTCTCTCCCCAGACAGAACACAGTCTCCTCTCTCTGTCTCTCTCTCTCTCCCCAGACAGAACACAGTCTCCTCTCTCTGTCTCTCTCTCTCTCCCCAGACAGAACACAGTCTCCTCTCTCTGTCTCTCTCTCTCCCCAGACAGAACACAGTCTCCTCTCTCTGTCTCTCTCTCTCCCCAGACAGAACACAGTCTCCTCTCTCTGTCTCTCTCTCTCTCCCCAGACAGAACACAGTCTCCTCTCTCTGTCTCTCTCTCTCCCCAGACAGAACAGTCTCCTCTCTCTGTCTCTCTCTCTCCCCAGACAGAACACAGTCTCCTCTCTCTCTCCCCAGACAGAACACAGTCTCCTCTCTCTGTCTCTCTCTCTCCCCAGACAGAACACAGTCTCCTCTCTCTGTCTCTCTCTCTCTCCCCAGACAGAACACAGTCTCCTCTCTCTGTCTCTCTCTTTCCCCAGACAGAACAGTCTCCTCTCTCTGTCTCTCTCTCTCCCCAGACAGAACACAGTCTCCTCTCTCTGTCTCTCTCTCTCCCCAGACAGAACACAGTCTCCTCTCTCTGTCTCTCTCTCTCCCCAGACAGAACACAGTCTCCTCTCTCTCTCTCTCTCTCTCTCCCCAGACAGAACACAGTCTCCTCTCTCTGTCTCTCTCTCTCTCCCCAGACAGAACACAGTCTTCTCTCTCTGTCTCTCTCTCTCCCCAGACAGAACACAGTCTCCTCTCTCTGTCTCTCTCTCTCCCCAGACAGAACACAGTCTCCCCTCTCTGTCTCTCTCTCTCCCCAGACAGAACACAGTCTCCTCTCTCTGTCTCTCTCTCTCCCCAGACAGAACACAGTCTCCTCTCTCTGTCTCTCTCTCTCTCCCCAGACAGAACACAGTCTCCTCTCTCTGTCTCTCTCTCTCTCCCCAGACAGAACACAGTCTCCTCTCTCTGTCTCTCTCTCTCTCCCCAGACAGAACACAGTCTCCTCTCTCTGTCTCTCTCTCTCTCCCCAGACAGAACAAAGTCTCCTCTCTCTGTCTCTCTCTCTCCCCAGACAGAACACAGTCTCCTCTCTCTGTCTCTCTCTCTCCCCAGACAGAACACAGTCTCCTCTCTCTCTCTCTCTCTCCCCAGACAGAACACAGTCTCCTCTCTCTGTCTCTCTCTCTCTCCCCAGACAGAACACAGTCTTCTCTTTCTGTCTCTCTCTCTCCCCAGACAGAACACAGTCTCCTCTCTCTGTCTCTCTCTCTCCCCAGACAGAACACAGTCTCCCCTCTCTGTCTCTCTCTCTCCCCAGACAGAACACAGTCTCCTCTCTCTTTCTCTCTCTCTCCCCAGACAGAACACAGTCTCCTCTCTCTGTCTCTCTCTCTCTCCCCAGACAGAACACAGTCTCCTCTCTCTGTCTCTCTCTCTCTCCCCAGACAGAACACAGTCTCCTCTCTCTGTCTCTCTCTCTCCCCAGACAGAACACAGTCTCCTCTCTCTGTCTCTCTCTCTCTCCCCAGACAGAACACAGTCTCCTCTCTCTGTCTCTCTCTCTCTCCCCAGACAGAACACAGTCTCCTCTCTCTGTCTCTCTCTCTCTCCCCAGACAGAACACAGTCTCCTCTCTCTGTCTCTCTCTCTCCCCAGACAGAACACAGTCTCCTCTCTCTGTCTCTCTCTCTCCCCAGACAGAACACAGTCTCCTCTCTCTGTCTCTCTCTCTCCCCAGACAGAACACAGTCTCCTCTCTCTCCTCTCTCTCTCCCCAGACAGAACACAGTCTCCTCTCTCTCTCTCTCTCTCTCTCCCCAGACAGAACACAGTCTCCTCTCTCTGTCTCTCTCTCTCCCCAGACAGAACACAGTCTCCTCTCTCTGTCTCTCTCTCTCCCCAGACAGAACACAGTCTCCTCTCTCTGTCTCTCTCTCTCCCCAGACAGAACACAGTCTCCTCTCTCTCTCCTCTCTCTCTCCCCAGACAGAACACAGTCTCCTCTCTCTGTCTCTCTCTCTCCCCAGACAGAACACAGTCTCCTCTCTCTCTCCCCAGACAGAACACAGTCTCCTCTCTCTGTCTCTCTCTCTCCCCAGACAGAACACAGTCTCCTCTCTCTCTCCCCAGACAGAACACAGTCTCCTCTCTCTCTCTCTCTCTCTCTCCCCAGACAGAACACAGTCTTCTCTCTCTGTCTCTCTCTCTCCCCAGACAGAACACAGTCTCCTCTCTCTCTCTCTCTCTCCCCAGACAGAACACAGTCTCCTCTCTCTGTCTCTCTCTCTCCCCAGACAGAACACAGTCTCCTCTCTCTCTCTCTCTCTCCCCAGACAGAACACAGTCTTCTCTCTCTGTCTCTCTCTCTCCCCAGACAGAACACAGTCTCCCCTCTCTCTCTCTCTCTCCCCAGACAGAACACAGTCTCCTCTCTCTGTCTCTCTCTCTCCCCAGACAGAACACAGTCTCCTCTCTCTCCTCTCCCCAGACAGAACACAGTCTCCTCTCTCTGTCTCTCTCTCTCCCCAGACAGAACACAGTCTCCTCTCTCTGTCTCTCTCTCTCCCCAGACAGAACACAGTCTCCTCTCTCTCCTCTCCCCAGACAGAACACAGTCTCCTCTCTCTGTCTCTCTCTCTCCCCAGACAGAACACAGTCTCCTCTCTCTCTCTCTCTCTCTCTCCCCAGACAGAACACAGTCTCCTCTCTCTGTCTCTCTCTCTCTCCCCAGACAGAACACAGTCTTCTCTCTCTGTCTCTCTCTCTCCCCAGACAGAACACAGTCTCCTCTCTCTGTCTCTCTCTCTCCCCAGACAGAACACAGTCTCCCCTCTCTGTCTCTCTCTCTCCCCAGACAGAACACAGTCTCCTCTCTCTGTCTCTCTCTCTCCCCAGACAGAACACAGTCTCCTCTCTCTGTCTCTCTCTCTCTCCCCAGACAGAACACAGTCTCCTCTCTCTGTCTCTCTCTCTCTCCCCAGACAGAACACAGTCTCCTCTCTCTGTCTCTCTCTCTCTCCCCAGACAGAACACAGTCTCCTCTCTCTGTCTCTCTCTCTCTCCCCAGACAGAACAAAGTCTCCTCTCTCTGTCTCTCTCTCTCCCCAGACAGAACACAGTCTCCTCTCTCTGTCTCTCTCTCTCCCCAGACAGAACACAGTCTCCTCTCTCTCTCTCTCTCTCCCCAGACAGAACACAGTCTCCTCTCTCTGTCTCTCTCTCTCTCCCCAGACAGAACACAGTCTTCTCTCTCTGTCTCTCTCTCTCCCCAGACAGAACACAGTCTCCTCTCTCTGTCTCTCTCTCTCCCCAGACAGAACACAGTCTCCCCTCTCTGTCTCTCTCTCTCCCCAGACAGAACACAGTCTCCTCTCTCTTTCTCTCTCTCTCCCCAGACAGAACACAGTCTCCTCTCTCTGTCTCTCTCTCTCTCCCCAGACAGAACACAGTCTCCTCTCTGTCTCTCTCTCTCTCCCCAGACAGAACACAGTCTCCTCTCTCTGTCTCTCTCTCTCCCCAGACAGAACACAGTCTCCTCTCTCTGTCTCTCTCTCTCTCCCCAGACAGAACACAGTCTCCTCTCTCTGTCTCTCTCTCTCTCCCCAGACAGAACACAGTCTCCTCTCTCTGTCTCTCTCTCTCTCCCCAGACAGAACACAGTCTCCTCTCTCTGTCTCTCTCTCTCCCCAGACAGAACACAGTCTTCTCTTTCTGTCTCTCTCTCTCCCCAGACAGAACACAGTCTCCTCTCTCTGTCTCTCTCTCTCCCCAGACAGAACACAGTCTCCTCTCTCTCCTCTCTCTCTCCCCAGACAGAACACAGTCTCCTCTCTCTGTCTCTCTCTCTCTCCCCAGATAGAACACAGTCTCCTCTCTCTGTCTCTCTCTCTCCCCAGACAGAACACAGTCTCCTCTCTCTGTCTCTCTCTCTCTCCCCAGACAGAACACAGTCTCCTCTCTCTCCTCTCTCTCTCCCCAGACAGAACACAGTCTCCTCTCTCTCTCTCTCTCTCTCTCCCCAGACAGAACACAGTCTCCTCTCTCTGTCTCTCTCTCTCCCCAGACAGAACACAGTCTCCTCTCTCTGTCTCTCTCTCTCCCCAGACAGAACACAGTCTCCTCTCTCTGTCTCTCTCTCTCCCCAGACAGAACACAGTCTCCTCTCTCTCTCCTCTCTCTCTCCCCAGACAGAACACAGTCTCCTCTCTCTGTCTCTCTCTCTCCCCAGACAGAACACAGTCTCCTCTCTCTCTCCCCAGACAGAACACAGTCTCCTCTCTCTGTCTCTCTCTCTCCCCAGACAGAACACAGTCTCCTCTCTCTCTCCCCAGACAGAACACAGTCTCCTCTCTCTCTCTCTCTCTCTCTCCCCAGACAGAACACAGTCTTCTCTCTCTGTCTCTCTCTCTCCCCAGACAGAACACAGTCTCCTCTCTCTCTCTCTCTCTCCCCAGACAGAACACAGTCTCCTCTCTCTGTCTCTCTCTCTCCCCAGACAGAACACAGTCTCCTCTCTCTCTCTCTCTCTCCCCAGACAGAACACAGTCTTCTCTCTCTGTCTCTCTCTCTCCCCAGACAGAACACAGTCTCCCCTCTCTCTCTCTCTCTCCCCAGACAGAACACAGTCTCCTCTCTCTGTCTCTCTCTCTCCCCAGACAGAACACAGTCTCCTCTCTCTCCTCTCCCCAGACAGAACACAGTCTCCTCTCTCTGTCTCTCTCTCTCCCCAGACAGAACACAGTCTCCTCTCTCTGTCTCTCTCTCTCCCCAGACAGAACACAGTCTCCTCTCTCTGTCTCTCTCTCTCTCCCCAGACAGAACACAGTCTCCTCTCTCTGTCTCTCTCTCTCTCCCCAGACAGAACACAGTCTCCTCTCTCTGTCTCTCTCTCTCTCCCCAGACAGAACACAGTCTCCTCTCTCTGTCTCTCTCTCTCCCCAGACAGAACACAGTCTCCTCTGTCTCTCTCTCTCCCCAGACAGAACACAGTCTCCTCTCTCTGTCTCTCTCTCTCCCCAGACAGAACACAGTCTCCTCTTTTTCTCTCAATTAAATTCAAAAGAATTCATTGGAAACATGTGTTTAGATTGCCAAAGCAAATGGAATAAACAATAAACAAAAGGGAAATAAACAATTGAAACATTAGTAGACATTACACTCACAAAAGTTTAGAGAATATAGACATTTCAAATGTTACATTATGGACTAAGTGTTGTAGCAATGTGCAAGTAGTTGAAGTATGAAAGAGAAAACAAACAAACAGATAAATATACAGTGTCAAGAAAAAGTAGAATTATCTGGATTACAAAGCTTTCCTAATTTGATGAACAATTTATGCAGAAATCCAGGTATTTCCAATAATTCAAATACTTTTTCTTGCCACATATGGGTTGTGTTTACAATGTTGTTCTTCATTGGTTGCCCTTTTCTCATGGCAACGGGTCACACATCTTGCTGCTGTTATGGCACAGTGGGGTTTTTCACCCAGTAGATATGGGAGTTTATCAATGTTTGATTTGTTTCCTTATTCTTTGTGGATCTGTGTAATCTGAGGGAAATATGTGTCTCTAATATAGTCATACATTGGCCAGGAGGTTAGGAAGTGCAGCTCAGTTTCCACCTCATTTTGTGGGCAGTGAGCACATAGTCTGTCTTCTCTTGAGAGCCATGTCTGCCTACGGCGGCCTTTCTCAATAGCAAGGCTATGCTCACTGAGTCTGTACATAGTCAAAGCTTTCCTTAAGTTTGGGTCAGTCACAGTGGTCAGGTATTCTGCCACTGTGTACTCTCTGTTTAGGGCCAAATAGCATTCTAGTTTGCTCTGTTTTTTTGTTAATTCTTTCCAATATGTCAAGTAATTATCTTTTTGCGTTCTCATGATTTGGTTGGGTCTAATTGTGCTGTTGTCCTGGGGCTCTGTGGGGTGTGTTTGTGTTTGTGAACAGAGCCCTAGGACCAGCTTGCTTAGGGGACTTTTCTCCAGGTTCATCTCTCTGTAGGTGATGGCTTTGTTCTGGAAGGTTTGGGAATCGCTTCCTTTTAGGTGGTTATAGAATTTAACAGCTCTTTTCTGGATTTTGATTACCAGAGGGTAAAATTCTGCTCTGCATTCATTGTTTGGGGTTTTGCGTTGTACAATAAGTATGTTTAATTCTGAAAGCAGAGTCTCATTTGGTGTTTGTCCCATTTAGTGAATTATTGGTTGGTGAACGGATCCCAGACCTCACAACCAGAAAGGGCAATGGGTTCTATAACTGATTCACATCTTTTTAGCCAGATCCTAATTGGTCTGTTGAATTTGATGCTCCTTTTGATGGCGTAGAAGGCCCTTCTTGCCTTGTCTCTCAGATCGTTCACAGCTTTGTGGAAGTTACCTGTGACGCTGATGTTTAGGCCGAGGTATGTTTTCCCCCCAACACCACTTTCTATCAAAAAGAGGAGGAAGGGAAGCGCTACTAAGGTCCACTATAGTATATTTTGGTAGATAGAAGGTGCTCTTTGGTAAAAGGTGTAAATTGGTCATCAAAAAGAAAGGAGGACCAAGGCACTCTTCATAAATTAAAATGCCTTTATTAGTATGGCATGTTCAATAGAAACAAAGTTGTTTAAAAACCGACGCGTTTCGGCTGCATGGCCTTCGTCAGGGAGTACAGAAAAAAGAGAATACAATGTCCTCTTTTGAAAGTCTTTTCCAATTAGCCCTAATTAGAAGAGGGAGTGGTTACCAAATTGGACACACCTAGTAAGCAATAATATACACATGAAAAGGTAAAATACTGTAGCTATGTTATCATGAGCATACAACTCCAAGCTAGAAGCATCAGAACACCCAGAGAGGCAGTTCCAACCCTAACCATGACTGGGAGAAGTGTCCAGAACAAGAAAGCAATATATTCCACAGATCACAGCAAAACATGAACAACAGTCCAAACACAGCTAGAGGGCAATTGAGCAAAATGTCCACTAGATGACAGCAAATGGACCCATAACGACCCTACAGGAAGGGTGAGAAATCCATATCTTCATTTAAACCAGGGTACTTAGTGGCCTGTAGTTTGTAAATCCAAAAACTTTCCCTTTGGTTTAACTGTTTAAGACGGTCCCCTTTTCTAATAGAGGCCGGAACATGATCAATACCCATAGCTTGTAGGGAGGCAGGGTTACCATGGTGTAAGGATTTGTAGTGCCTTGCCATGGGGTAGTCTTCATTGCCTACCCGTATGGCGTACTTGTGTTCCGTCAAGCGATCTTGAAGGCGTCTCTTTGTCCGTCCAATGTAGAACACCTTGCACTGTGGACATTCCAGTCTATAGATGACATGAGTGGTTTTGCAGTTAATAAAATGCTTGAGGTAATACTCCATTTTAGAAGCTGTGTCAACAAAATACTTTTTCTGTACAATATTACTGCAATGGTTGCACTGGTAACATTTAAAAGAGCCCTTGGGTTTGTGGTCAAGCCAAGTTTTTTGAGAGTCACCCGGAAGGTAACTGTGGACTAATTTGTCATTTAGGGTAGGACATCTCTTAAAGCTTATGACTGGTGGTTCAGGAAAGACTTGGCGTAGTAGCGTATCACTTTGGATGATTCCCCAATTATTTTTAATGATTCTTTTAATGTTCTCTGCTTCAGTGCTGTATTTTGTAACAAAATACACTCTCTCTGATGTATCACGGGGCACTCCTCTTCGTAACAAGTTCTCTCTGTCAAGTAATCCAGCCCTTATACCTGCATCTTTCAGGACCTGAACGCTGTAGCCCCGATCCAAAAAGCGATTCTGCAGATTTGACACTGTAGTCTGTTTCCTGATCGCAAATTCTACGGACTCTTTGGAATTGGCCATATGGAATATTCTCTTTTAGCCTTTTGGGGTGAAAACTGTCTGCCCTCAGAATGGTATTCCCATCTGTAGGCTTCCTAAAGATTGATGTGTGCAAACAACCTTTGTCATTTTTACTAATATCGAGGTCCAAAAAATGAATGTTATCCTTGCTGTATTCCATAGTTAGTTTGATGTTAGGGTTAATGCTGTTGAGGTATTGGTGGAAGGAAATAAGTTCATCTTCTGAGCCGGACCAAAACAGGCAAACATCATCAATATAGCGTCCCCACCATATAATCCGGTCAAAGAAATGGTTATTAGAAGGATCCAAAATGAAGTCATTTTCCCATTTACCCAAGTACAAACCAGCGTAGGAAGGGCTGTAGCAAGCTCCCATGGCACATCCTTTGACCTGTTTGAAAATACGGTCCTGGAAGATAAAGATGTTATGGTTAAGAGTCCATTCAGTCAGTGATACAATGAATTCTGTAGGAGGCATCTCAGTTTCAGGCCGGGTACTCAAGAAATGGTGCATCGCTGCCAAACCTTGTTGATGCTCAATGGTGGTGTATAGAGACTCCACATCCATGGTGACTAAAAAGGAAGCTGTACCTATATTCTTCAATTCCTTAATTTTGTTCAACACATCTGTGGTATCTTGAAGATAGGCTGGAAGTGACAACAGAAAAGGCTTAATAAAGTAATCAATGTACTTAGAGATGGGTTCTGTCAGACTTTCATTACCACTAATGACTGAAGAGTGCCTTGGTCCTCCTTTCTTTTTGATGACCACTTTCTATCAATTTGAATAGCAGACCCTGATGCCAAATTGAGTCTAAAGCTTTTTTGAAATCAACAAAGCATGTGAAGGCTTTGCCTTTGTTTTGGTTTGTTTGTTTGTCAATGAGATGTGCAGGGTGAAGACGTGGTCTGTCGTACGGTAATTTGGTAAAAAAGCCAATTTGACATTTGCTCTGTACATTGTTTTTACTGAGGAACGGTTTTCTTCCTGAGATGAAGGAGAAATGCAGCGCAGCTAGTGTTCAACATGTAAATAAACAAAGAGACGATAACGTGAACACTACACAAAATACAAAATAACAAACGTGAAAACCGAAACAGTCCTCTCTGGTGCAGAACACAAAGACAGGAAACAACCACCCACAATCCCAAGCACAAAACAAGCCACCTAAATATGATTCCCAATCAGAGACAACACAAAACACCTGCCTCTGATTGAGAACCATATCAGGCCAAACATAGAAATGGACAAACTAGACACACAACATAGAATGCCCACCCAGCTCACGTCCTGACCAACACTAAAACAAGTAAAACACACAAGAACTATGGTCAGGACGTGACAAGTCTGCTGTTAATGATAATGCAGAGGATTTTCCCAAGGTTGCTGTTGACTCATATCCCACGGTAGTTATTGGGGTCAAATCTGTCTCCACTTCTGTGGATTGGGGTGATCAGTCCTTGGTTGCAAATATTGGGGAAGATGCCAGAGCTGAGGATGATGTTAAAGAGTTTTAGTATAGCCAGTTTGAATTTGTGGTCTGTATATTGTATCATTTTGTTTAGTATACCATTAACACCAAAGGCCTTTTTGGGGTTGGAGGATTTGTGTTTTGTCCTGGAGCTCATCCGATGTAATCGGAGAATCCAGTGGGTTCTGGTCGTCTTTAATAGTTGATTCTAAGGTTTGTAAATGATCCCGTATGTGTTTTTCATCTTGGTTCTTTGTTATAGTTATGTTAAATAACCAAAAGGTTGGAGAAGAGAACTCTTTGTGTTGTTTGTTTGTTTTGTGTTTTCCAATTTTCCCAGATATTAATTGATTCTATGGATCAACTGTTTTCTGTCATGCTGTTCCTTCTTGTTTTAGTGTTTCACCTTGGTGAAGGTTTTATGGTTCTCGGTCTTTTTGGTTGGATAGATTTCTCATTTTCTTTCTGAGGTTTTTACGTTCTTCATCAAACCATTTCTCATTGTTCTTATTTGTCTTAGGTTTTCTGCCAGAATTTAAATGTGATAATTTAGCTGGATAGGTCAATGCTCTCTCCTCTCTCTCCTCTCTCTCCTCTCTCTCCTCTCTCTCCTCTCTCTCCTCTCTCTCCTCTCTCTCCTCTGACAGCAACACAGTCTCTCTCCTCTCTCTCCTCTCTCTCCTCTCTCTCCTCTCTCCTCTCTCTCCTCTCTCTCCTCTCTCTCCTCTCTCTCCTCTCTCTCCTCTCTCCTCTCTCTCCTCTCTCTCCTCTCTCTCCTCTCTCTCCTCTCTCTCCTCTCTCTCCTCTCTCTCTCTCCTCTCTCTCCTCTCTCTCCTCTCTCCTCTCTCTCTCCTCTCTCTCCTCTCTCTCCTCTCTCTCCTCTCTCTCCTCTCTCTCCTCTCTCTCCTCTGACAGCAACACAGTCTCTCTCCTCTCTCTCCTCTCTCTCCTCTCTCTCCTCTCTCTCCTCTCTCTCCTCTCTCTCCTCTCTCTCCTCTGACAGCAACACAGTCTCTCTCCTCTCTCTCCTCTCTCTCCTCTCTCCTCTCTCTCCTCTCTCTCCTCTCTCTCCTCTCTCTCCTCTCTCTCCTCTGACAGCAACAGTCTCTCTCTTTCTCTCTCCCCTCGGACAGACCATAGGCTCCAGTGTTTAATCTAGTACCTCTTCAGATGTCAGGAAGACAAAAGTTATCTGTCACGCCGATCGATCAGGCATTACTCTGCTGCCCCTGACGTGTGTGTGTGTGTGTGTGTGTGTGTGTGTGTGTGTGAGCATTATTCTGCCTGTTCTAGAGGGGTCAAGGGACCCTCTGGTCCATTCGCCCCTGGGTTAGAGGGACGAAGGGACCAGAGGCCCTGGGTTAGAGGGACGAAGGGACCAGAGGCCCTGGGTTAGAGGGACGAAGGGACCAGAGGCCCTGGGTTAGAGGGACGAAGGGACCAGAGGCCCTGGGTTAGAGGGACGAAGGGACCAGAGGCCCTGGGTTAGAGGGACGAAGGGACCAGAGGCCCTGGGTTAGAGGGACGAAGGGACCAGGGGCCCTGGGTTAGAGGGACGAAGGGACCAGAGGCCCTGGGTTAGAGGGACGAAGGGACCAGAGGCCCTGGGTTAGAGGGACGAAGGGACCAGAGGCCCTGGGTTAGAGGGACGAAGGGACCAGAGGCCCTGGGTTAGAGGGACGAAGGGACCAGGGGCCCTGGGTTAGAGGGACGAAGGGACCAGGGGCCCTGGGTTAGAGGGACGAAGGGACGAGAGGCCCTGGGTTAGAGGGACGAAGGGACCAGAGGCCCTGGGTTAGAGGGACGAAGGGACCAGAGGCCCTGGGTTAGAGGGACGAAGGGACCAGGGGCCCTGGGTTAGAGGGACGAAGGGACCAGAGGCCCTGGGTTAGAGGGACGAAGGGACCAGGGGCCCTGGGTTAGAGGGACGAAGGGACCAGAGGCCCTGGGTTAGAGGGACGACGGGACCAGAGGCCCTGGGTTAGAGGGACGAAGGGACCAGAGGCCCTGGGTTAGAGGGACGAAGGGACCAGAGGCCCTGGGTTAGAGGGACGAAGGGACCAGAGGCCCTGGGTTAGAGGGACGAAGGGACCAGAGGCCCTGGGTTAGAGGGACGAAGGGACCAGAGGCCCTGGGTTAGAGGGACGAAGGGACCAGAGGCCCTGGGTTAGAGGGACGAAGGGACCAGAGGCCCTGGGTTAGAGGGACGAAGGGACCAGAGGCCCTGGGTTAGAGGGACGAAGGGACCAGAGGCCCTGGGTTAGAGGGACGAAGGGACCAGAGGCCCTGGGTTAGAGGGACGAAGGGACCAGGGGCCCTGGGTTAGAGGGACGAAGGGACCAGAGGCCCTGGGTTAGAGGGACGACGGGACCAGAGGCCCTGGGTTAGAGGGACGACGGGACCAGAGGCCCTGGGTTAGAGGGACGAAGGGACCAGAGGCCCTGGGTTAGAGGGACGAAGGGACCAGAGGCCCTGGGTTAGAGGGACGAAGGGACCAGAGGCCCTGGGTTAGAGGGACGAAGGGACCAGAGGCCCTGGGTTAGAGGGACGAAGGGACCAGAGGCCCTGGGTTAGAGGGACGAAGGGACCAGGGGCCCTGGGTTAGAGGGACGAAGGGACCAGAGGCCCTGGGTTAGAGGGACGAAGGGACCAGGGGCCCTGGGTTAGAGGGACGAAGGGACCAGGGGCCCTGGGTTAGAGGGACGAAGGGACCAGGGGCCCTGGGTTAGAGGGACGAAGGGACCAGAGGCCCTGGGTTAGAGGGACGAAGGGACCAGAGGCCCTGGGTTAGAGGGACGAAGGGACCAGAGGCCCTGGGTTAGAGGGACGAAGGGACCAGGGGCCCTGGGTTAGAGGGACGAAGGGACGAGAGGCCCTGGGTTAGAGGGACGAAGGGACCAGAGGCCCTGGGTTAGAGGGACGAAGGGACCAGAGGCCCTGGGTTAGAGGGACGAAGGGACCAGGGGCCCTGGGTTAGAGGGACGAAGGGACCAGAGGCCCTGGGTTAGAGGGACGACGGGACCAGAGGCCCTGGGTTAGAGGGACGACGGGACCAGAGGCCCTGGGTTAGAGGGACGAAGGGACCAGAGGCCCTGGGTTAGAGGGACGAAGGGACCAGAGGCCCTGGGTTAGAGGGACGAAGGGACCAGAGGCCCTGGGTTAGAGGGACGAAGGGACCAGAGGCCCTGGGTTAGAGGGACGAAGGGACCAGAGGCCCTGGGTTAGAGGGACGAAGGGACCAGGGGCCCTGGGTTAGAGGGACGAAGGGACCAGAGGCCCTGGGTTAGAGGGACGAAGGGACCAGGGGCCCTGGGTTAGAGGGACGAAGGGACCAGAGGCCCTGGGTTAGAGGGACGAAGGGACCAGAGGCCCTGGGTTAGAGGGACGAAGGGACCAGAGGCCCTGGGTTAGAGGGACGAAGGGACCAGGGGCCCTGGGTTATAGGGATGAAGGGACCAGGGGCCCTGGGTTAGAGGGACGAAGGGACGAGAGGCCCTGGGTTAGAGGGACGAAGGGACCAGAGGCCCTGGGTTAGAGGGACGAAGGGACCAGAGGCCCTGGGTTAGAGGGACGAAGGGACCAGAGGCCCTGGGTTAGAGGGACGAAGGGACCAGAGGCCCTGGGTTAGAGGGACGAAGGGACCAGGGGCCCTGGGTTAGAGGGACGAAGGGACCAGGGGCCCTGGGTTAGAGGGACGACGGGACCAGAGGCCCTGGGTTAGAGGGACGAAGGGACCAGAGGCCCTGGGTTAGAGGGACGAAGGGACCAGAGGCCCTGGGTTAGAGGGACGAAGGGACCAGAGGCCCTGGGTTAGAGGGACGAAGGGACCAGAGGCCCTGGGTTAGAGGGACGAAGGGACCAGAGGCCCTGGGTTAGAGGGACGAAGGGACGAAGGGACCAGAGGTCCTGGGTTAGAGGGACGAAGGGACGAAGGGACCAGAGGCCCTGGGTTAGAGGGATGAAGGGACCAGAGGCCCTGGGTTAGAGGGACGAAGGGACCAGAGGCCCTGGGTTAGAGGGACGAAGGGACCAGAGGCCCTGGGTTAGAGGGACGAAGGGACCAGAGGCCCTGGGTTAGAGGGACGAAGGGACGAAGGGACCAGAGGTCCTGGGTTAGAGGGACGAAGGGACCAGAGGCCCTGGGTTAGAGGGACGAAGGGACCAGAGGCCCTGGGTTAGAGGGACGAAGGGACCAGTGGCCCTGGGTTAGAGGGACGAAGGGACCAGAGGCCCTGGGTTAGAGGGACGAAGGGACCAGTGGCCCTGGGTTAGAGGGACGAAGGGACGAAGGGACCAGAGGCCCTGGGTTAGAGGGACTAAGGGACCAGAGGCCCTGGGCTCCACAGTGTGCAGGTCGCCAATCTTACTCCATTTAGAAAATATGAACTAGAGTCGATGTCCAAGAAATGTAATTAACAAAAAAAATCTCCATTTAAAATCTTTCAATTTAAGGTAGAAATATTTATTTTTTTGCTGCGTCTCAATCTGTAGATGGAAGATGGTAGGGCTGTGTCTCAATCTGTAGATGGAAGATGGTAGGGCTGCGTCTCACTCTGCTGTGGAAGATGGTAGGGCTGCGTCTCAATCTGTAGGTGGAAGATGGTAGGGCTGCTTCTCAATCTGTAGGTGGAAGATGGTAGGGCTGCGTCTCAATCTGCGGTGGAAGATGGTAGGGCTGCGTCTCAATCTGCTGTGGAAGATGGTAGGGTTGCGTCTCAATCTGTAGGTGGAAGATGGTAGGGCTGCGTCTCAATCTGCGGTGGAAGATGGTAGGGCTGCGTCTCAATCTGCGGTGGAAGATGGTAGGGCTGCGTCTCAATCTTCTGTGGAAGATGGTAGGGCTGCGTCTCAATCTGTAGGTGGAAGATGGTAGGGCTGCGTCTCAATCTGCGGTGGAAGATGGTAGGGCTGCTTCTCAATCTGCGGTGGAAGATGGTAGGGCTGCGTCTCAATCTTCTGTGGAAGATGGTAGGGCTGCGTCTCAATTTGCGGTGGAAGATGGTAGGGCTGCGCCTCAATCTGCGGTGGAAGATGGTAGGTCTGCGTCTCAATCTGTAGGTGGAAGATGGTAGGGCTGCTTCTCAATCTGTAGGTGGAAGATGGTAGGGCTGCGTCTCAATCTGCGGTGGAAGATGGTAGAGCTGCGTCTCAATCTGCGGTGGAAGATGGTAGGGCTGCGTCTCAATCTGTAGGTGGAAGATGGTAGGGCTGCGTCTCAATCTGCGGTGGAAGATGGTAGGGCTGCGTCTCAATCTGTAGGTGGAAGATGGTAGGGCTGCTTCTCAATCTGTAGGTGGAAGATGGTAGGGCTGCGTCTCAATCTGCGGTGGAAGATGGTAGGGCTGCGTCTCAATCTGCTGTGGAAGATGGTAGGGCTGCGTCTCAATCTGTAGGTGGAAGATGGTAGGGCTGCGTCTCAATCTGCGGTGGAAGATGGTAGGGCTGCGTCTCAATCTGCGGTGGAAGATGGTAGGGCTGCGTCTCAATCTTCTGTGGAAGATGGTAGGGCTGCGTCTCAATCTGCGGTGGAAGATGGTAGGGCTGCGTCTCAATCTTCTGTGGAAGATGGTAGGGCTGCGTCTCAATCTGCGGTGGAAGATGGTAGGGCTGTGTCTCAATCTGCGGTGGAAGATGGTAGGTCTGCGTCTCAATCTGCTGTGGAAGATGGTAGGGCTGCGTCTCAATCTGTAGGGGGAAGATGGTAGGGCTGCGTCTCAATCTGTAGGTGGAAGATGGTAGGGCTGCGTCTCAATCTGTAGGTGGAAGATGGTAGGGCTGCGTCTCAATCTGTAGGGGGAAGATGGTAGGGCTGCGTCTCAATCTGCGGTGGAAGATGGTAGGGCTGCGTCTCAATCTGTAGGTGGAAGATGGTAGGGCTGCGTCTCAATCTGTAGGTGGAAGATGGTAGGGCTGCGTCTCAATCTGTAGGTGGAAGATGGTAGGGCTGCGTCTCAATCTGTAGGTGGAAGATGGTAGGGCTGCGTCTCAATCTGCGGTGGAAGATGGTAGGGCTGCGTCTCAATCTGTAGGTGGAAGATGGTAGGGCTGCGTCTCAATCTGCGGTGGAAGATGGTAGGGCTGCGTCTAAATCTGTAGGTGGAAGATGGTAGGGCTGCGTCTCAATCTGTAGGGGGAAGAAGGTAGGGCTGCGTCTCAATCTGCTGTGGAAGATGGTAGGGCTGTGTCTCAATCTGAAGGTGGAAGATGGTAGGGCTGCGTCTCAATCTGTAGGGGGAAGATGGTAGGGCTGCGTCTCAATCTGCGGTGGAAGATGGTAGGGCTGCGTCTCAATCTGTAGGTGGAAGATGGTAGGGCTGCGTCTCAATCTGTAGGTGGAAGATGGTAGGGCTGCGTCTCAATCTGCGGTGGAAGATGGTAGGGCTGCGTCTCAATCTGCGGTGGAAGAAGGTAGGGCTGCGTCTCAATCTGTAGATGGAAGATGGTAGGGCTGCGTCTCAATCTGTGGTGGAAGATGGTAGGGCTGCGTCTCAATCTGTGGGTGGAAGATGGTAGGGCTGCGTCTCAATCTGTGGGTGGATAATGGTAGGGCTGCGTCTCAATCTGCGGTGGAAGATGGTAGGGCTGCGTCTCAATCTTCTGTGGAAGATGGTAGGGCTGCGTCTCAATCTGTAGGTGGAAGATGGTAGGGCTGCGTCTCAATCTGCGGTGGAAGATGGTAGGGCTGCTTCTCAATCTGCGGTGGAAGATGGTAGGGCTGCGTCTCAATCTTCTGTGGAAGATGGTAGGGCTGCGTCTCAATCTGCGGTGGAAGATGGTAGGGCTGCGTCTCAATCTGCGGTGGAAGATGGTAGGTCTGCGTCTCAATCTGTAGGTGGAAGATGGTAGGGCTGCTTCTCAATCTGTAGGTGGAAGATGGTAGGGCTGCGTCTCAATCTGCGGTGGAAGATGGTAGAGCTGCGTCTCAATCTGCGGTGGAAGATGGTAGGGCTGCGTCTCAATCTGTAGGTGGAAGATGGTAGGGCTGCGTCTCAATCTGCGGTGGAAGATGGTAGGGATGCGTCTCAATCTGTAGGTGGAAGATGGTAGGGCTGCTTCTCAATCTGTAGGTGGAAGATGGTAGGGCTGCGTCTCAATCTGCGGTGGAAGATGGTAGGGCTGCGTCTCAATCTGCTGTGGAAGATGGTAGGGCTGCGTCTCAATCTGTAGGTGGAAGATGGTAGGGCTGCGTCTCAATCTGCGGTGGAAGATGGTAGGGCTGCGTCTCAATCTGCGGTGGAAGATGGTAGGGCTGCGTCTCAATCTTCTGTGGAAGATGGTAGGGCTGCGTCTCAATCTGCGGTGGAAGATGGTAGGGCTGCGTCTCAATCTTCTGTGGAAGATGGTAGGGCTGCGTCTCAATCTGCGGTGGAAGATGGTAGGGCTGTGTCTCAATCT
Organism: Salvelinus fontinalis; assembly: GCF_029448725.1. Classification (NCBI taxonomy): domain Eukaryota; kingdom Metazoa; phylum Chordata; class Actinopteri; order Salmoniformes; family Salmonidae; genus Salvelinus; species Salvelinus fontinalis. Next base: position 12,131,889 of record NC_074697.1, on the reverse strand, counting down.
GCGGTGGAAGATGGTAGGTCTGCGTCTCAATCTGCTGTGGAAGATGGTAGGGCTGCGTCTCAATCTGTAGGGGGAAGATGGTAGGGCTGCGTCTCAATCTGTAGGTGGAAGATGGTAGGGCTGCGTCTCAATCTGTAGGTGGAAGATGGTAGGGCTGCGTCTCAATCTGTAGGGGGAAGATGGTAGGGCTGCGTCTCAATCTGCGGTGGAAGATGGTAGGGCTGCGTCTCAATCTGTAGGTGGAAGATGGTAGGGCTGCGTCTCAATCTGTAGGTGGAAGATGGTAGGGCTGCGTCTCAATCTGTAGGTGGAAGATGGTAGGGCTGCGTCTCAATCTGTAGGTGGAAGATGGTAGGGCTGCGTCTCAATCTGCGGTGGAAGATGGTAGGGCTGCGTCTCAATCTGTAGGTGGAAGATGGTAGGGCTGCGTCTCAATCTGCGGTGGAAGATGGTAGGGCTGCGTCTAAATCTGTAGGTGGAAGATGGTAGGGCTGCGTCTCAATCTGTAGGGGGAAGAAGGTAGGGCTGCGTCTCAATCTGCTGTGGAAGATGGTAGGGCTGTGTCTCAATCTGAAGGTGGAAGATGGTAGGGCTGCGTCTCAATCTGTAGGGGGAAGATGGTAGGGCTGCGTCTCAATCTGCGGTGGAAGATGGTAGGGCTGCGTCTCAATCTGTAGGTGGAAGATGGTAGGGCTGCGTCTCAATCTGTAGGTGGAAGATGGTAGGGCTGCGTCTCAATCTGCGGTGGAAGATGGTAGGGCTGCGTCTCAATCTGCGGTGGAAGAAGGTAGGGCTGCGTCTCAATCTGTAGATGGAAGATGGTAGGGCTGCGTCTCAATCTGTGGTGGAAGATGGTAGGGCTGCGTCTCAATCTGTGGGTGGAAGATGGTAGGGCTGCGTCTCAATCTGTGGGTGGAAGATGGTAGGGCTGCGTCTCAATCTGCGGTGGAAGATGGTAGGGCTGCGTCTCAATCTGCGGTGGAAGATGGTAGGGCTGCGTCTCAATCTGCGGTGGAAGATGGTAGGGCTGCGTCTCAATCTGCGGTGGAAGATGGTAGGGCTGCGTCTCAATCTGCGGTGGAAGAAGGTAGGGCTGCGTCTCAATCTGCGGTGGAAGATGGTAGGGCTGCGTCTCAATCTGCAGTGGAAGATGGTAGGGCTGCGTCTCAATCTGCAGGTGGAAGATGGTAGGGCTGCGTCTCAATCTGTAGGTGGAAGATGGTAGGGCTGCGTCTCAATCTGTAGGTGGAAGATGGTAGGGCTGCGTCTCAATCTGCGGTGGAAGATGGTAGGGCTGCGTCTCAATCTGCGGTGGAAGATGGTAGGGCTGCGTCTCAATCTGTAGGTGGAAGATGGTATGGCTGTGTCTCAATCTGTAGGTGGAAGATGGTAGGGCTAAGTCTCAATCTGTAGGGGTGGAAGATGGTAGGGCTGCGTCTCAATCTGTAGGTGGAAGATGGTAGGGCTGCGTCTCAATCTGTAGGGGGAAGATGGTAGGGCTGCGTCTCAATCTGCGGTGGAAGATGGTAGGGCTGTGTGTCAATCTGTAAGTGGAAGATGGTAGGTCTGCGTCTCTATCTGAAGGTGGAAGATGGTAGGGCTGCGTCTCAATCTGTAGGGGGAAGATGGTAGGGCTGCGTCTCAATCTGTAGGTGGAAGATGGTAGGGCTGCGTCTCAATCTGCAGGTGGAAGATGGTAGGGCTGCGTCTCAATCTGTAGGGGGAAGATGGTAGGGCTGCGTCTCAATCTGTAGGTGGAAGATGGTAGGGCTGCGTCTCAATCTGTAGGGGGAAGATGGTAGGGCTGTGTCTCAATCTGCGGTGGAAGATGGTAGGGCTGCGTCTCAATCTGTAGGTGGAAGATGGTAGGGCTGCGTCTCAATCTGTAGGTGGAAGATGGTAGGGCTGCGTCTCAATCAGCAGGGGAAGATGGTAGGGCTGCGTCTCAATCTGCGGTGGAAGATGGTAGGGCTGCGTCTCAATCTGCGGTGGAAGATGGTAGGGCTGCGTCTCAATCTGTAGGTGGAAGATGGTAGGGCTGCGTCTCAATCTGCGGTGGAAGAAGGTAGGGCTGCCACTCAATCTGTAGATGGAAGATGGTAGGGCTGCGTCTCAATCTGTGGTGGAAGATGGTAGGGCTGCGTCTCAATCTGTGGGTGGAAGATGGTAGGGCTGCGTCTCAATCTGTGGGTGGAAGATGGTAGGGCTGCGTCTCAATCTGTGGGTGGAAGATGGTAGGGCTGCGTCTCAATCTGCGGTGGAAGATGGTAGGGCTGCTTCTCAATCTGCGGTGGAAGATGGTAGGGCTGCGTCTCAATCTGCGGTGGAAGATGGTAGGGCTGCGTCTCAATCTGCGGTGGAAGATGGTAGGGCTGCGTCTCAATCTGCGGTGGAAGAAGGTAGGGCTGCGTCTCAATCTGCGGTGGAAGATGGTAGTGCTGCGTCTCAATCTGCAGTGGAAGATGGTAGGGCTGCGTCTCAATCTGCAGGTGGAAGATGGTAGGGCTGCGTCTCAATCTGTAGGTGGAAGATGGTAGGGCTGCGTCTCAATCTGTAGGTGGAAGATGGTAGGGCTGCGTCTCAATCTGCGGTGGAAGATGGTAGGGCTGCGTCTCAATCTGCGGTGGAAGATGGTAGGGCTGCGTCTCAATCTGTAGGTGGAAGATGGTATGGCTGTGTCTCAATCTGTAGGTGGAAGATGGTAGGGCTAAGTCTCAATCTGTAGGGGTGGAAGATGGTAGGGCTGCGTCTCAATCTGTAGGTGGAAGATGGTAGGGCTGCGTCTCAATCTGTAGGGGGAAGATGGTAGGGCTGCGTCTCAATCTGCGGTGGAAGATGGTAGGGCTGCGTGTCAATCTGTAAGTGGAAGATGGTAGGTCTGCGTCTCTATCTGAAGGTGGAAGATGGTAGGGCTGCGTCTCAATCTGTAGGGGGAAGATGGTAGGGCTGCGTCTCAATCTGTAGGTGGAAGATGGTAGGGCTGCGTCTCAATCTGCAGGTGGAAGATGGTAGGGCTGCGTCTCAATCTGCAGGTGGAAGATGGTAGGGCTGCGTCTCAATCTGCAGGGGGAAGATGGTAGGGCTGCGTCTCAATCTGTAGGTGGAAGATGGTAGGGCTGCGTCTCAATCTGTAGGGGGAAGATGGTAGGGCTGTGTCTCAATCTGCGGTGGAAGATGGTAGGGCTGCGTCTCAATCTGTAGGTGGAAGATGGTAGGGCTGCGTCTCAATCTGTAGGTGGAAGATGGTAGGGCTGCGTCTCAATCTGCGGTGGAAGATGGTAGGGCTGCGTCTCAATCTGTAGGTGGAAGATGGTAGGGCTGCGTCTCAATCTGCGGTGGAAGATGGTAGGGCTGCGTCTCAATCTGTGGGTGGAAGATGGTAGGGCTGCGTCTCAATCTGTGGGTGGAAGATGGTAGGGCTGCGTCTCAATCTGTGGGTGGAAGATGGTAGGGCTGCGTCTCAATCTGCGGTGGAAGATGGTAGGGCTGCTTCTCAATCTGCGGTGGAAGATGGTAGGGCTGCGTCTCAATCTGCGGTGGAAGATGGTAGGGCTGCGTCTCAATCTGCGGTGGAAGATGGTAGGGCTGCGTCTCAATCTGCGGTGGAAGAAGGTAGGGCTGCGTCTCAATCTGCGGTGGAAGATGGTAGGGCTGCGTCTCAATCTGCGGTGGAAGATGGTAGGGCTGCGTCTCAATCTGCAGGTGGAAGATGGTAGGGCTGCGTCTCAATCTGCAGGTGGAAGATGGTAGGGCTGCGTCTCAATCTGTAGGTGGAAGATGGTAGGGCTGCGTCTCAATCTGCGGTGGAAGATGGTAGGGCTGCGTCTCAATCTGCGGTGGAAGATGGTAGGGCTGCGTCTCAATCTGTAGGTGGAAGATGGTATGGCTGTGTCTCAATCTGTAGGTGGAAGATGGTAGGGCTAAGTCTCAATCTGTAGGGGTGGAAGATGGTAGGGCTGCGTCTCAATCTGTAGGTGGAAGATGGTAGGGCTGCGTCTCAATCTGTAGGGGGAAGATGGTAGGGCTGCGTCTCAATCTGCGGTGGAAGATGGTAGGGCTGCGTGTCAATCTGTAAGTGGAAGATGGTAGGTCTGCGTCTCTATCTGAAGGTGGAAAATGGTAGGTCTGCGTCTCTATCTGAAGGTGGAAAATGGTAGGGCTGCGTCTCAATCTGTAGGGGGAAGATGGTAGGGCTGCGTCTCAATCTGTAGGTGGAAGATGGTAGGGCTGCGTCTCAATCTGCAGGTGGAAGATGGTAGGGCTGCGTCTCAATCTGCTGTGGAAGATGGTAGGGCTGCGTCTCAATCTTCTGTGGAAGATGGTAGGGCTGTGTCTCAATCTGTAGGTGGAAGATGGTAGGGCTGCGTCTCAATCTGTAGGGGGAAGATGGTAGGGCTGCGTCTCAATCTGTAGGTGGAAGATGGTAGGGCTGCGTCTCAATCTGTAGGTGGAAGATGGTAGGGCTGCGTCTCAATCAGCAGGGGAAGATGGTAGGGCTGCGTCTCAATCTGCGGTGGAAGATGGTAGGGCTGCGTCTCAATCTGCGGTGGAAGATGGTAGGGCTGCGTCTCAATCTGTAGGTGGAAGATGGTAGGGCTGCGTCTCAATCTGCGGTGGAAGATGGAAGGGCTGCGTCTCAATCTGCGTTGGAAGATGGTAGGGCTGCGCTTCAATCTGCGGTGGAAGATGGTAGGGCTGCGTCTCAATCAGCGGTGGAAGATGGTAGGGCTGCGTCTCAATCTGCGGTGGAAGATGGTAGGGCTGCGTCTCAATCAGCGGTGGAAGATGGTAGGGCTGCGTCTCAATCAGCAGTGGAAGATTGTAGGGCTGCGTCTCAATCTGTAGGTGGAAGATGGTAGGGCTGCGTCTCAATCTGCTGTGGAAGATGGTAGGGCTGCGTCTCAATCTGTAGGTGGAAGAAGGTAGGGCTGCGTCTCAATCTGCTGTGGAAGATGGTAGGGCTGCGTCTCAATCTGTAGGTGGAAGATGGTAGGGCTGCGTCTCAATCTGTAGGGGGAAGATGGTAGGGCTGCGTCTCAATCTGCTGTGGAAGATGGTAGGGCTGCGTCTCAATCTGTAGGTGGAAGATGGTAGGGCTGCGTCTCAATCTGCGGTGGAAGATGGTAGGGCTGCGTCTCAATCTGTAGATGGAAGATGGTAGGGCTGCGTCTCAATCTGTAGATGGAAGATGGTAGGGCTGCGTCTCAATCTGTAGGTGGAAGATGGTAGGGCTGCGTCTCAATCTGTGGGTGGAAGATGGTAGGGCTGCGTCTCAATCTGCGGTGGAAGATGGTAGGGCTGCTTCTCAATCTGCGGTGGAGGATGGTAGGGCTGCGTCTCAATCTGCGGTGGAAGATGGTAGGGCTGCGTCTCAATCTGCAGTGGAAGAAGGTATGGCTGCGTCTCAATCTGCAGTGGAAGATGGTAGGGCTGCGTCTCAATCTGCAGGTGGAAAATGGTAGGGCTGCGTCTCAATCTGTAGGTGGAAGATGGTAGGGCTGCGTCTCAATCTGCGGTGGAAGATGGTAGGGCTGCGTCTCAATCTGCGGTGGAAGATGGTAGGGCTGCGTCTCAATCTGTAGGTGGAAGATGGTAGGGCTGTGTCTCAATCTGTAGGTGGAAGATGGTAGGGCTAAGTCTCAATCTGTAGGTGGAAGATGGTAGGGCTGCGTCTCAATCTGTAGGTGGAAGATGGTAGGGCTGCGTCTCAATCTGTAGGGGGAAGATTGTAGGGCTGCGTCTCAATCTGTAGGGGGAAGATGGTAGGGCTGCGTCTCAATCAGCAGGGGAAGATGGTAGGGCTGCGTCTCAATCTGTAGGTGGAAGATGGTAGGCTGCGTCTCAATCTGTAGGTGGAAGATGGTAGGGCTGCGTCTCAGTCTGTAGGTGGAAGATGGTAGGGCTGCGTCTCAATCTGTAGGGGGAAGATGGTAGGGCTGCGTCTCAATCTGCGGTGGAAGATGGTAGGGCTGTGTGTCAATCTGTAAGTGGAAGATGGTAGGGCTGCGTCTCTATCTGTAGGTGGAAGATGGTAGGGCTGCGTCTCAATCTGTAGGGGGAAGATGGTAGGGCTGCGTCTCAATCTGTAGGTGGAAGATGGTAGGGCTGCGTCTCAATCTGCAGGTGGAAGATGGTAGGGCTGCGTCTCAATCTGCGGTGGAAGATGGTAGGGCTGCGTCTCAATCTGTAGGTGGAAGATGGTAGGGCTGCGTCTCAATCTGTAGGGGGAAGATGGTAGGGCTGTGTCTCAATCTGCGGTGGAAGATGGTAGGGCTGCGTCTCAATCTGTAGGTGGAAGATGGTAGGGCTGCGTCTCAATCTGTAGGTGGAAGATGGTAGGGCTGCGTCTCAATCAGCAGGGGAAGATGGTAGGGCTGCGTCTCAATCTGCGGTGGAAGATGGTAGGGCTGCGTCTCAATATGTAGGTGGAAGATGGTAGGGCTGCGTCTCAATCTGCTGTGTTTGTCAGACCATGAGACAGGATTCTTTACGAAAACGTCTTCAGAGTCTGAACGGTTATAAACTAATCCTCTATGTAAAGATGAGACTCTCACAACCCCCGCCAGCGTCACGGGACTCGTTTGAAGTCACCACCGCCAATCTGCCAACTTCTGTCTGTAGAGTCCCAACAGATTGAGCTACACACCATGTCCCTGCCATCTGTTTAGAGATGAATATGTTACTCAATGCGTTTCTGTCATGATAATAGCAGTCGGGACACATTGTAAATCAAACAAATGATCCTTGCTATGGCCATCTCAATACAGTTCCATACGTCAGTAGAAACACAGGCTACGTCCCTTAGACCTTTACTCCTGTCAGACAATATTAACTGACTGGCAGTCAGGGGAGACAGGGGAGGGACGGGAGGGACGGGAGGGACGGGAGGGACGGGAGACAGAGGAGACAGGGGAGGGACGGGAGACAGAGGAGACAGGGGAGGGACGGGAGACAGAGGAGACAGGGGAGACAGAGGAGACAGTGGAGGGACGGGAGACAGAGGAGACAGGGGAGACAGAGGAGACAGAGGAGACAGAGGAGACAGGGGAGGGACGGGAGACAGAGGAGACAGGGGAGACAGGGGAGGGACGGGAGACAGAGGACACAGGGGAGACAGGGGAGACAGAGGAGACAGGGGAGACAGGGGAGACAGGGGAGACAGAGGAGGGACGGGAGACAGGGGAGACAGGGGAGGGACGGGAGACAGAGGAGACAGGGGAGACAGGGGAGAGAGGGGAGACAGGGGAGACAGTGAAGACAGGGGAGACAGGGGAGACAGTGAAGACAGGGGAGACAGTGAAGACAGGGGAGACAGGGGAGACAGGGGAGACAGGGGAGACAGTGAAGACAGAGGAGACAGGGGAGACAGAGGAGACAGGGGAGACAGGGGAGGGACGGGAGACAGAGGAGACAGGGGAGACAGGGGAGACAGGGGAGACAGTGAAGACAGGGGAGACAGGGGAGACAGAGGAGACAGAGGAGACAGGGGAGGGACGGGAGACAGAGGAGACAGGGGCGACAGAGGAGACAGGGGAGGAACGGGAGACAGAGGAGACAGGGGAGGGACGGGAGACAGAGGAGACAGGGGAGAGAGGGGAGACAGTGAAGACAGGGGAGACAGGGGAGACAGTGAAGACAGGGTAGACAGGGGAGACAGGGGAGACAGGGGACACAGGGGAGACAGAGGAGACAGTGAAGACAGGGGAGACAGGGGAGACAGTGAAGACAGGGGAGGGACGGGAGACAGAGGAGACAGGGGAGACAGTGAAGACAGGGGAGACAGGGGAGACAGGGGAGACAGTGAAGACAGGGGAGACAGTGAAGACAGGGGAGACAGTGAAGACAGGGGAGACAGTGAAGACAGGGGAGACAGGGGAGACCGTGAAGACAGGAGAGACAGGGGAGACAGGGGAGACAGGGAAGACAGTGAAGACAGGGGAGACAGGGGAGACAGGGGAGACAGGGGAGACAGGGGAGGGACGGGAGACAGAGGAGACAGGGGAGGGACGGGAGACAGAGGAGACAGGGGAGACAGTGGAGACAGGGGAGACAGTGAAGACAGTGAAGACAGTGAAGACAGTGAAGACAGGGGAGACCGTGAAGACAGGGGAGACCGTGAAGACAGGGGAGACAGGGGAGACCGTGAAGACAGTGAAGACAGGGGAGACAGGGAAGACAGTGAAGACAGGGGAGACAGTGAAGACAGGGGAGACAGTGAAGACAGGGGAGACAGTGAAGACAGGAGAGACAGGGGAGACCGTGAAGACAGTGAAGACAGGGGAGACAGGGGAGACAGGGGAGACAGTGAAGACAGGGGAGACAGTGAAGACAGGGGAGACAGGGGAGACAGTGAAGACAGGGGAGACAGGGGAGACCGTGAAGACAGTGAAGACAGGGGAGACAGGGAAGACAGTGAAGACAGGGGAGACAGTGAAGACAGGGGAGACAGTGAAGACAGGGGAGACAGTGAAGACAGGAGAGACAGGGGAGACCGTGAAGACAGTGAAGACAGGGGAGACAGGGGAGACAGGGGAGACAGTGAAGACAGGGGAGACAGTGAAGACAGGGGAGACAGGGGAGACAGTGAAGACAGGGGAGACAGGGGAGACCGTGAAGACAGGAGAGACAGGGGAGACAGGGGAGACAGGGAAGACAGTGAAGACAGGGGAGACAGGGGAGACAGGGGAGACAGTGAAGACAGGGGAGGGACGGGAGACAGAGGAGACAGGGGAGGGACGGGAGACAGGGGAGACAGTGGAGACAGGGGAGACAGGGGAGACAGTGAAGACAGTGAGGACAGTGGAGACAGTGAAGACAGGGGAGACCGTGAAGACAGGGGAGACAGGGGAGACCGTGAAGACAGTGAAGACAGGGGAGACAGGGAAGACAGTGAAGACAGGGGAGACAGTGAAGACAGGGGAGACAGTGAAGACAGGGGAGACAGTGAAGACAGGAGAGACAGGGGAGACCGTGAAGACAGTGAAGACAGGGGAGACAGGGGAGACAGTGAACACAGTGAGGACAGTGAAGACAGTGAAGACAGTGAAGACAGTGAAGACAGTGAAGACAGGGGAGACAGTGAAGACAGGGGAGACAGTGAAGACAGTGAAGACAGGGGAGACAGTGAAGACAGTGGAGACTGTGAAGACAGTGAAGACAGTGAGGACAGTGGAGACAGTGAAGACAAGGGAGACAGGGGAGACAGAGAAGACAGGGGAGACAGTGAAGACAGGGGAGACAGGGAAGACAGGGGAGACAGTGAAGACAGGGGAGACAGTGAAGACAGGGGAGACAGTGAAGACAGTGAAGACAGGGGAGACAGTGAAGACAGGGGAGACAGTGAAGACAGGGGAGACAGGGGAGACAGGGGAGACAGAGAAGACAGGGGAGACAGTGAAGACAGGGGAGACAGGGGAGACAGGGGAGACAGAGAAGACAGGGGAGACAGTGAAGACAGGGGAGACAGGGGAGACAGTGAAGACAGGGGAGACAGTGAAGACAGGGGAGACAGGGGAGACAGAGAAGACAGGGGAGACAGTGAAGACAGGGGAGACAGTGAAGACAGGGGAGACAGGGGAGACAGGGGAGACAGTGAAGACAGGGGAGACAGGGGAGACAGTGAAGACAGGGGAGACAGTGAAGACAGGGGAGACAGGGGAGACAGAGAAGACAGGGGAGACAGTGAAGACAGGGGAGACAGGGGAGACAGTGAAGACAGGGGAGACAGGGGAGACAGGGAAGACAGGGGAGACAGGGGAGACAGGGGAGACAGTGAAGACAGGGAAGACAGGGGAGACAGGGGAGACAGTGAAGACAGGGGAGACAGGGGAGACAGGGGAGACAGGGGAGACAGTGAAGACAGGGGAGACAGAGGAGACAGTGAAGACAGGGGAGACAGTGAAGACAGGGGAGACAGGGGAGACAGTGAAGACAGGGAAGACAGGGGAGACAGTGAAGACAGGGGAGACAGGGGAGACAGGGGAGACAGGGGAGACAGTGAAGACAGGGAAGACAGGGGAGACAGTGAAGAGGGGGGACAGGGAAGACAGTGAAGACAGGGGAGACAGTGAAGACAGTGAAGACAGGGGAAACAGGGAAGAGGGGGGACACTGGGCCCTGTTCCTAACTGATGGATGTTGTCTTGTGTCCCCCATCCAGGTCCCGCTGGGCCCAGTTCCAGTACGACTGTCAGCCCTCAGAGCACTTTGCCAGCGGCTGCAAACAGGACAACTATGCAGCCTGCCTCCTGTCCTACACTGGCCTCATGGGTAAGGACTAACACACTGGCCTCATGGGTAAGGACTAACACACTGGCCTCATGGGTAAGGACTAACACACTGGCCTCATGGGTAAGGACTAACACACTGGCCTCATGGGTAAGGACTAACACACTGGCCTCATGGGTAAGGACTAACACACTGGCATCATGGGTAAGAACTAACACACTGGCCTCATGGGTAAGGACTAACACACTGGCCTCATGGGTAAGGACTAACACACTGGCCTCATGGGTAAGGACTAACACACTGGCCTCATGGGTAAGAACTAACACACTGGCCTCATGGGTAAGGACTAACACACTGGCCTCATGGGTAAGAACTAACACACTGGCCTCATGGGTAAGGACTAACACACTGGCCTCATGGGTAAGAACTAACACACTGGCCTCATGGGTAAGGACTAACACACTGGCCTCATGGGTAAGGACTAACACACTGGCCTCATGGGTAAGGACTAACACACTGGCCTCATGGGTAAGGATTAACACCCTGTCCTCATGGGTAAGGACTAACACACTGGCCTCATGGGTAAGGACTAACACACTGGCCTCATGGGTAAGGACTAACACACTGGCCTCATGGGTAAGGACTAACACACTGGCCTCATGGGTAAGAACTAACACACTGGCCTCATGGGTAAGGACTAACACACTGGCCTCATGGGTAAGAACTAACACACTGGCCTCATGGGTAAGGACTAACACACTGGCCTCATGGGTAAGGACTAACACACTGGCCTCATGGGTAAGGACTAACACACTGGCCTCATGGGTAAGAACTAACACACTGGCCTCATGGGTAAGGACTAACACACTGGCCTCATGGGTAAGGACTAACACACTGGCCTCATGGGTAAGGACTAACACACTGGCCTCATGGGTAAGGACTAACACACTGGCCTCATGGGTAAGGACTAACACACTGGCCTCATGGGTAAGGACTAACACACTGGCCTCATGGGTAAGGACTAACACACTGGCCTCATGGGTAAGGATTAACACCCTGGCCTCATGGGTAAGGACTAACACACTGGCCTCATGGGTAAGGACTAACACACTGGCCTCATGGGTAAGGACTAACACACTGGCCTCATGGGTAAGGACTAACACACTGGCTAATAGGGGGGTGGCATGTAGTCTAGTGGTTAGAGTGTAGAGGCGGAAGGTAGCCTAGTGGTTAGAGTGTAGAGGCGGAAGGTAGTCTAGTGGTTAGAGTGTAGAGGCGGAAGGTAGCCTAGTGGTTAGAGTGTAGAGGCGGAAGGTAGCCTAGTGGTTAGAGTGTAGAGGCGGAAGGTAGTCTAGTGGTTAGAGTGTAGAGGTGGAAGGTAGCCTAGTGGTTAGAGTGTAGAGGTGGCAGGTAGTCTAGTGGTTAGAGTGTAGAGGCGGAAGGTAGCCTAGTGGTTAGAGTGTAGAGGCGGAAGGTAGTCTAGTGGTTAGAGTGTAGAGGCGGAAGGTAGCCTAGTGGTTAGGGTTAGGGTTAGGGTTAGGGTTAGGGTTAGGGTTAGGGTTAGGCAGGTAGTCTAGTGGTTAGAGTGTAGAGGCGGAAGGTAGCCTAGTGGTTAGAGTGTAGAGGTGGAAGGTAGTCTAGTGGTTAGAGTGTAGAGGAGGCAGGTAGTCTAGTGGTTAGAGTGTAGAGGCGGAAGGTAGCCTAGTGGTTAGAGTGTAGAGGTGGCAGGTAGTCTAGTGGTTAGAGTGTGGGGGCGGCAGGTAGTCTAGTGGTTAGAGTGTAGGGGCGGCAGGTAGCCTAGTGGTTAGAGTGTAGGGGCGGCAGGTAGACTAGTGGTTAGAGTGTAGGGGCGGCAGGTAGTCTAGTGGTTAGAGTGTAGAGGTGGCGGGTAGTCTAGTGGTTAGAGTGTAGAGGTGGCAGGTAGCCTAGTGGTTAGAGTGTAGGGGTGGCAGGTAGCCTAGTGGTTAGAGTGTAGAGGTGGCAGGTTGCCTAGTGGTTAGAGTGTAGAGGTGGCAGGTTGCCTAGTGGTTAGAGTGTAGGGACGGCAGGTATCCTAGTGGTTAGAGTGTAGGGGCGGCAGGTATCCTAGTGGTTAGAGTGTAGAGGCGGCAGGTATCCTAGTGGTTAGAGTGTAGAGGCGGCAGGTATCCTAGTGGTTAGAGTGTAGGGACGGCAGGGTAGCCTAGTGGTTAGAGTGTAGGGCGGCAGGTAGCCTAGTGGTTAGAGTGTAGGGGGGCAGGTAGCCTAGTGGTTAGAATGTAGGGGCGGCAGGTAGCCTAGTGGTTAGAGTGTAGGGGCGGCAGGGTAACCTAGTGGTTAGAGTGTAGGGGCGACAGGTAGCCTAGTGGTTAGAGTGTAGGGGTGGCAGGTATCCTAGTGGTTAGAGTGGAGGGGTGGCAGGTGGCCTAGTGGTTAGAGTGGAGGGGAGGCAGGTATCCTAGTGGTTAGAGTGTAGGGGATGCAGGTAGTCTAGTGGTTAGTGTGTTGGGGCGGCAGGTAGCCTAGTGGTTAGAGAGTAGGGGTGGCAGGTAGCTTAGTGGTTAGAGTGGAGGGGTGGCAGGTATCCTTGTGGTTAGAGTGTAGGGGCGGCAGGTAGCCTAGTGGTTAGAGTGTAGGGTGGCAGGTAGCCTAGTGGTTAGAGTGTAGAGGAGGCAGGTAGTCTAGTGGTTAGAGTGTAGAGGAGGCAGGTAGCCTAGTGGTTAGAGTGGAGTGGAAGCAGGTAGCCTAGTGGTTAGAGTGGAGGGGAGGCAGGTAGCCTAGTGGTTAGAGTGTAGAGGAGGCAGGTAGCCTAGTGGTTAGAGTGTAGAGGAGGCAGGTAGCCTAGTGGTTAGATTGTAAAGGAGGCAGGTACTCTAGTGGTTAGAGTGTAGGGGTGGCAGGGTAACCTAGTGGTTAGAGTGTAGAGGCGGCAGGTAGCCTAGTGGTTAGAGTGTAGAGGCGGCAGGTAGCCTAGTGGTTAGAGTGGAAGGGAGGCAGGTAGCCTAATGGTTAGAGTGTAGGGGTGGCAGGTATCCTAGTGGTTAGAGTGTAGGGGCGTCAGGTAGCCTAGTGGTTAGAGTGTAGGGTGGCAGGTATCCTAGTGGTTAGAGTGTAGGGGTGGCAGGTATCCTAGTGGTTAGAGTGTAGGGACGGGAGGTAGCCTAGTGGTTAGAGTGGAGGGGAGGTAGGTAGCCTAGTGGTTAGAGTGTAGGGGTGGCAGGTATCCTTGTGGTTAGAGTGTAGGGGCGGCAGGTAGCCTAGTGGTTAGAGTGTAGGGTGGCAGGTAGCCTAGTGGTTAGAGTGTAGGGTGGCAGGTATCCTAGTGGTTAGAGTGTAGGGGTGGCAGGTATCCTAGTGGTTAGAGTGTAGGGCGGCAGGTAGCCTAGTGGTTAGAGTGTAGGGGTGGCAGGTATCCTAGTGGTTAGAGTGTAGGGCGGCAGGTAGCCTAGTGGTTAGAATGGAGGGAAGGCAGGTAGCCTATTGGTTAGAGTGTAGGGGCGGCAGGTAGCCTAGTGGTTAGAGTGGAGGGAAGGCAGGTAGCCTAGTGGTTAGAGTGTAGGGGCGGCAGGTAGCCTAGTGGTTAGAGTGTAGGGTTGGCAGGTATCCTAGTGGTTAGAGTGTAGGGGCGTCAGGTAGCCTAGTGGTTAGAGTGTAGGGTGGCAGGTAGCCTAGTGGTTAGAGTGTAGAGGAGGCAGGTAGCCTAGTGGTTAGAGTGTAGAGGAGGCAGGTAGCCTAGTGGTTAGAGTGTAGAGGAGGCAGGTAGCCTAGTGGTTAGATTGTAGAGGAGGCAGGTAGCCTAGTGGTTAGAGTGTAGGGGAGGCAGGGTAGCCTAGTGGTTAGAGTGTAGGGGTGGCAGGTATCCTAGTGGTTAGAGTGTAGGGACGGCAGGTAGCCTAGTGGTTAGAGTGGAGGGGAGGCAGGTAGCCTAGTGGTTAGAGTGTAGGGGTGGCAGGTAGCTTAGTGGTTAGAGTGTAGGGGTGGCAGGGTAGCCTAGTGGTTAGAGGGTAGGGGGGGCACGGTAACCTAGTGGTTAGAGTGTAGGGTGGCAGGTATCCTAGTAGTTAGAGTGTAGGGACGGCAGGTAGCCTAGTGGTTAGAGTGGAGCGGAGGCAGGTAGCCTAGTGGTTAGAGTGTAGGGGTGGCAGGTAGCCTAGTGGTTAGAGTGTAGGGCGGCAGGTAGCCTAGTGGTTAGAGTGGAGGGAAGGCAGGTAGCCTATTGGTTAGAGTGTAGGGGCGGCAGGTAGCCTAGTGGTTAGAGTGTAGGGACGGCAGGGTAGCCTAGTGGTTAGAGTGTAGGGGAGGCAGGTAGCCTAGTGGTTAGAGTGCAGGGGCGGCAGGGTAGCCTAGTGGTTAGAGTGTAGAGGCGGCAGGGTAGCCTAGTGGTTAGAGTGGAGGGGAGGCAGGTAGCCTAGTGGTTAGAGTGTAGGGGTGACAGGTAGCCTAGTGGTTAGAGTGTAGGGGCGGCAGGGTAGCCTAGTGGTTAGAGTGGAGGGGAGGCAGGTAGCCTAGTGGTTAGAGTGTAGGGACGGTAGGTAGCCTAGTGGTTAGAGTGTGTGGGGGGGTGGGGGGTAGCCTAGTGTTTAGAGTGGAGGGGAGGCAGGTAGCCTAGTTGTTAGAGTGTAGGGGTAGCAGGGTAGCCTAGTGGTTAGAGTGTAGGGGGGGCAGGTAGCCTAGTGGTTAGGGTGTAGGGGAGGCAGGGTAGCCTAGTGGTTAGAGTGGAGGGGAGGCAGGTAGCCTAGTGGTTAGAGTTTAGGGTGGCAGGTAGCCTAGTGGTTAGAGTGTAGGGGTGGCAGGTAGCCTAGTGGTTAGAGTGTAGGGGCGGCAGGTAGCCTGGTGGTTAGAGTGTAGGGGGGGCAGGTAGCCTAGTGGTTAGAGTGTAGGGGGGGGCAGGTAGCCTAGTGGTTAGAGTGTAGGGACGGTAGGTAGCCTAGTGGTTAGAGTGTAGGGGGGGCAGGTAGCCTAGTGGTTAGAGTGTAGGGACGGTAGGTAGCCTGGTGGTTAGAGTGTAGGGGGGGCAGGTAGCCTAGTGGTTAGAGTGTAGGGGGGGGCAGGTAGCCTAGTGGTTAGAGTGTAGGGACGGTAGGTAGCCTAGTGGTTAGAGTGTGTGGGGGATCCATAATAAACCCCAGGAAGAGTAGCTGCTGTCTTGGCAGGAACTAATGGGGATCCAAAATAAACCTGAGGAAGAGTAGCTGCTGCCTTGGCAGGAACTAATTGTGATCCATAATAAACCCCAGGAAGAGTAGCTGCTGCCTTGACAGGAACGAATGGGGATCCATAATAAACCCCAGGAAGAGTAGCTATATAATGCAAATTAATTACTTAAAAATCATACAATGTGATTTTCTGGATTTTTGTTTTAGATTCCGTCTCTCACATTTGAAGTGTACCTATGATAAAAATTACAGACCTCTGCATGCTTTGTAAGTAGGAAAACCTGCAAAATCAGCAGTGTATCAAATACTTGTTCTCCCCACTGTATATTAATTTTCACAAAGTCTGCTGCCTCAGTTTGTATGATGGCAATCTGCATATACTCCAGAATGTTATGAAGAGTGATCAGATGAATTGCAATTAATTGCAAAGTCCCTCTTTGCCATGCAAATGAACTGAAACCCCAAAAAACATTTCCACTGCATTTCAGCCCTGCCAAAAAAGGACCAGCTGACATCATGTCAGTGATTCTCTTGTTAACACAGGTCTGAGTGTTGATGAGGACAAGGCTGGAGATCACTCTGTCATGCTGATTGAGTTCGAATAACAAACTGGAAGCTTCAAAATGAGGCTGGTGCTTGGAAACATTGTTCTTCCTCTGTCAACCATGGTTACCTGCAAGGAAACACGTGCCGTCATCATTGCTTTGCACAAAAAAGTCTTCACAGGCAAGGATATTGCTGCCAGTAAGATTGCACCTTAATCAACCATTTATCGGATCATCAAGAACTTCAAGGAGAGCGGTTCAATTGTTGTGAAGAAGGCTTCAGGGCGCCCAAGAAAGTCCAGCAAGCGCCAGGACCGTCTCCTAAAGTTGATTCAGCTGCGGGATCGGGGCACCACCAGGACAGAGCTTGCTCAGGATTGGCAGCAGGCAGGTGTGAGTGCATCTGCACGCACAGTGAGGCGAAGACTTTTGGAGGATGGCCTGGTGTCAAGAAGGGCAGCAAAGAAGCCACTTCTCTCCAGGAAAAACATCAGGGACAGACTGATATTCTGCAAAAGGTACAGGGATTGGACTGCTGAGGACTGGGGTAAAGTCATTTTATCTGATGAATCCCCTTTCCGATTGTTTGGGGCATCCGGAAAAAAGCTTGTCCGGAGAAGACAAGGTGAGCGCTACCATCAGTCCTGTGTCATGCCAACAGTAAAGCATCCTGAGACCATTCATGTGTGGGGTTGCCCCTCAGCCAGGGGAGTGGGCTCACTCACAATTTTGCCTAAGAACACAGCCATGAATAAAGCAACTTCTCCCGACCACCCAGGAACAGTTTGGTGACGAACAATGCCTTTTCCAGCATGATGGAGCACCTTGCCATAAGGCAAAAGTGATAACTAAGTGGCTCGGGGAATAAAACATCGATATTTTGGGTGCATGGCCAGGAAACTCCCCAGACCTTAATCCCATTGAGAACTTGTGGTCAATCCTCAAGAGGCGGGTGGACAAACAAAAACCCACAAATTCTGACAAACTCCAAGCATTGATTATGCAAGAATGGGCTGCCATCAGTCAGGATTTGGCCCAGAAGTTAATTGACTGCATGCCAGGGTGGATTGCAGAGGTCTTGAAAAAGAAGGGTCAACACTGCAAATATTGACTCTTTGCATCAACTTCATGTAATTGTCAATAAAAGCCTTTGACACTTATGAAATGCTTGTAATTATACTTCAGTATTCCATAGTAACATCTGACAAAGATATCTAAAGACACTGAGGCAGCAGACTTTGTGGAAATTAAAATTTGTGTAATTCTCAAAACCTTTGGCCACGACTGTACACAAAACACAGTCAACTACAACAAACACATTATAAAAATCCTCTGTCAACCACAACAGTTGTTAACTAGCCATATTGACTGATCTGTTGTTAGCTTGTTAACTAGCCATATTGACTGATCTGTTATTAGCTTGTTAACTAGCCATATTGACTGATCTGTTGTTAGCTTGTTAACTAGCCATATTGACTGATCTGTTGTTAGCTTGTTAACTAGCCATATTGACTGATCTGTTGTTAGCTTGTTAACTAGCCATATTGACTGATCTGTTGTTAGCTTGTTAACTAGCCATATTGACTGATCTGTTGTTATCTTGTTAACTAGCCATATTGACTGATCTGTTGTTAGCTTGTTAACTAGCCATATTGACTGATCTGTTATTAGCTTGTTAACTAGCCATATTGACTGATCTGTTATTAGCTTGTTAACTAGCCATATTGACTGATCTGTTGTTAGCTTGTTAACTAGCCATATTGACTGATCTGTTGTTAGCTTGTTAACTAGCCATATTGACTGATCTGTTGTTAGCTTGTTAACTAGCCATATTGACTGATCTGTTGTTAGCTTGTTAACTAGCCATATTGACTGATCTGTTGTTAGCTTGTTAACTAGCCATATTGACTGATCTGTTGTTAGCTTGTTAACTAGCCATATTGACTGATCTGTTGTTAGCTTGTTAACTAGCCATATTGACTGATCTGTTGTTAGCTTGTTAACTAGCCATATTGACTGATCTGTTGTTAGCTTGTTAACTAGCCATATTGACTGATCTGTTGTTAGCTTGTTAACTAGCCATATTGACTGATCTGTTGTTAGCTTGTTAACTAGCCATATTGACTGATCTGTTGTTAGCTTGTTAACTAGCCATATTGACTGATCTGTTGTTAGCTTGTTAACTAGCCATATTGACTGATCTGTTGTTAGCTTGTTAACTAGCCATATTGACTGATCTATTGTTAGCTTGTTAACTAGCCATATTGACTGATCTGTTGTTAGCTTGTTAACTAGCCATATTGACTGATCTGTTGTTAGCTTGTTAACTAGCCATATTGACTGATCTGTTGCTAGCTTGTTAACTAGCCATATTGACTGATCTGTTGCTAGCTTGTTAACTAGCCATATTGACTGATCTGTTGTTAGCTTGTTAACTAGCCATATTGACTGATCTGTTGTTAGCTTGTTAACTAGCCATATTGACTGATCTGTTGTTAGCTTGTTAACTAGCCATATTGACTGATCTGTTGTTAGCTTGTTAACTAGCCATATTGATTGATCTGTTGTTAGCTTGTTAACTAGCCATATTGACTGATCTGTTGTTAGCTAGCTAGCCAATTTGACGTGATACATCAATCAATGTAGCCTCATGTCTGTTAGTAGCAATCGTAATTAAACACTCTTAAAAACAATTTTGAGCCTCCCGGGTGGCGCAGTGGTCTAGGGCACTGCATCGCAGTGCTAGCTGCGCCACCAGAGTCTCTGGGTTCGCGCCCAGGCGCTGTCGCAGCCGGCCGCGACCGGGAGGTCCGTGGGACGACGCACAATTGGCTTAGCGTCGTCCGGGTTAGGGAGGGTTTGGCCGGTAGGGATATCCTTGTCTCATCGCGCTCCAGCGACTCCTGTGGCGGGCCGGGCGCAGTGCGCGCTAACCAAGGGGGCCAGGTGCACGGTGTTTCCTCTGACACATTGGTGCGGCTGGCTTCCGGGTTGGAGGCGCGCTGTGTTAAGAAGCAGTGCGGCTTGGTTGGGTTGTGCTTCGGAGGACGCATGGCTTTTGACCTTCGTCTCTCCCGAGCCCGTACGGGAGTTGTAGCGATGAGACAAGATAGTAATTACTAGCGATTGGATACCACGAAAATTGCGGAGAAAAGGGGATAAAATAAAATAATAATAATAATAATAGTAATAATAATAATAATAATAATAAACACTGTTGAAAAGGGGATGTTGTTTAACTTCTTCTTCCCACAATGTTTAGCCAACTGTACCAAGTTTCTACCAGTAACTAGCAAAGTAAACATTATCAGCTAACAGTACAACAGTACTTCTGCTGCTTGACAGGCAGAGCCCACAAATGATAGGAAATTAACCTAAACCACTCATACTTGTCAGGTGTAGTTTACTATAATTGTATATCACTCAAATATCCAATTAATGGTGGCCAATATTGAGAGATATTGTGAGGCAGCTCTAAGTATCTGAAAATACAGGATCAATTGATGTTTACTGATCATGAAAAGCATGCAGTTACTTCCTGTATAACTCTGATAGAGCTAATTGTTTTGCATGGAATAATTGGAAATTGCTCTTCAGAAGGTGATGATATTACAACCAAATGCACCTTAGGTAGCCATTACAGCTGGGAGTCTCTCTGGGTGAGTCTCTAAGAGATTTCTACACCTGGATTGTGCAACATTTGCCCATTTATTCTTTTGAAAGTTCTTCAAGCTCTGTCAAATTGGTTGTTAATCATTGCTAGACAACCATTTTCAGGTCTTGCCATGGATTTTTAAGTAGATTTAAGTTAAAACTGTAAGTCGGCCAACCAGGAACATTCACTGTCTTCTTGGTAAGCAACTCCAGTGTAGATTTGGCCTTGTGTTTTCGGTTATTGTCCTGCTGAAAGGTGAATTATCCCAGTGTCTGGTGGGAAGCAGACTGAACCAGGTTTTCCTCTAAGATTTTGCCTGTGTTTTAGGTTATTGTCCTGCTGAAAGGTGAATTCTCCCAGTGTCTGGTGGAAAGACTGAACCAGGTTTTCCTCTAGGATTTTGCCTGTACTTAGCTCCATTCCATTTCTCTTTTATCCTGAAAAACTTCTCAGTCCTTAACGATGAAAAGCATACCCATAACATGATGCAGCCACCGCTATGCTTAAAAATATGCAGAGTGGTACTCAGTAATGTGTTGTATTGGATTTGATTGGGAATATTTGTATAGTTTTTTGCTGTTTTGTTCATTTTTTTGTTTTTTGTTCGTTATAGTGCGTCTTTGCAAACAGGATGCATGTTTTGGAATATTTGTCACGTTCGTCGTATACATAATGAGCGGACCAAGGCGCAGCGTGAGTAGAGTTCCACATATTTATTAAAGTGAACCTTCAAAAAACAACAAAGAATAAACGAACGTGAAGTTCATAGCACTAAACCAAAACGAAACATCCCACAAACGCAGGTGGGAAAAGGACCACACTAAGTATGATCCCCAATTAGAGGCAACGACCATCATACTCACACACCAACATAGAAATATTAGACTAGATCACCCCCTAGTCACGCTCTGACCTATTGCACCATAGAGAACCCCAAGGGCTCTCTATGGTCAGGGCGTGACAAGGTTTCGGTACAGGTTTACATATTTTCTCTCTGTCGTTCAGGTCGGTATTGTGGAGTAACTACAATGTTGTTGATCCATCCTCAGTTCTCTCCTCTCACAGCCATTAAACTCTGTAACTGTTACTGAGGTTTATATATATAGAGTACTGTACACTACAATTACTGAGGTTTAAATATATAGAGTACTGTACACTACAATTACTGAGGTTTAAATATATAGAGTACTGTACACTACAATTACTGAGGTTTAAATATATAGAGTACTGTACACACTACAATTACTGAGGTTTAAATATATAGAGTACTGAACAGACTACAATTACTGAGGTTTATATATATATAGAGTACTGAACAGACTACAATTACTGAGGTTTAAATATATATAGTACTGAACAGACTACAATTACTGAGGTTTAAATATATATATAGTACTGTACACACTACAATTACTGAGGTTTATATATATATAGTACTGTACACACTACAATTACTGAGGTTTATATATATATAGTACTGTACACACTACAATTACTGAGGTTTATATATATATAGTACTGTACACACTACAATTACTGAGGTTTATATATATAGAGTACTGCACAAACTACAATTACTGAGGTTTATATATATAGAGGACTGTACACACTACAATTACTGAGGTTTATATATATAGAGTACTGTACAAACTACAATTACTGAGGTTTATATATATAGAGTACTGCACACACTACAATTACTGAGGTTTAAATATATATATAGTACTGTACACACTACAATTACTGAGGTTTATATATATATAGTACTGAACACACTACAATTACTGAGGTTTAAATATATAGAGTACTGCACACACTACAATTACTGAGGTTTATATATATATAGTACTGAACACACTACAATTACTGAGGTTTAAATATATAGAGTACAGCACACACTACAATTACTGAGGTTTAAATATATATAGTACTGTACACACTACAATTACTGAGGTTTAAATATATAGAGTACTGCACACACTACAATTACTGAGGTTTATATATATATAGTACTGAACACACTACAATTACTGAGGTTTAAATATATAGAGTACAGCACACACTACAATTACTGAGGTTTAAATATATATAGTACTGTACACACTACAATTACTGAGGTTTAAATATATAGAGTACTGCACACACTACAATTACTGAGGTTTAAATATATATAGTACTGTACACACTACAATTACTAAGGTTTAAATATATATATATATATATAGAGGACTGTACACACTACAATTACTGAGGTTTAAATATATGCTCTACTGGACACCTAAATGAGGAAGTGAATGAACTGAGAGAGAAAGCACGCAGGGCATTCTACGCAATTAAAAAGCAAATTCAAATTGAAATACCTATTAAAATTTGGCTAAAACTAATTGAATATGTCATTGAACCAATTGTACTTTATGGCAGCGAGGTATAGGTGGCGTTCACTTGCAAAACAAGATTTCATCAAATGGGACAAACACCCCATTGAAACCCTGCATGCAGAGTTCTGTAAGATTCTCCTACATGTCCAGAGGAAAACTACAAACAATTTATGCAGGGCAGGATTAGGCCAATATCCACTAATAATAAAACTAAAATAAAGAGCAATTAAGTTTTGGAAACATCTAAAATACAGTGACCCCCTCTCATATCACTACCAAGCCCTGCAATACCAAGAGCTGAGCAAAGAAAAGAGTCCCCTCATCCAGCTGGTCCTGGGGCTGAGTTCACAAACCTGTTCTACTAACACACTGAAGCCTCAGTCCCCTCATCCAGCTGGTCCTGGGGCTGAGTTCACAACCTGTTCTACTAACACACTGAAGCCTCAGGACCAGAACATCCAATCAATCAGAATAAACCAAATTACAACACAGTCAAAACAAAACTACATTGCTTATTGGGAAACACAAGCACAAACACAAAGCAAAATGCAGTGCTATCTGGCCCTAAATCGACAGTACACCGTGGCTAAATATTTGATCAAAACCTTGACAACGTACAGGCTCAGTGAGCACAGCCTTGCCATTGAGAAGGGTAGACACAGGAAAACCTGTCTCCCTGTAGAGGAAAGGCTGTGCAACCACTGCACAACAGCAGAACCTGATACGGAGCTGTATTTCCTGACAAAATGTCAAAAATATAAAACAATTAGAGAGTGTCATTTTCCCAAATGTTAAACTCTTATTCAAGGTTTCAAAGACCTCTCTGATGAGGATAGGCTACCCGTCCTGTTGGGGGAGGACGCAGAGAGCTGTGGGTTGGCAGCGCACTACATTGCTGCCTGCCATAAGTTGAGGGACAGTGTCTGACAGACCAATCAACCTGCACATGTCCTCTACTGTATGTTTATTGTTATTGTTGAATGTGTTGGTTATTTTGACACTTGGTTATTGTTGCTACTGATTGTCCCGTTGACAATATTGACTATTATTATTTTAATCATGTAAATACTGTAAATGAATCACTTAATCTCCAAGGCTTTGGCAATATGGACATTGTTAAGTCATTCCAATAAAGCGAATTGAAAGGGAGAGAGGCAGAGGCAGATAGAGGGAGAGAGACATACAAATTAGTTCGTAGATTAGTTAGTAGATCTTCTGCACAGATCCTGACAGTAAA